>NC_134727.1:40736304-41037614 GCF_049634645.1 Pelodiscus sinensis | reverse complement strand
TAGAATCTCCACTATGTCAGCACCAGAGTCACAGACCTACCGGACTGCTTTTGGAACCAGAAGTCAGTCAATCAGGCATCAACACAGATAGCTACCCCCCCGGTAGCTGAAGCTCCAATCCCCAGTACTCCTACCTGGTCTAAAGCCCTGATACTCGAGTATGTTTGTACTGTATCGCTCTGAATTCACAGGCCTTTCACTTAATTCTTGTCCTTTTACTTAATTCTTACTACACCATCAGATAAATATAAAGAGTTAACAAAAAAAAACCCGAATCCCAGAAAACTAGCGCTCACAAGCAGAAGACAACTTAAAACAGGAGCTCAAAACAAGCTGAATGAATTGTATAACTAAAAAAAAACCCTTAAATTACCACAAAAGAACCACAAAAGCCCAATTAAAAACAAGCATCTGGAAAGTTCAACATTTGTCTCCCATATATTACTACAACTTCTCATACAAGGTACAGAATCCTAAGGAAAAAAGGTTGAATCTGCTTTATGAGGCAGTTCGTTCCCTTTGGTTTTGAGATGCAGATTAAAATACTTGATAGCTACTCAGATCAAAATCATGAGAAGTGGAATTCAGTGCTTCAGTAGCATATTTGCTTAAGAGGTTAGGCCTAGCAAGAATAAAATTGGGGGTTTCATATATTAGACTTCAAGGAAGTTGCTGTTTCTCTGGTAGATCCATTTGTTGAAACATCATATAAAGGATCAAGTCTTTATACTCTCATAACTGGAACCACTGTTAATTCACAACCCACTGCCAAATTCCAGAGAATTATGTTTCCAAGGGTGAAGAGCATCTGACGTCTAGCAATACAAAAGCCTTTCTAAATCTTTTTAGAAGAGACTTTCTTTACAAGTGTGTTCATCACAGTTAATATAAAAACACTGGATATTCCAAATACCAGAGGCAGTTTGCTAACAAGGTTCATAGCCCCACACGCCTCGAACTAAAGAAATGTTGGGCTCCTTTCAGCCTGACTGCCACTATTTTACTTTTGTTAATTAGGTTTGTTGCCTTTGAGTGGCAATTCAGTTTTGAAAGCAAATTTCTTTCCATCATAACAGAAACTATCCCATTCTGCGTCTGCAGAGGAAAGCCAATGCTCAACCATCATTATATTAGAACAGTCTGAAGTTTGAGAATCAGGCAAAGCAATATCACACAAACATGGACTGATAATGTCTCAGGGGGGTAGCCGTGTGAGTCTGTAACTTGTAGAGATGGGAAAGCGTAACTGTGTATATGGTTACAAGCAGGATCCCAGTACGTGTCCTGCACTGCTGTCTGATACAGAGGCAGCAACACAGACAGGGGGAGGACAGGCAGGAGCTGGTATGCATGGGGAGCCCTGCCCTCTGGGTGAAACCAGTTACATGATTACTTAAACCCATTTTAACATCCCTACTCCTGTGGCACCTTAGACTAACAAATGTACTAGCTTTTGTGGGTAAAACCCACTTCATCAAATGTACTGGAACCATGAAAGCTTATGACTTAATACATTTGTTAGTCTCTAAGGTGGCACAGGACTGCTTGTTGTTTTTATAATCAATAATGAAATCCTACAAAAGCAGCTTCACTATGTTCTAGCTGGTAACAAACAGAATGGCATCTCTTTCCGGAACATCCAAACCTACTGCTTCCAACTCCATTATCCACCTTCACCCACTCTTAGCTGTATGCCTTTTTCATTCTGTCCCTGAAACAGCATCTGGCCACCTGTCAGTTACCACAGTGTCCTGTCTCTCCTTAATACTGGGCTATATCTTGTTTTCTTTCCATTGCCAGCAGAGTGGGTGGGTATAATGTGCCTTGTACACCTATGGTGCAGTATACATTACTTCCCCTGCTTTACATTTACATGTGCAGACTATTCAGAAACACACATACCTGGCTGCTGTGTGGTTTGTGAAATTTATCCATTGGGACATCTACCAAACTGTAAGTAGCAAGAATGTTTAAAACATATTCAACACATTTATGCAGTGGTGCATGAGCTTACCACTGTTACCAAATATTCCAATATGGGGCAAACGGCATTAAATAAATCTGGGGGCTGACAAGTTACCAGGCACTAAACAAAGGACCAGACTTCTTAGTAGGTTTAAATGTGAAAGATGAGGGTGGGGACATCATCATTAGGTCATGGGGCAACCCTAGAGAAAAGCCAGCCCTCTGTCCCACCTGCTGCTGAGACAGGAGACTATTCTGGCCACAAAGCCTGCTAGGGGACTCCATCTTTCATATCAGCCTCTGGCTAGCAAATGTCTCAAGTTTGAAACTCCCTCTTACATTAGCGAATTAGCTGTCTTGTCTCTTCTCCCCTCCACCCGGACCCAGAGTTACTTGGCTGCTGTGAAGAGTGAGGAAGACTCCATATTATATTCCAACCTTTCAGGGGGGGAGTTAAGTCATCGTCCTCCCTTATGAATAGTCCAGGTTAAATCTCTTTTTTATTAAGAATTTATTTAGATTTCTATAATCATTTAAAAACTGATCAATAACTAAAGTCCATGTGGACCTTGCAAACCACCCAGGGATGGCCTTCTGCCTCCATTGTGACTGTCTCTTTATCATCTGCCAATGTGGTTTCTTGACTTCCACTCCCCCTCTGCCATGTTCACCTATATCTGGGCCATGCATGCTTTGCAAAACTCTCTTGGGGTCACATCTTCAGTATGTGCTTTTTAACCATGCACATTTTATTATGTATGTGAAAAATCACAATTAACATCTGAATAATTATAGTCAACGTTCACAAACAAAGCTTCTGGGTAACTGACGTTCAATGCCCTGTGTTATTTAGGTCAGATTACATCATCAAAAGGGCCCCATCTGGCCTTAAAAAAATGACACTTCTACTTAGTCACCATTTTCCAACAAGACTACTAGAATAAAATGGATTTTGTTTGTAAGATAAGCCATTTTGAAAACACTTTTCCAAAGTGAGATTTCCCATTTTCTTAATCACAGCATCGCCAAATCATCTTGGCCAATGCTACTGTAAACGAATACTGGAATGTATAATTTCAGGCAAGCAGCCTAGTTTTAGTGAAGTTAATGGTGCGGACTCAGAATGCTTAACAGAATACCAATCTCTCCATAAAAACACAACAAATGGTCTGGTAGCACTTTAGAGACTAACAAAACATGTCGATGGTATCATGAGCTTTCGTGGGCACCGCCCACTTCTTCAGATGACTGGAGTTAGAAGAAGTGGACTGTGCCCACAAAAGCTCATGACACTATCTACATGTTTTGTTAGTCTCTAAAGTGCTACCAGACCATTTGTTGTTTTTTTCTGTAACAGAGTAACTTGGCTACCCCCTGAAGCTCCTGAACATACAATCTCTCCATAGTTACTTATGTATATCTTTAACATTTGAGCATAGCATTTACAGATAAGTGACTGAACCATGCCTACCTATGTATCTAACAGGAATGAAAAACATCCAACCGGTTAAACAAATTGTTTAATCGGCTAACTACTGGTCACAGGTGAGGGAGCTGTTCTGACCCTGCTAGCCTGCTGCAGCAAGGGTCCTGCTTCTCTCAATGGCTGGATCCTCCAGTTAACTGGTAAGCACGCCAATAAGGCTAATGCTTACTAGAGAACGGTTTAATCTTTTATATCCCTAATATCTTTTTCCAATACCATCAAACTGACAGAGATAGCTTTGTAGTTAAAATACAGTATTGTGAACCTGAAGATCGGGAGTTATTTCCTATTCTGACTCTCACTATTATTATTTGTATTGCAGTAGTACACAGGAGCTCCAATCATGGACCAGACATAATCACATACTTCTTGTGTGGCATTGGGCAAGTCACTATGCCTTTATAAAATGGGACTAACTAATCTGCCTTTTGTAAACTGAGATAATTAAGAGCAGGGATGGGCAATAAGCCAGAGGCAGATTATCAGCCATTTATTTACCTACACGTCTGCAGGCATGACGGCTTGAAGCTCTTGTTGGATGCAGATCACCATTCCTGGCCAATGGGAGCTGTGGGAAGTGGCATCCCAGTCCACGCTGCTTCCCATGCCTCCCATTGGGTAGGAATGGCCCATTCACGGCCAACAGGAGCTGAAAGCAGCCATACCTGTGGAGGCACAGGTTAATAAAGCACCAGTGACCCACCAAGGGCTAACCGTAGGGAACTGTGTCTGGTCCATGGGCCACTTATTCCCCACCCCTGCTTAAGAGTCATAAACCATCAAGCTCTTCAGTAGCAAGGTGCTACTGAAATGTGAAGCAGCTGTAGAGTTTGAAGCATCAACTGAAGAATACTGGCTAAAGGTGAACATGAAAGTTTGGAAAGCAGGAGAGTAGACCATCAACATGATCCAGGATAACAGTCCCAGTGCTTAGACTGTTTATGGCTTTACAAAACAGCCTCCAACTGAAAATATAATTAATAGAAATTACAGTTTATGCCAAACTCTTTACTAGAGTTAGCTTTGTTGCTGGCAACAGGTTTCTGAATAGCTGCAATTAAATTAATTGGTTTCTCGATAGCCATTTTACTGAAGAATAAAATTCAGAAGCAGCACAAGTAGTGCTGGAGTTGTCTGTAGACTCAGACTGACAAAATCTATGTAATCGTACTTGGAAGATGAATTGGGTAAGGGGTGTGACTGACTAGTCAATTATCCCATAAGCAAATGCTCATTGGATAGTGGATACGCTAGTTGCTTCCCCCCCTTGCTGCCTCGATCAGAAAGAGGTGGGGGGAAGGGGAGAAGAGGTGAGGGTGCTGCAAAGTGGCAGCGCCCGGTGGAACCCTGGAATGCTGTGCACAGCCCGGGGGCTCCATGCAGCACTGCCGGGAGCACGGGGCCAGCGGGGGGTGGCTGGAGTCCCAGCGCTTCGGGGCACGAAGTGCGGCCTGGCCCTGTGCCAAGTGCACGAGGCGCCGATCGGCCAATTCATCCGCATGGAACGGGACCCCCCCCCCGGTGTGTGGAACCGGCCCGGTGCCCCCCCCCGCGAGGAGCGCGCTCCAGGGGCCCGCCCTGACCGAGGCGGAGGCTCCGGACACGGCCCGGGGCGCGCGGCCCCTGTCCCCGGGCGGGCCGCCTCCCCGCGGGGCCCCTCCCGCCAGGCCCCGCCACGCGCCAGCGAAGCGACTGACTCGGCCCCGCCCGCGAGGAAGCCGCGAGCCCAGGCCCGCGCAGAGGCCGGAGCCGGCCCCGCAGCCCCCCCGCAAAGCGGGCCCGCCGGGGGGGGCCCGCTCCAGCGACCCGCCGCCCCCCCGCACCTGGAACTGCAGCAGCTTCTCGGTCTGCTCCGCCGTCAGCTCGCGCTCCTCAGGCGCCGCCATTTTGCCGCTGCCTCTGACCCGCCGCTCCGTCACTCTCCGGAACTGACGTCGCACGCCGCCCCGCACTTCCGCCCCTACGTCGCGCCCCTACGGCGGGCAGGAGCCGACGCCAACGGCCGGCCGGAAAGGGCCGAGCGCATCCGGAGATGCCCGAACCTGGCACTGGTTCCACGTGACCTCCCGGCGGAGGCTCCCGAGCGTGGGACGCAGCTCTGCGGAGAGCCCTGGGAGCCGGGGGTTCGAGACCGGCTGCCGGCTCCCTGCCGGGCCCACGTGGGGGAAAGCTGCCCCCGCCCAGGCCTTCGCCTGGCTCCACGGGAGCCTGGTTCGAGCCTGCCCCAGGCGGCTGGGCGTCCCTGCGCAGTGTTCGGGGCTTGCCCGTCTCGCCACGGACCCGCTTGTTTCTACACTTCCTACCCCTCAGCGGATTCCTTCGTGCCCGTGGGAATTAACCCCCCCCCGGCCCAGGCTGCTCCCCCACTCCGGAATTCACCCCCCCCCGGCCCAGGCTGCTCCCCCACTCCGGAATTCACCCCCCCCCCGGCCCAGGCTGCTCCCCCACTCCGGAATTCACCCCCCCCCCGGCCCAGGCTGCTCCCCCACTCCGGAATTCACCCCCCCGGCCCAGGCTGCTCCCCCACTCCGGAATTCACCCCCCCCCGGCCCAGGCTGCTCCCCCACTCCGGAATTCACCCCCCCCCGGCCCAGGCTGCTCCCCCACTCCGGAATTCACCCCCCCCCCGGCCCAGGCTGCTCCCCCACTCCGGAATTCACCCCCCCCCGGCCCAGGCTGCTCCCCCACTCCGGAATTCACCCCCCCCCGGCCCAGGCTGCTCCCCCACTCCGGAATTCACCCCCCCGGCCCAGGCTGCTCCCCCACTCCGGAATTCATCCCCCCCCGGCCCAGGCTGCTCCCCCACTCCGGAATTCATCCCCCCCCCCGGCCCAGGCTGCTCCCCCACTCCGGAATTCACCCCCCCCCGGCCCAGGCTGCTCCCCCACTCCGGAATTCACCCCCCCCCCCGGCCCAGGCTGCTCCCCCACTCCGGAATTCATCCCCCCCCGGCCCAGGCTGCTCCCCCACTCCGGAATTCACCCCCCCGGCCCAGGCTGCTCCCCCACTCCGGAATTCATCCCCCCCCCCGGCCCAGGCTGCTCCCCCACTCCGGAATTCACCCCCCCTCCGCTGCTCCCCACTCCGGCTCTGCCCGTGCACAAGGGGGGGGGGGGCTTGTTTAAAACGGCTCCCCAGTGCCGCACTCCCTGGTACACCGGACTGCCCCCCCAGTGCAAAACCCCCTTGGGCGCCCAGAAAGACGCACTCGGGAATTTCTTCCTGGGGGCACCCCGCGTTCCCGAGCCCTTCCTCGGGGGAGAGCTGGGAAGAGTAGCCGGCCTTCAGTCCCCGGGGCGCGCCCGGACCTGCAGGACGCGGGGACCGCAGCCTCGCCAGGGACAGCTGATTGGCGAGAGCGCGCCCCGCACACCCCCATCTGCCCCCATCTCGCACCAAAGGCCGGGGGGGGGGCAGGTGTCCCGTGCCGGAGCGGCCGGGCTGCGGTCCCGCTTGGGGCGAGCCCTCCCTCGGGGGGCGGAGAGCGCCGGGCCTCGCGCCCTGCACAGGCTCCGCGGCCCTTCGCTGGCGTCCCGCTCCCTCCTCCCGGCCCGCCCCGGCCCGCCAGGCTCCTCCCGCCGCCGCAGTGACAGCTGCGCCCGGGCCCCGCTCCGGCTCGGCTCGGCTCCGTGCGCGGCGCCAGCATGGCCGAGAGCTGCGGCCGCTTCTCGCCGCCGGAGAGCGCCCCGGAGGAGGACCCGGCCGCCGCCTTCCTGGCCCAGCAGGAGAGCGAGATCGCCGGCATCGAGAGCGACCCGGGCTTCGGGGCGGCCGCCGGGGGCCCGGAGCAGAGCCCCGAGACGGGGGGTGAGAGCGGAGAGCGAGCGGCCTGGGGTGAGAGCGGAGAGCGAGCGGCCTGGGGCCCCCGGCGGGCTATGCCCCCCTCGGGGCTGAGCCGGGTCTGCCCCCCCCCCCGTGGGGAATGGTCCCGTCGGGGCTGAGCCGGGTCTTGCCCCCCCCCCGTGGGGAATGGTCCCGTCGGGGCTGAGCGGGGTCTGACCCCCCCCCCCCCCCCCGGTGGGGAATGGTCCCGTCGGGGCTGAGCGGGGTCTGACCCCCCCCCTCCGGTGGGGAATGGTCCCGTCCGGGCTGAGCCGGGTCTGACCCCCCCCCCTCCGGTGGGGAATGGTCCCGTCGGGGCTGAGCCGGGTCTGACCCCCCCCCCCTCCGGTGGGGAATGGTCCCGTCGGGGCTGGGCCCCCCCCCCGTGGGGAATGGTCCCGTCGGGGCTGGGCCCCCCCCCCCGTGGGGAATGGTCCCGTCGGGGCTGAGCCGGGTTTGGGCCCCCCCTCGCTGTATCCAGCTGGAACCTCTACTGGGGGAGGGGAATGACCCCCAGGGCTGGGGCCCAGGCTGGGGTGGGGAATGGGCACCCTGGCGGCTGGTCCTGGCCTGGGGTCCCTGCTGGGGGTGGGCAATGGCCCCCCGGGGCACACTTGCTCTCTGCCCCTCTGCTGACTGTAGGTGATGTGACGGTGGCTGCCTTTGGCTTGACAGGCAGACCCCCCCCCCCCCCCCGGAGCACACCCCGGTCTTGGCTGGCTGGCCCAGCTGCGAGGAGGGGGCCCCGGGAAGGCTCAGAGAGCCCAGCCGCCTGGAGGGAGCCGGGTAGCGGCTGCTCTGTCCCTTGGGCCGCAGGGCCGTGGTCTCCCCGGGCGCGTGGGCATTCCAGTTCCCTCTCTGCCACGCATGGGGGTCGCTTGCCTGCCGGGGAGCAGGGCTCTCAGGGTTCCCCGGCCCCGGCTGTACAGCACTTGACGCTCTGGCCTCGGCCCAGCGCTCTGTTGCCCTGGAGCTCGGCGGTCAGCGTGCCAGGCTGCCCCGGCCTGAGTCCCTGGGAGGGGCTGGTGCTGCTCGCTCTCCGGACAGCTTACTAAAGAGCGGGAGGCAGCCATCCCCTGGCCTCCACTCCTGCCCCGTGGGCCTGGACTGATGTCCCCCAGCTCTGCCCTGCCACCGGCCCTCTGCAATGGGGAGGCAGCTCAGTCCCTGGGGAACTACCGGGCCCCACACGCTGGCTGGGGCTGCCCGTCACACATGACACCAGCTCAGCAGGCCTGGCTCTCTAGCCTGGCCGAGGGATCCGGCAGCCGAGTCCTCAGCAGAGCCTGACGCCGGGCCCAGGGAGGCACCGGGAGTGGCAGCTGCAAATGCTGCCTGACAGGATCCAGCAGCCAGGAGCCTGGGTGTAGCCGCCTACTTGGGGTGTGAGCGAGCGTGTGGGGGGAGGAGAAGGGCGGCTGGGGCTGTGCAGGGACAGGAAGCAGCAAGGGGATGGAAGGCCCTGCTGGGGCTGGAGCAGCTGGCAAGATGGGAGTCTGCGTCCTCACCGTGCCCATGTCCTGCTGCCCCTCCCCAGTAGCCTCCCCTAGGGTCCTGAGCTCAGCTGGGCTGTGGCTGTGGCCTGGCTGGGTTCCCAGGAAGGAGGCTGGGAGCCCCAGGGGTGGTCTGACCCATGCCCAGCTGCACTGGCGGCATGAATCCAGGACACGGGGTCTCTCCGGGCTGACTGTCACCCAAGAGAGCCCAGAGCCCACTAGATGGAGGCAGAGGCCTCTCTCGGGTGCGCCATCACCCCTCCAAGCCTGTTCCACTGGCTGGAATCTGGCTCCCCTCCGCCCCAAATCGCCTTCAGCGCTGCTGGGATTATTAGTGGCATCCGAAATAATGAACGTGGGAGACGGCGAATGCAGCCAGGCGTTCCTTCCCGAGTCCCAGCGCCACACGCTGCTTTATGCCATTGCTCTCAGCGCGCCTGACCACCAGGCATAAGCACCAGGGACCACCACAGCGTACTCCCAAGCACGTCCTTGGTACCTACACATGGGCCAGCCTAGGGAACCGGACTCTGCTCCTGCAGGATGAGGCTGGGTCTGACAAGGCACCCTCGGGTTCATCACTCTCTGTGCCTTTAAACTAAGGGCTGGGGGAAAGCCGATGGGTGCGGAGGAGACATGGACTGGACAGAGACATCCCTTAGGGGAAGTTCTATTAATAGAGATGCTCTGTGTTCTCAGCGGGAGGAGAGGATGGACGTCTGAGTCGGATCAGATGAGACACAATCAAATGAAAAAGTCGAACACATCAGGAAATGGAGATAGATAAATAAGGACCCATTTTTAAAGTGCTTATACACAAATGCTAGAAGTCTAAACGGTAAAATGGGTGAACGAGAGTGCCTAGATTTAAAGGAGGATATTGATATAAAAAGCAACCTGGAAACTTGGTGGAATGAGGCCAGTGAAGGGGCCCCGGCATACCAGGGTCCAAAATATATCGGAAGGACGGAACAGGTCCTGCTGGTGGGGGAGGGGCACTATACGTGAAGGAAAATGTGGAATCAAAGGAAGTAAAAATCTTAAATGAGCCAAAATGTTCCATAGACTCTCTCTGGCCAGTAATTCCATGCTCCAATACTAAGACTAGAGCAGTAGGGATATATTACTGACCCCCTGCTCAGGACCGTGCTAGTGACTATGAAATGCTAAGGGAGATGAGAGAGGCTATCAATTTAAAAAACTCGACAATAGTAGTGCGGGATTTCAACTATCCCCGTAGTGGCTGGGTACACCTCACCTCAGGGTGGGATGCAGAGATAGCGTGTCTTGATACCGTAACTGACTGCGTCTTGGAGCAGCTGGGTCTGGAACCCACAAGGGGCGAGGCTAGTCTTGATTTAGTCCTGAGGAGAACAGAGGATCTGGTTCAAGAGGTAAATAGAACTGCACCGCTTGGCAATAGTGACCATAAGGTAATAAAAGTGAACATCCCAGTGGTGGGAAAAACCCCTCAGCAGCCCAACATGGTGCCATTGTATTTCAGAAAGGGGAACGACACACAAATGAGGAAGATAGTTAAACAGAAATTAAAAGGTCCAGTGACAAAAGTAAAATCTCTGCAAGAGTGCTACTGTGGCTTAACAGCCAGGTAAAAGAAGTAGCGACCAATAAAAAGGCATCTTTTAAAAGGTGGAAATCAGATCCTAGTGCGGGAAATAGAAAGGAGCATAAACTTTGCCAAGTTAAGTGTAAAAATATAATAAGAAAAGCCAGAAAGGGGTTTGAAGAGCAGCTAGCCAGGAACTCAAGAAGTAATAGCAAAATGTTTTTTAAGTACATCAAAAGCAGGAAGCCGGCTAAACAACCGGTGGGGCCCTTGGACGACTGAGATGCTAAAGGAGCACTCCGAGATGGTAAAGTCATAGTGGAGAAACTAAATGAATTCTTTGCTTCTGTCTTCACGGCTGAGGATATTGGGGAGATTCCCAAATCTGAGCCAGTCTTTTTAGGTGACAAATCTAAGAAACTGACCCAGATTAAGGTGTCATTAGAGGAGGTTTTGGTACAAACTGATAAACTTAACACTAACAAGTCACCAAGCCCAGCTGGCCTTCACCCAAGAGTTCTAAAAGAACTGAAATGGGAAATTGCGGAACTATTAACTGGTTTGTAACCTCGCCTTTAAATCGGCTTCCATATCTAATGATTGGGAGATAGCTAATCTGACACCAATTTGAAAAGGGCTCTAGAGGCGATCCTGGCAATTACAGACCGGTAAGTCTAACGTCAGTACTGGGCAAATTAGTTGAAACTATAGTAAAGAATAAAATTGTCAGACACGTGAATGAACAGATTTGTTGAGGGAAAGTCAACATGGTTTCTGTAAAGGGAAATCCTGCCTTGCTAATCTGCTAGATTTCTTTGAGGGGGGTCAACAAACAGTTGGACAAGGGGAATCCAGTGGCTATAGTATACTTAGATTTCCAGAAAGCCTGTGACAGGGTCCCTCGCCAAAGGCTCTTAAGTAAAGTAAGTTGTCATGAGACAAGAGGGAAGGTCCTCTCAGGGACTGAGAACCAGTTAAAAGCAGGAAACAAAGGGTAGGAATAAATGGTGAGTTTTCAGAGTGGAGAGAGGTAACTAGTGGAGTCCTGCAAGGGTCTGTCCTGGGACCAATCCTGTTCAATTGATTTAGAAATGATCTGGAGAAAGGGGTAAACAGGGAGGTGGCAAAATTTGCAGATGATCCCAAACTGCTCCAGATAGTTAAGACCAAAGCAGACTGTGAAGAGCTTCACAAAGATCTCACCAGACTAAGTGACTGGGCAACAGAATGGCAAATGAAATGTAATGTTCATAAATGTAAAGCACACTGGAAAAAAGAATCCCAACTAGACATACAATGTAATGGGGATTAATTTGGCAACAACCACTCAAGAGTGAGATCTTGGAGTCGCTGTGGAGAGTTCTCTGAAAACATCCACTCAGTGTGCAGCGGCCGTCAACAAAGCAAATAGAACGTTAGGAGTCATTTAAAAAGGGGTAGAGAATAAGACAGAGAATATCTTAATGCCTCTCTATAAATCCATGGGACGCCCGCATCTTGAACACTGGGTACAGACTTGGTCACCTCATCTCCAAAAAGCTATATTAGCATTGGAAAAGGTTCAAAAAAGGGCAACAAAAATGCGGAGGGGTTTGGAACGGGTCCTGTTTGAAGAGAGATTAAAAAGATTTGAACTTTTCAGCTTAGAAAAGAGGAGACTAGGGGGGATATGACGGAGGTCTATAAAATCATGACTGGTGTGGAGAAAGTGAATAAGGAAAAGTTATTTACATATTCCCACTATATAAGAACTAGGGGTCACCAAATGAAATTAATAGGCAGCAGGTTTAAAACAAACCAAAGGAAGTTTTTCTTCACTCAGAGCACAGTTAACCTGTGGAACTCCTTGCCAGAGGATGTGGTGAAGGCCAGGACTTTGACAGGGTTCGAAAAAGAGCTAGCTAGATTCCTGGAGGATAGGTCCATGACTGGCTATTAGCCAGGATGGGTAGGAATGTGTCCCTAGCCTCTGTTTGTCTGCAAGTGGTGACAGAGGAGGGATCACGTGAGGATTCCCTGTTGTGTCCCCTCCCCCTGGGGCGCCTGGCATTGTCTGTCGGCAGACAGGATGCTGGACTGGATGGACCATTGGTCTGACCCAGTGTGGCCGGTGTTATGTGCCCACTGCCAAACAACACCACTTTAGTGAGCAGGTGCCTGGGGACTCTTCACCCTAATTTTGAAACCTAAACCAGAGGGATTTACAGTCTCTCCCCAAGGTCTTTCCTCCCCTCCCCTCCCCTCCCCTCCTTCCTGCTGTCCCAGCTTTCTCCGGGCTCCTGGCTTCACCTTGCCTGGCACAGGAAGGCGGGGTGAGACAGTCCCGTTGGCTCCTTTTGGGTCGATTGTCTAATTTCCAGCCTTCTGCAGTCACCTTCCTGAGCGGGGGCCTTCTTTGTAGCAACTCTCTCTCGTGGCATTCATTAGTTTGTAACCAGACATCCTCCCTCCCTGAGTCCCGCTGGCCTTGGGACGCACGATTCGCCAGGCCTGCCCCTGTCCTGCTAGCTAGGCAAGGCCTGGCTTCGCGCGGCAGAAGGACTCTAAGTCTTCACTTTCTTACGTGCTGCCCAGCCGAGCAGCTGGGAGCCCGGTCTGGCTTCCGCGCCCGGCATGCTTGTCTCGGCCAGGTCTCGGGTGTGTGCGACTTTCGGCCCGTGCACTGAGCCCCGGAGGGAGGGGCCTGCCCGGTCACAGGGCGTAAGGACCAGTGTGGCGAGTAGGACCAAGAGCTTCCAGTCCCAGACCTTACGCAACGGCGGCGCTCCTCCCGCCTCTGCCCTGCCGCAGCATTTCCCGGGTGTGGCTCTGGGAGCCGCTGGGAGCCGCTGGCAGCAGCCGACTCCCCACGGGCCTGGCTGGCTGGCAGCCCCTCGCAGGCTCTCGGACCGCTCCCCTGCAAGCACCGGCCTTCCTGCCTCCCCGAAGATCAAATGGCCCAGCCCCTGCCCGGGATTCCCAGGAGCTGAGTGGGGGGATGCAGCTGATTGCCCCTGTGAGCGACCAATCACACGCGCCCGTGACCGCTCACCTGGTGGGAATGTTTGAGGGGCCTGTTGCAGCTGCTAATCAGTCTGCAGTGAAACCCCCCTCGGCCCAGGCGCGGGGGAGCAGAGCCTGCGACTGCGCCAGTCCCTGGAAACAAAGCGCCAGGGAAAGGGGGTTGAAGATTCCAGGTTCCCACCAGCCGGTGAGGCAGGGAGGCTCTGCTGCAGCCGGAGCCGGGGTCCCTCTGCACCCCAACGTGGCGGCTCCGAATCGCCCCCCCCACGCTGTTCCGCCGACTCACTGCCCCCTCCCCCACGCCGGTTCCCCGGGCCGTTCCGTCTGACCCCCCGGCATTGCCGCGGGAGCGTGCGCCAAGCTGAGCCCAGCAACCGGGGCCGGGCCAGCTGCCCGCCGGGGTAACAGGTTTCTCTCTTGCCTCCATGCAGCTGGTTTCGAGGAGACGGGGGCGGCTGCCGACGGCGATGTCTTTCAGGTGAGAGCCAGCCCCTTTGCCTGGCCTGCCTTAGGGACGGCAGCCAGCGGGTGTGCTCGGACCCTGGCATCCTGCCTGGGCACCTGGTGCTCTGTGATGCCCACGACCACACCCCATGTCCGCGTCTGAGCGAGGGGGCCCTGGCTGCTCCCTGCCAGCTCGTCTGTGCCAGGGCGCAGGGCAGGGACCGATCTGGCTGGGGGTGTCACCGGGCCCTGCACCCCCACCCGCAGCCCGGCGGGACTCACAGCGTGGCGCAGACTTGTTACAGGAGCCAGGAGCAGCCAGCACAATGCATCTTCGGAATGGGGGGGGCAAAGCCAGGGCCCTGGGCCCCTGCCTGGCCCCCTCCAAGCCAGCTAGAGGGGTGTCGAGGAGCAGCGGCGAGCCAACGGCCCGGAGCTGGGGGCAGCCTGCTGGAGCTGGATGGGGAGACAGGAGACCCAGAGAGGCCCCTGGGCGAGGAGGGAAGGGGCAGCAGTGGCATCCGGCCTCTAGCCTGTGCGGTGTGACGCCTCCCCTCTGAGCTGGAGCAGCCCGGCCGGTGCTTGGCCTGCTCCTCCTCCTGCTTCAGCTTCGGAGTCAGGGCAGCCCCAGCGAGGGGGAGCCAGGCCCCCGTGATCCAGGGGCCCCAGCCGGGCTCTGGGGTCCCGTCGCTGCCACGGATTCCGCTGCTGTTGGACTCCAGAGGCCTCCGGTCACAGCGCCAGCCCCACCTAGGGGCCTGGACCCCTCGCATCCTCCGGGGGCTTGCCCCCAGCGCCCCAGGGGGCCAGGGAGTGCTGCCATCTGGGCCCAGAGAAGGGGGCTGGTTCCCAGCAGCAGGACGGTGCTAGTGGGAATGACTGTGACATCACCGGCGTGTGGGCTGTTCTGCCCTGTGATGTCACTGGTTAGGATGATGTCACAAGCGTGCAGCCCGTGGCCCCTCCCCAGAGCAGGCGTGGTGAGGCGTGGCGTGGCGTGGCGAGGCGTGGCGTGGCGTGGCGAGGCGTGGCGTGGCGAGGCGTGGCGAGGCGTGGCGTGGCGAGGCGAGGCGTGGCGTGGCGTGGCGAGGCGTGGCGTGGCGTGGCGAGGCGAGGCGTGGCGTGGCGAGGCGTGGCGGCCATGCGAGCGGTGTTGGTAGCGAATGGCAAGTTCCCCAGGGCTGTGCCGGTGAGGGCTGCTCCGCGGGAGCTGGGGGGCGGGGGGGCCGGGGCTGATGCTGTCACACAAGGGGCGCAGAGGGCTGCTTTCCACGGGGAAGTGCTTGTCCCCCGCAGGAACCCAACGGCCCCACGGACGCCTACGAGGCCGTCGCCCGGGCCGACAGGCTGACCCAGGAGCCCGAGAGCATCCGCCAGTGGCGGGAGGAGCAAAAGAAGCGGTTGCAGGAGCTGGGTAAGTGGGGCAGGAGCCCCCCCAGGGAGCGCAGAGACCCTGCCCGCCCCCGTCCCCGGGCACTTCCAGCCTCAGACCGACTGCGCCCAGGGTTCCTGGGCAGACGGCCTGCCCCTCCCCGCCAGCCGGTGCCCCCGGCTCCTTCCCTGAGCACGGCTGGGCTCTGCCCAAGGCCCGGCGACCCCGGCAGGACGTGGGGGTGGGTGCCCCAGGTCCTAGCTGGCTCCCTGAAGCGTACTCGTGGGCGCTCCCCCGGGTTTCTGGGGCGGGGAGCTGCTGCCCGCGGGGAGGGGGAGGGGGCCGCACGCCGGCACTGACCGCCAGGGCAGTGGCCTTGTGGGCTGCCGAGCCCCTGGCCTTGTGACTGCTGGGAGGGTGGGAAGCGCCTGCCCCCTTGTGCCGGAGCAGCGGGGCGCTCTGGTGACAGGAGCATCTCCCCACTGATTCCCCGGGCACTCTGACCGGCCCTGCCGCCGGCAGCCCTGGCTGGTTCTGGCCCCCCCCGGGAGCGAGCTGTGCGGCCGCCTGCCACTGTCCCGCTTGTGCCCAGATGCTGCGTCCAAGGTGCTGGAGCAGGAGTGGCGCGACAAGGCCAGGAGGGACCTGGAGGAGTGGCACGTGCGGCAGACCGAGCAGATGGAGAAGAACCGAGTTAACAACAGGTGTGTGGGGCGGGCGGCCGGTGCAGGGAGCCCGTCTCGGCGCAGGAGGAGCTGCTGTGGCTCGGTGCACCCAGCGCCCTGAAGCCAGAGCCATGCAGCCCCTTGCCAGCCTTAAGAACTCAGTGCAGCCGCCTCTGGGCTGGAGCCCAGCTGAGCAGATGCGGGGCTTGTCAGGAAGTGCCCCCCGGAGATGCTTGCTCAGGGAGGCCTCCCCTGGATGTGCGGGGCTGGTTTCCGTGGTGCTGGTGCTCTCAGCGCTGGGTGCGTCCGGCTGCACGGCCTGCCTGGCCCGGGGGCTCTGTGGCGCTGCCCTGCGGGCGGAGCCTGGCCGTTCTCCGGTGCGCTGGGGAAGGGCACTAACCCGTCTCTCTCTCTGACCCCTCGCTGCCTGGCCGCCCGCCTCCGCTCTCCTGCCTCCTGCCGCGCTAGGATTGCTGACAAAGCCTTTTACCAGCAGCCGGACGCCGACGTGATCGGCTACGTGTATGTGCCTCTTGCTGTCCGCGTCCCCCCCGGGGCCGAACCTCACAGACCCTCGAGCCGGGGCGCCGGCACCCCGCTGGCCTCGTCCCACTATGTTCCCAGGAGGCGAGTGGGGCTTGTGCATCCCTCAGGCAGGGAGAACGGGGGCTGCTGCCCCATCAGGCCCCTGGCCCCATGCTGAGAGGGCCTGGCTCCCGCCCAGGGGGAGGTTGCTGCAGCGTCCCCGGCGAGCGCAGGCCCGGGCCGGAGCACAGCGAGGGGCAGCGCCGTGGCTGCCTGCGCTCACGGGAGACAGGCGGCTCCGCTCGCAGTGGGAGCCAGGGGCTCGGGAGCTGGCACCCTGGGCTGGCAGCGTGCAGGGTTCCCCAGCCCAGAGAGCAGCCGTTTCTCTGGCCAGGGCTGGCCGGGCCGAGCCCAGCGGCTCTGGGGCAGGAGTGCAGCCCTGGGCGGGCTGTTCCCAATGCCGGTTGTGACACTGGCTACCCAGGTCTCCCCCCCGCCCCAAACACAGGGCTGGCGAGTGGGCTGGGAGCAGCTGCCTGGGGCCCGGCTCTCCCACACGCCTGCTCGGGATGGCCCAGCCAGGGCAGGAGAGGAGGTGCAGGGTGAATCGGGCAGCCCTGGGGTCCTGCCCGCTGGCACCACAACTCCCCCAGCCCCTGGGGACTGAGCCCCGCACCTTCCTGCCCCCCAGGGCCTCGGAGGAAGCCTTCCTGAGGGAGTGCGAGGAGGAAGACCCCGGCACGGAGTGGGAGAAGGTGGCCCAGCTGTGCGATTTCAACCCCAAGAGCAGCAAGCAGTGCAAGGACGTGTCGCGGATGCGCTCCGTGCTCATCTCCCTCAAGCAGACACCCCTGTCCCGCTAGCTGCTCCCCACCAGCGCGCAGGGGGCCGAGGGGGGGCGACTGGCAGCCCCCCGCCAGCCAGGACAATCCCAGCAGGCTGGCTCGGATGCCAGGAGGGGTACTGCTGCCCCTGCCTCCGCTCCCCGCCCCTGCTCCTGCTGGCTCGCGGCTTGTCACCCTGCCCCGACTTGCCTTTGCTTAAAGGGTGCATTGGGCTCTTCCAACACGTATTTATTGCCATGGTGATTCCCTGGGCAGCGGCCCCCGACGCAGGACAGGCGCAGGCCTCTGACTGCGAGAGATCCCGGGCTCTCCTGGCCCCGCCTCTCCCACCGCTGCCCCAGGCCAGCCGGTGTCCCCGCAGAGCGGAGAGCTGAGCCCAGCCCGGGGAGCAGCGTTGCCTAGCATCCTAGCAGGGGGCTGGGAGCCAGGTTCTAATCCCAGCTCCTCGTGGGCCCCCGGCCTTGTGTGCCCACCTCTAAGGGGGGGGGGGGCTGTGACAGAGGGGCAGGGTCGGCTCCTGGTTGCCCACCCGTGACGTCAGCCGAGGGCAGCAGCTGCCAGGGAAAAGGAGACTCCCAGGCACGTGATGCAGGTGGGGCAGAGCTGAGCGCCAGGTGGGGTAACAACGCCCGCCCCTCCAGTGTGAGAGTCTGGCAGTGACGTACCAGAGAGGCAGTGGCTAACCCTGCCCTGTGGAACTCTCTGCCACAGGACAGCACAGCGCTCGCAGGCCTGGGCAGGCGGCAGGCTAGAGACACATCACTGGGTTTGACCAGGCTAGGTCCGGCCTCACAACTCCCCCAGGGAACTTCTTGTTTCTCCCTCTGGAGCATCTGCTGCTGACGACGGGACACCAGGCTAGAGGGGCCCTGGGCTGAGTTGCTCCAGCACGTCCTCTGGTTCGCAGGGAAGGCGGCTGGGAGGGAAGCTGAACTCAAGCAGAGCTGCTCCTGGCTGCGGGAGATACTCCCTGAGGAAAACGCCCTGCCTGCCTCGGAGCACAGCCTGGGCCCTGGAACAGGAAGGGGAGAGCCTGGGGGAGACAGGCACTGGCTGGGGCAGCCGGGGAGAGCCTGGGGGCAGGTGCGGGCTGGGGCAGCCTGGCCTAGTGGTTGCACATTCTCTCACTGCCCATTCCTCCCTCTCACCCCCTGGCCTGCCAGCTGGAGGGACTCCACTCTCTGCCCCCGAGCAATGCCCTGGGAGGAGGGGGCTCAGCTTCCTCCCCAAGCACCTTCCCTCTGCTCTGCCGATGGCCAGGGCAGCCGCAGGAGAGGGGCTGCGTTTCCCACGAGCACATGAGCCCAGGGGCCCACCTCGCCGTGTCCTTGTGCTCTCTGCCCGGCCTGCGTCCGCCTGGTGTCTCGCAGCGCGGCGGGGAGGGGCCTCGCAAGGGGCACGCAGCCTGGTGCAGGGGACACTGGCAGGGAGCTCAGCGCCACGTCCCTATAGCCATGGGCACGGCCCTCGCCCAGGGGCCCTTCCCGGCCAGGGGAACCGTCTAGCTAATGGGACAGGGCTGCCGTGGGGCCGCGCCGGACTCTGCCCCAGCAGGCTCGGGCTGCGGCCCTTGGCAGGAGGATGTGGCTGCTCGGAGACGCCCGGCCCGACAGCAGCAGGAAGAGGCCCTGGCTCTTGCATGAATGGAGGTGGGTGCCGGTACCGGCGGGGCCTCCCGTCGTGCAGGCCGCCCCCCGGCTTCCTTGCTGGGCAGATCAGTTACTGCCAGCGGGCGAGGGGCCGGCCTGCCCGCCCTCAGGAGTCCCTGCTTTGCACACCTACCGGCCAGCGCAGGGCCTGGCCATCGCCCCTCGTTCCCAGCAGGGAGCAGGACCCGAGGGGCCTCGCGGGCGCCACCGCTGGCTCCTGTTGCTCTCCATCCCATGGGGCCGTTCTGCATCCCCCCAGCTGTGGTGTCTGTGACCTTGTACGACCACCTGTTACAAATAAACTGACCGACTCGACCCAGCAGGGGCCAGCCGCTTGCTTTCTAGGCTGACGCGTCTCGCTGACTGGGGGGTTCCACCGCAACTGGTGTGCTGAGCCTGCCAGCTGGGGCCTGGCCTGCCGAGGGGACAACGGGAGACCCCAGGGAGGCCCCCCCAAAGGAAAGCAGGAGGGACCTAGGTCAGGCAGGAGTGCAGAGTTGACAGCAGGTGTGGGCTCAGCTCAGGCTGGCTGATGAATCCCGACCCTCCAGGGAGCTGAGAGCTAATCGGGTCCGGCTTTGGCACTGGTCCTACACCCAGCTCTGCTGCTGGCCCCACAGCCCCCTGAGCAGACACTGACTGTCGGATTTAGCAGCGGGGGTGGCCTTGATTCTGCAGACTAACAGGCAGCGACCCCCCCCCCGGTATGGGGCCTTGTGGCCCTTGGGGAGGTTGCAGAGAGCCTGGATGGATCCGATGGTAGAAGCAGCTGCCCCCTGGCCTGACACAAGTCAGCCCCAGGGTCCAATGCAGAGCTCTCTGGCTGGAGCTAGAGTCAGCGACAGAGCCGAGATGTGGGTTCGTCACAGAAAGGCAGGTTCATTAAGCAGCGGCCTGCGCCCAAGTGAAGAGAACCCATTTGGCCTGTGAACGCGCTGGCCTCCTGCAGACCGCATGGCAGGCCCAGGGTGTAATGTGACCACACCAGCTCCCCTCGCTCGGCCTGCCTCTGCTGGCTACTGCCCACGCTGTCCTTCCCGAGAGGACCTGGGCTAGTGAAACTGTCCCATAGCCTTGAAATGAAATACCCGCCCCACCTGCCTGTTGTGAAGCAGCCCCTGGCAGAGCCAGGCGAGCAAACCCCAGCGCTCTGAACCCGGCTGGATTTCAAACGAACAAGGCGCTAACCAGACCAATCCCTCCTCAGCTAAGATTTAACGCCACAACGCCCTCGTCTGAAAGAAACCGCCTCTGCCCAGGAGGCTGGAATAACCCCTGGGGGGCGGCAGGAGGGTTTAGTTTCTGATTCTCTTCTGTCCAGCCTTGCCTCTCAATGGCTTTATTCGACTCAGAGCAGTTCCTTTCCTAGGCTCCCACAATCACCAGCTCTCTGAGACTCCAGGCCACTTGGCTGTTTCCAAGCACAGGGCAGCAAACCGCCTGGAACCTGAGAGGCAAGGCAGGACCCGCCTAGTGATCCCTGGACCCAAATGGCCTGGAAACCCCCATGGAACAAATCTGCATAGCTCACCCCACCTGTTGTGTGTAGTGCCTTCCTTCTGCCAGCTGCTCTGTGCTGGACCCCCACCGCCAGGCCGGCGCTGTCAATACCCTCCGCTTTCTGCCTTTCTCCAGCAGAGTCCTGCACTAAGCAGGGTGGGAAGAGCTACACCCAGCAGATACGATGATTAGATCCAACAGACTTTTTCCTGCCCTCTCATTACTCTTACTAGGTCAGACAAGCCAAGCTGGGACGGAAGGATTTAAAGATTCTTTGTAATACGTGGGAGCTGCATCAATATCTGCTGAGAAGGAGCCTTATTCATTTTTGCCTTTATCTGCCCTCCACCCAATTTTTCAATGTTAATATTAAACACGTTCTGGTGAGTGCATGGAGAGCTCTTTCAGACAGAGCCCCCTTCTGGGAAGTCTGGGACAGGAGCAAACGCAGCTCCAATTGGGCATCAGACGCAGAGCGCAGGAAGTTCTATGCCCTGGCAAAGGCTGATTAGTTTTACAGCTGTTAAGCTCCACCCAATATAATATTCAAAAGTCCACAGACCTTATCTGAGCCAACTGCCAGGGAGCTGCATTTCCTGTGTCCTACTCTCCATCACTACAGCAGCAAGAGAACAGGTATCTCATATAGTACATGAGAACCGTTCAGTTTCCTCTGCTCTGGAATTCAGTGTCCTGATCAGAATCTCGCTACAGGTTTCCCTCTGCTAAACATCGGTGTAGTTGGCTTATGGTTGGTAGCCTAATAAATCTTGCCTGCTCTCCAGACAAGCCCGGGGTGACCGCACTAAACAGGATCTAACCACAGAGAGAGGGACTGCTCTCTGCCACGAGTATTTTGCTCCCACTCTCTGCCTGGAAAGGTGCATCACTTGATTGTGCCTAAGCATCAGCACAGCCCATGCCCCATGGGAGTCCCCAGGGTAGTGGTTCCAATGGCCATTAATGCAGGGACTGGAGACAGAGCCTTTTAGGGGAGGGAAGGCCTTGCACAGACAGTCTCTGGGCCTCCCAGGAAAGGACGAGCACCTCTGGAGTCAAGAAATCTCACAGGTCGGGTTTTAGGTTGAATCACTCAGGTGTATTCGCTGCATTTCCAAAACTCCAGAAGCCAGTAGATCCTGACCACCCCCACTGAGCTGGTCCCCCAGCCAGACGAGAGGAGCTCTCTGTCCAGGGCCAAGGGGTCCATTTCTAACACGCAAAGCACACTCTGGGGGGTGCAGTGCATCACCAGCCTGACCTCACTTCTGAGTTTTCATTGCTGTCACCACCACCCCCACCATGAGGGCAACAACGGTGAAGCCCTGAGCCAGGACCCGAGCTCGCATCATCATCTGAGACTGGCGGGTGTTCCCCTTCTGGAAGCAAATGAGTCCATAGGTCAGAGCCCCTGCAGTGGCGAGGCAGCCTGCAGAGAAGGACAGAGGAACAACAGTGCGAGGTTATTAGGGGATGTTAGGCTGAGATCTGTGGGGCAGGGTTCAGGGCCCTGGGGGCTGCCACCCCTCACTCCCTCCACCCCTCTCCTCAAACCTAAATGTCTCCTCTCTCCACACCTCATCTCCCCTGCTTCAGCTTCCAGTCCCCAGCCGCTGGTTGGAAGGCCTTGAACCACACCCCCAGGCAGAGGGGGCCACAGGTCATACCCCATGTCCTGAGCACTGCACGGAGCGGGGAGGCATCACTCAGCTCCGCTGCCTCCAACGTGCCTCAGTTGCTCCCTGCATCCCCTCTGACTCTGGGCCCCAGGCTCCCAGGCCGACAACTCCCCCTGTGCCCCCAGGATCTGCCCTTCTCCCAAACACCTCCCCCGGCACCCTCGGATCCGCACCCCCAGTCCAGCAACCCACCCACAGCTCCCCAGCCCCACCACCCCCATCCTCAGCCCCTCCCACCCCCATCCTCAGCCCCTCCCACAGCTCCCCCAGCCCCTCCCACCCCCATCCTCAGCCCCTCCCACAGCTCCAACCAGCCCCTCCTACCCCCAGCCCCCAGCCCCTCCCACTCCCACCCCCCCAGCTCCCCAGCCCCTCCCACTCCCACCCCCCCAGCCCCTCCCACCCCCATCCTCAGCCCCTCCCACCCCCAGCCCCACAGCTCCCCAGCCCCTCCCACCCCCATCCTCAGCCCCTCCCACAGCTCCAACCAGCCCCTCCTACCCCCAGCCCCCCAGCCCCTCCCACTCCCACCCCCCCAGCTCCTCCCACCCCCATCCTCAGCCCCTCCCACCCCCAGCCCCACAGCTCCCCCAGCCCCTCCCACTCCCACCCCCATCCTCAGCCCCTCCCACAGCTCCCCCCAGCCCCTCCCACCCCCACCGCCCCCCAGCTCCTCCCACCCCCATCCTCAGCCCCTCCCACAGCTCCAACCAGCCCCTCCTACCCCCAGCCCCCCAGCCCCTCCCACTCCCACCCCCCCAGCTCCTCCCACCCCCATCCTCAGCCCCTCCCACCCCCAGCCCCACAGCTCCCCCAGCCCCTCCCACCCCCACCCCCCCAGCCCCTCCCACCCCCATCCTCAGCCCCTCCCACAGCTCCCCCCAGCCCCTCCCACCCCCACCGCCCCCCAGCTCCTCCCACCCCCATCCTCAGCCCCTCCCACAGCTCCCCCCAGCCCCTCCCATCCCCAGCCCCCCAGCTCCCCCAGCCCCTCCCACAGCCCCTCCCACCCCCACCGCCCCCCAGCTCACCGACGGGCACGAGCGGGTTCTCGCGAGTCTTGCGCACGAACTTCTCCCGGAAGCCCTCGCGGTAGAGGGGGGTGGGGGCGAAGCCCTGGATGAGGGGGGGGCTGCTGGGGTCAAAGGGCGGCGGGGGGCTCTGAGCCATGGTCCCAGGCGCGCGGGAAGGTGACTGGCGCGGACCCGCCCCGGCCACCGTACGCGGGTCGGAAGCGGAAGGCGGCGCAAGGCCTGCCGGGAGAGGTAGTCCCGCGGGAGCGCGCGGCGGGACTCCATTTCCCAGCGCGCCCCGCGTGCGCCCCCCGGCCGCGTGACCCGGCCCGCCGCGATGCCCAAGGCCAAGGGGAAGAGCCGGCGCCGGGCGTTCGGCTACAGCGTCAACCGCAAGCGGCTGCACCGGCGCGTGCGCAGACGGGCCGCGCCCCGCATCGCCTGGTGAGAGTGGGGAGGGGGTGCGGGGGGGGCCGGGCGGGGGGGAGCAGTGGGGAGGAGGTGCGGGGGGGGCCGGGCCGGGCGGGGGGGGAGCAGTGGGGAGGAGGTGCGGGGGGGGCCGGGCCGGGCGGGGGGGGAGCAGTGGGGAGGGGGTGCGGGAGGGGAGCAGTGGGGAGGGGGTGCGGGGGGGGCCGGGCCGGGCGGGGGGGAGCAGTGGGGAGGGGGGGCGGGGGGGAGCAGTGGGGAGGGGGGGCGGGGGGGGCCGGGCCGGGCGGGGGGGGAGCAGTGGGGAGGGGGTGCGGGGGGGGCCGGGCCGGGCGGGGGGGAGCAGTGGGGAGGGGGTGCGGGGGGGAGCAGTGCGGAGGGGATGCGGGGGGGGCCGGGCCGGGCGGGGGGGAGCAGTGGGGAGGGGGTGCGGGAGGGGCCGGGCGGGGGGGAGCAGTGGGGAGGGGGTGCGGGAGGGGCGGGGCCGGGCCGGGCGGGGGGGGAGCAGTGGGGAGGGGGTGCGGGGGGGGCCGGGCCGGGCGGGGGGGAGCAGTGGGGAGGGGATGCGGGGGGGGCCGGGCCGGGCGGGGGGGGAGCAGTGGGGAGGGGGTGTGGGGGGAGCAGTGGGGAGGGGGTGCGGGAGGGGCCGGGCGGGGGGGAGCAGTGGGGAGGGGGTGCAGGAGGGGCCGGGCGGGGGGGAGCAGCGGGGAGGGAATCCAGAGAGCTGGTCTGTGGAGCGTGGCAGGTGGGCGGCAGGTGGGGAGGGGCTGGGCCCTTAGGAACGCTCCAGCGCAGGGGTGTGAGCGAGCCCCTCTGGAAAGGCTTCCGGCAGGCGTATTCTCACTGCCCCTGGGAGCTCTGGCATACGGTGGGAACAGCCCTCTTGCTGCATGGCTGGGCCCCAGCTGGTGCCCCGAGGGGCATGCAATGGCCACTCTCCTCACTCTGGTCTTTGCCAGCTCCCAAATCAGACATGCCTGGGACAGCACCAAATCCGTGGCTCAGAACCTGGCTGAAATGGGCCTGGCTGCAGACCCCAACAAGGCGGTTCCCATCCGGAAGAGGCAGCTACCGGTAAGCCCAGCCCAGCCCAGCCCACTTCTCCCAAGAGCCTGAACCGCACCAAGCAAGGAGGGAGGGATGGAAAAACCAGCACCCAGCTTTATGGTTTCCCTTGTCTGGCAACACTCCCCAGTGTGGCTGGGTCACTGGCGATTCTCCAGGGCACGTGGATGCCCAGTCGCAGTCGGAGCCCTACTAGATCGGCTGAGGTGCTAGAAAACATGGCCTGCCTTGGCCCCTGGCTGTGGACCCACGAGGTCTGCCAGGCCTCAATTCTGCCAGGCGCTGCGGAGTTTGAGACGGGAATTTGCTCGCCAGGGCAGTGGGGTCAGCATGGAGACACTCCACGGGGCTCTCGGGCAGAGACTAGTGCGGGGTGCCCCTTTGGTAAAGCACGTGCTGGGGGCCAAAGTCGGCAGAGCAAATACCGTCCCACTAGGCTTGTGATCAAGACTCTGCCGGCAGCCACGGTGTTGCTGTCTACGTGGCCCCTGGCTCGACGGCAGCCACACAGCGGGAGAAGTGACCGTCAAGGCGGCTTTTTGAACTCCCCTCATGGCGGTTACATGGCCTGGAAAATGTATTTAAGCCAGTCACTGGGGAGTGGCTGGGAGGTGCAGGAGCAGCCCCCAAACCGGTGTCTGAGTGCACGAGCCCCAGGTGACTGGTGTTTTCTTGACCTGTCCTGCCTCCCATTCGATGCAGGTGATGGGAGTGGAGGCGGCTGGCCAAGAGGAAGGGAAGAGAATCGTGCAGAAGCCTTACGTCCTGGCTGGTGGGTACCATCTCCTCTGGCTCTGAGGCTGGCTCAAAGGCTTTGCTGGCCACTGCAGCCCACCAGAGTAGGGATATGCAGCCTCTGGGCCACCGAGCCCCTTTCACGCAAACTGGGGCAGCTCTCAGGCCCCCGGGGGCGGCGGTAACGTGCCCGCCGCTGGGCAAAGTGTGGGAGTTTGCTGTGCCACGTGCACCCTCGGCCCCAGGTTACGGATCCCCCGGTGCCATGACGCCGGGCTGTGTTCCCGGAGCGCTGCTGCTGCTCACGGCTGTCTGAAGCACTCTCCTTGTGTGCTCCCAGCCGCGTGCGGCTGAGCTGGGGAACAGCCTGTGTCGTGTTGGGCCTGGTGGTTAGGGAGACGGTCTCCTGCTGTTGTGGGAGCTGAACATTGGCCCTGCTGGGTTACAGGGTTCATTAGCCCGTGAACATTTCCATCTAAGCCCTTCGCATGTCCGTCTGGCAAGTGCCAAAGGCCCTTGTTCTGCACTGCCAGCTTCTGGGCCGGGCTAGGGATTGAATAGCTGTCCCGGGGTGCATCCTGAGTGCTCCCCATGACTCTCCCTCTCCTGCCTGCTCTCACACCTGAGCACTGGAGCTGGCCCTGCGATGCCCACACATACCAAGGCTTTGTAGAAATTAGGGATGTTAAAGCGGGTGATGGAGGAGCCGCTGACTCATCAGGAGCCAGTGCACACTGGGAACCTTACGGGCTCCTGTCTGCAGCCCTGCTCCCCCACACGGCAGTGCAGATAGCAGCTGGCTCCCCAGGAGCGTGTAACCTTGCTCGGTAACCGCTAAGCCCAGACTTCTCGGTTGCCCGTTTAAAGGGTTAGACGATTACACCCCCAGTAGAACTGTGCATGGTTCTGCCTCTTGCCCCCTTGCGTCACTGGGTGTCTCTCTCGTGGTGGCCTAGAGCTGGAGTACGAGGCCAGCCTCCCGGAGAAGAAGTCAGAGACGCTCTCCAGAGACCTGATTGACTACGTGCAGCACATGATACGGAACCACGGCGAGAACTACAAGGTGAGGGGGGTCTGCCTTCACGGGGGGAGGGGCGGGGGTGCAGAGGAGATGTTGGGGGGGCCTCTGCACTGGGAGAGCAGTCACAGCAACTTAGCCCCTGGCTGGGGGGCCTGGGCCGCCAGGTGTTCAGTGTCCTGGGGCCTGCCTCCTGCTGTCAGGGAAGTGGCTCTTTGAGTCCCCTGGCTGGCATGTGACTCCCTTTGGGCTGCATGAAACTTGGTCCCAGCCCCACGCTGTGTGGAGCCGGCTGCAGAGGCGCTCGTCCTTGAGCTGTGCAGGTCTCCGGCAGGTCCGCTCCATCCCCCCCAGCGAGGCAGCTTCCCTGACTGTCCCCTTGCCCCCAGGCGATGGCCCGGGATGAGAAGAACTACTACCAGGACACGCCCAAGCAGATCAAGAGCAAGATCAGTGTGTACAAGCGCTTCTACCCCCAGGAGTTCCAGGCTTTCACTGCAGCCCTGCAGCCGGAGAAGATGGACCACCAGTGACTGCCCCACCCTGGCCTGTGGGACCCCCCACCTCCGGGCACGCAAGGGCAGACTGCCTCTGCTCTGCGGGGGCCCTGGGGCCTGTGAACAGAGCACTGAGCTAGACGTGGCTTGTGGGAAGGGCCCACCCTCTGGGACGGGGGAGCATGCGAGAAGGGCTCCGTGGGGCGGCGCCGCTGGGCAGAGGGCCGCTGTCTCTGCACGCTGGGGGTGAAGGGACGAGGCTCGTGTCCTGCAGCTGTGACTTGTAATAAATCAAACTCTTCCAAACCAGCAGGAACATACCTGCCTGCAGCTGGCTCCGGGCCTTCAGCTCCTGCCTGGGCTCAGGGGACCCCTGGCACTAACCCAAGGCAGCCAGTTCCTGGGGCCTGCTCTGGCTTTTCATGGGGGCACAAGCCACGTGCCTGGGCAGTGGTGGGGCTGGGTTGTTTTCAGTCTGCATGCAGGAGTGCGCAGGGCTTCGCTGCTGGCTGCTATGGGACACTAGCCCCGGCCATGGGAGCCGAGGCTGGCAGGGTGCTGCTGTTCCCAGTGCTGCACGTCCACTGCCGGGCACCCTCCTACCAGGGATGAGCAGGCCTGGTGGGTCGGGAGCCAGTGACCAGCCAGTTGTGCAAACTTGCTTGCTACAGGTTGGACCTCCCTGGTCTAGCACCCTCGGGGCCTGGGCCATCCTGGACCAGGGAAGGTCATGGCTCCCTGCCCTGCTAACTGGTCTGGCCGAGACTCCCTGCCCTGCTGTGCCAGCGTTCCTAGGGGTTCCCCAGCAAGGGCCACCAGCCCCGCTAGCTCTGGCAGGAGCCCATTAACCCCAGGGAGGGAGCCCTGCTTGCAAGGACCCTGCTCCCTTCACACCAAGGACAGACGGTTCCCCAGCAAGGGCTGCTTGGCTGCCACCAGCCCCGCTACCTCTGGCAGTCCCTCGGCGTGCCCCAGGCCACTGCTGTGTCCCTGCCCTCTGCTGCTGAGGGTTTCCTGGCTGGCACTGGCCCTGCTTCTAGGGACTCTCCAGCCCTGTGACATCAGGGTTCCCTGGGGGGGAGGAGGCTCCCCAGTGCCGCCTGGCCCCGCTGACAGTGAGGTTCCCCTGCCTGGTGGCTGCTGGGACTCTGCAAACCCTGGCTGGCTCCTGGGGCCCTTTGGGCCAGCGACGCCTGTGCCGGAGCAGAGTCCTGGGTGTGGGAGGCTCAACCTATGGGCTGCGTCTGCACTGTAGGCGTCTTGGCAAGAGCACAGCCACACGGGCATGTGCTTTTGTGCAAGAGCGTCCCTGGCGGTGTGGACGCTTCCTTGCACAAGAAAGCTCCCATGGCCGTTTTAGCCACAGGGGTTTCCTGTGTAAAACTCCTGCTGCCCGTCCACACTGCCCTCTTGTGCAAGAAGCCCTCTGTTCAACACTTCATTGTGAATGTACTTGTGCAAGAACGCGCCTGCAGCGTAGACGCTCTGAGTGTTTGCGCAAGGACGGACATTCTTGTGCAAAAAGCCTGCACTGCAGACGTAGCCATAGCGTGCGGCCACGGCCCAGCAGTCAGGGGAATCCTGAGGCTTGAGAGAGAAATTCTCACAGCAGGCCTGACCTGGTATCTGATCAGCTGCTGATGCTTCCTATGGGACAAGCGTCCTGAGTGGTTAATACCAGACTGGTAAACCATTCAATCACTGGTTTATTATCGCATGCTCCAAAGAGGCCTGGGGCGGTCCCTCTCCTCAGGCTCAGTAGCACCCGCCCCTCCTGTGGGTGCCTGTCACAGCCAGGGGAGTCACCTGCCTGCAAAGCCTTTTAGGGGACGTGAAGAGTCCCTGTGAGGGGGGAGGGAAAAGCTGTCCAAAGGGGCTCCCCCTCCCCATCCCTCCATGGGCTGAAGTTGCCCTGGCGATCCAGCTCCAAGGAGAGACAAGATGCCTCCTCCCCCAGGCAGTGCTGGCAGCAGAGGGGCCGTTCCCACCCTGGAACATGGGCCCCGTGTGGCCAGACTGGCTTGAGGGGCCTGTTCCCAGCAACAGCAAGGCGGCCAGTGGACTAAAGACTAATCGCTTATGCCCTGCTGAACTGGTTAGTCTTTGAAGTGCCGCCGGCCTCCTTGTCGGTACTGAAAGCGCCTGACGCCGGTTCCCAGCAGCCCTGCAAAGGGCGGCCGGTCGTGTCTGCACCGGCAAGCAGGCAGCAGCCCATTAACCCCAGGGAAGGAGCCCTTCACTCCAAGGACAGACAATTCCTGCCTAGAGCCTCGCTGCAGATGTCCCTATGGCTCCATCTCCTGCCCTCCCTGTGCCAGATGCAGAGAGTGGCCTGTCTGCAGGCCACGGGGCCAGCCCAGTGTCACAAGAGGCCACCAGCCACCGGCGCAGCTGCCTGTTTGGGCTGGGGCGCTGTAGGGCCTGGTGCATCCCGTGCCCCATGCTGGGTGCTGCCCACCTGCCCCTGCTGTTCTTCCATCTCCCTGAGGTCCGTGGCTGGGCCAGCCCTCTGGGTGCTGAGGGCAGCCTGCCTGAGCCCAAGGGGGTGCCACTTCACAGCATCTCCCGATAGGGGATGGAGGCAGAGCAGCTCTGGCCCGACAGCAGAAAGCCAGCCGTCTGCAGCCCAGCGCCTCTGGGCCAGGCAAACACGAGCGCAGCAGGGTCCGTCCAGCCGGCCCGTCTCGGGCGCGACGAGCACGTCAGAGCTGGGAGAGCAGTTCCACCAGCAGAGACTTGACGCGCCAGATCCCGGTGGCGGTGGCCAGCGCAGCGTGGGTGGCGCTCGTGGGCAGCAGGAAGAACTCCCTCTGACCGTTCAGCGTGTGCAGGGCCAGCTCCTGGTGCAGCTCGGCCACGCTCAGCGCGTCGCTCTTGTCCTAGGAGGAACCAGCACCGGCTGGGTTTGAACAGTGTCACCCCGCCCTGAGCCTACCTGCCAAGTCACTGTGGACCTTAACCCGGGCCACTCCCTTTCCACAGGCGGCCTGGCTCAGCTGGGGCCACGCACGCATGCAGCTGCTGGCATCTCCGGCACGGTCCTTGCAGCTCTCTCATGTCGCTTACCACTGCGTTTCTGCAAAGCTCAAGGTCTCACTCTCTGCTTCAACTAAACTCCGGTCTGGGCAGGTTCTTAGGCTGCTCGTCACCCCCCTCTTTGTGCCAAAGCAGCCCTGCCTTGGGGCTTTAAAAAGCCTTTGCAGCCGGAGCCTCACCGGGTCCCAGCAGGACCAGCTGCTGAGTTTCTCACCTGTTTATTGGCCAGGACGACCAAGGGCAAGCGCTGATCCTCAGCCAGCAGGCAGTGCAGCTCCTGGCAAGCGGTGGGGAGGCGTGGCCCATCCGCAGAGTCCACTACAAACACCAGCACGTGGGCCTGGCTCAGGTACTGGTTCCAGTAAAATCGCAGGTTCTGGCTGCCGCCGACTGACACACAAAGAGCCAGAAGTCAGGTCCTCAGCCAGCCCAGCAACAGGGACCGGAGGGGCTGGTGGTTCCCTCTGGGGCCCTGCATCCCAGGCTTAACCTGGGGAAGGGAGGGGGCCGTGGTGCTTCGTGAAATGGCAGCGGAAGGGACGGAACTCGCTCCTGCCACAGGGAGAAGTGGTGCCCAGGGGCCTCGGCACCCCCAGTCACACTAGGCAGCCCTCACACAATGGGCCTGAAGTGCGGGCAGATCATCCGCCGGCAGCCCGGCGCTGGCATTCTCTGGCCAACCCTGCGAGCAAGCTGACAAGTTCCCCACGGAGGCCAGGGCCACTTACGCTCCAGCAGGTCGATCTGGAAGCCGCCTGCGTCCAGCTGGACGGAGTTGAAGCCCTCGGTGGGCGCTGTGCGGTCCTTGGCGGCCTCGCTGGCCATGTAGTGGAGAACGCTGCTCTTGCCAGCCCCATCCAGGCCCAGCACCAGGACCTGCCGCATGGAGAAATCCAGCTGCAGGAGCACAAGGCGCTGGGATTAGTGGGAGCAGCGAAGGGCTGATGCAAGGGGCCTGGCAAGGAGATGGGCCTGTCTCCCACGAAGTCTGCAGGCCTGGGCCCAGCACAAGCAAAGCAAGTGAGCACGTGGTGCCCTGTGTTCCCTGCAGGAACTGCAGTTCACACCAAACCCCATCTCCCCATGCAGGGCCTGGGGTGCCCACTGGCCTGTTGGAGCCCTGCACGGTAGGACTCTTGGGCCATCTCAGGCTATGGCAGAGGCAGGACAAGCTGCTTGTACGCCCGTGGTCTAGCAAGGGGCTTCCTGGCACAGCCCCCTCACTGGAGGTGGATGGTGAAGGGGGATATCCTGCAATTTCAAACTCCCGTCTCCAGATTAGGTGCCGTCCTCTCCCTGCCCTGGTACGTGCATTGTGGGTTCACCCTGACCTGGCACAACCGGGGGTGCTCTGCTGTTTCCACAACGGCAAGGGCAGAGGGGGGCTGATGCCAATCTAGAACAACATCCAGGAAGTAGTCCCAGCCCTCCAGCAGGGGAGCTATCCCCAGCTGCTCTGAATGGCAGGGCCGGGACCAGGATGCGGCGCCATAGCAGGGACAAAAAAACAGGGTGGAAACAGAGATGACATGCAAAGGGCTGAGGGCGGGACTGCCACCTTCACACTGACTCACCTTAGGGCGCCACCCAGCCTGGTGGGATTGAGGAACGAATAAAAAATTGACCAATGTTCCCTCTAACTTTTCCCATCCACGTGCAGAATAAACTTTGTTGTGTGCACAAGGCATGGGCAGATGGGCACCACCAGTAGGAACACGTGCTGCTGGGCGCTCTGCCAATCAGCTGGGCAGCATGGGAATCTCTCCTGGGTGGCGGCCCAAGCGCGCAGCTGAGAAGGAATGCCGGGCAGGGCCCCTGTGCCATTCAGACAGAAACTGGCAGGGGCACCACTATGCTGCGGGCTTGCCCAGCCTCAGCTCTGCCGGGGGAAGGGGGCTACATGCAGCGCCCACTAGGCTCCATAAAGTGGCTCGTGGGGCCCCCCATGCCGCAGTGCAACTGTTTGGGGGGCCCCATTGCTGGCTCATTGGGGGAGAAGGGAGGCCCCCCCCCGGCCCTGGCACCCCAGCATCGCTCTGCCCCGGCAAGGAACGGGCGGAGGGGAGGGGGCGGTCTCCAGCCACGTGCACGACCCCCGGGACCAGGCCCACGCCCCAACCTACCCCTGGGATTGGGCCCAGGCCCTGGCCCCTACCTGCCCCCGGATCGGGCCCAGGCCCTACCTGCCCCGGATCGGGCCCAGGCCCCTACCTGCCCCCGGATCGGGCCCCGCCCCTACCTGCCCCCGGATCGGGCCCAGGCCCTACCTGCCCCCGGATCGGGCCCCGCCCCTACCTGCCCCCGGATCGGGCCCCGCCCCTACCTGCCCCGGATCGGGCCCCGCCCCTACCTGCCCCCCGGATCGGGCCCCTACCTGCCCCGCGGGCGGGTCCCAGCGCGCCCCCCAGCGGCCGGCGCTCGGGCTGCAGGCTCTCCAGGCGACGAGGAGCAGCGAGCCCAGCGCGGCCACGGCGGCGCCCAGCGCCAGGCTCAGGCGGCCCAGCGCGCCGGGGGGGGCCATGCGCTCGGCTCCCGGGAGTGCGGCGCCGCGACCGGCTGGGGGGGGGCGTTGCCATGGCTCCCGCGCCGTGGCGTGAGTGGGTGTGTGCGGGGCGGGGAGTCACGTGGGGTGGGGTGAGCGTCGCTCCGCCCGCCTCAGCCAGCGGGGTCGGGCCAGGCCCGCTGCGCATGCTCTCCGGCCACGGCGCGGCGGACTACACTTCCCGGCGTGCCCTGCGTCACCACGTATCGCGAGATCTGCCCAGCCGCTGTCGTTGCTAAGGCCGGGCCGAGGGGACTGGGCCGGCCCCGCGTCATGGCGCCTGCGAGCGGCCCGGACTCGAGCCCCGTCGCGGGCGGCCCCCTCCGGCCTGCTAGCGGCGGAGCCAGGTACGGGCCGCAGGGGAGAGAGGGGGTCGGTTGGGGCCGGGCCGGGGAGAGGAGGAGGGGGGCTCCCGGCGGGGGCCGGTGTGGGGGGGTTCCCGGCGGGGGGGCGGTGTGGGGGGGTGTTCGCGGCGGGGGAGGGGCTCCCGGCGGTGTGGGGGGGCTCCCGGCGGGGGGGGCCGGTGTGGGGGAGCTCCCGGCGGGGGGGGGGGCGGTGTGGGGCGGGGGTTCCCGGCGGGGGAGGGGCCGGGGCCGGGGCTCCCGGCGGGGGGGGCCGGTGTGGGGGAGCTCCCGGCGGGGGGGGCCGGGGCGGGGGGGGCTCCCGGTGGCGCGCGCAGAACGGGGCCGCGGCTCGCGCTGGCCTTGGGGAGGCTCCCGGGGCGCCGCTGGCTCCCGCCTCTGGGCGATGCGCCCCGGGGCCCTGCGCGGCTGCGGCGAGACGCTGCCCGGGCCTGGGGGCTCCCGTGGCTTCGAAGGGGGGAGGGCTGCAGGCGCAGTGCTGGGCACGAGTCTCACCGGGGGGGCCACCTTGCAGCTGTCTAGGCGGATCATTTGCCGCCCTGCCCGCTACACAGGCGCGTGGAGCTCCTGCTCCCGAAGGCTGGCTCGGCGCATGGACCCAAGGTCTTTATTTACTGTAGCCTTAGTGCCTCTTGCAGATAAAACACATTCTCTGTTTTATCAGGTAACGGGAATCAGGTCTGGATTTCCAGATAGCGAAACATCTGGATTCCAATCATGGCTTCAAGGCAACCAGATATTCCTGGTAAAACTAATTCTTTCCAGTAAATATTAGTCTAATCCCGTCTGTGACTGTAAATTGTAGGAAGACATGGTTTTATTTGGGCCCTGAAGTCTGGATTAGGGATGTTACATATTGGTTATTTGAGTAGTTGAATAATCTCATGAATTCTTATCGGTTAGTCGACTATTCTATAGTTCCTGGGTGCGGGGCTGGCAGCCAGTGTGCTCTGGCCATACCCCAAGGAGTCCCCTGCCACTCTGTGCAGGGTGGCTGGTAGGAGCTGGTCTGTGAGGAGAACCAGTTTTAAAACCAGCTCCCTTCATGGTTCTGCTGCCTGTTGCCCGGTGCTGCTGCCTCTGATACAGAGGCAGCAGCACAGGATGGCAGCAGCCCCTGTTCAAGGGAGGGCAGGGGAGGGAAATGCGTGTAGTCTTGTAGCATTAACCTATAAGATTTTGCTTATCAGTTAATCGGTTACACTATTACATCCCTAGTCTGGATCAGGGCTATAGCCTTGTTAGGGCTTTTGGTATGCAATTGAGGCTACTGTGGCAGCTTTTAATAGTGCTATTGTATCCATACCTGTCAGTGAATAATTTGTTGTATCACGCTCCCGCTATGCTGAGTGCAGTACAAATATATTGCAACGCAAAGACTGTATCCTGAAGACCTTAGAATCTAACCCAGTGGGCGCTTGAGACTGTCACATGGTCGCAGCTGTGGGTTCAGAACCATCGATTGAACATGTTCTTGTTAGTGGTTGCCTCAGTCATTACACTACTGATAGTCACATGACTGCTTTTGTCAAGTAGGCTGCTGTTAATTTGACAAGGCAATTAGCAGAATCTAGAAAATTGGCCAGACTCCATTTTTCATACCTTCTTCAGAATAGCAGAAGTGGGAGGTGTTCAGAAGTGTGGCTCTCCACAGCATGTGTCTTTTGGGCTTTCCAAGCTGGGGCACCTGGGTCTGAGGCAGCCTCCTTCTCACCCCACAGCTGATTGGACTTGTATCTAGTGCTTTCCCTAGACCATGCTAGCAGCCCTATCCCTTAAAGCTGTCCAGAGACTGAAGTTTGTGTTCTGCCCTCTCCCCATCACTGTTTAACTAGGGAAAACTTGTGATTAGATTTGTTGAGACTTGACAAAGTTTTGCATGTTTCTCTTCACCCAAGGGTCTGAAAATAGCTGCTTGATTGTTAGGCACTAAATTATAGGAATACCTGATCTCATAAATAGATCTTGTAAGAATGCATGCTAGTAGCAGGCAATGTTTTGGTAGAACAAGCTTCCAAATATGTAAATGAAATCAGAACCTATATTTCCGTAGTGCTTTTGCATTGTACAGATAAACTCCCAACTGTGGAATCATGTCAGAACTATGGCTAAAGCAGCCATATACTGTATAAGGTTAAGGTTAATAGCACTGCTTTTTCTCCCAAAGCAGGCTTAGTGCTCCTGTTCAGTGCAGCCTTACCACGTAGATTTTATTTAGTTGTTGGTGAACTTGGTGTTTTAGCCCACAATATGTGCAGTTGCATAATAGATTGCTACTCAGGGTGTGTTTCGTGAAGTACTGCTTTTAACTGTGACAGATTTGAAGCAGTAGTTATAGGATAACTTGTTTGTGATTCACTTGTCCCATCTAATCTGATAGTTTGGAGTGAGGCTAGCAAAACATTTAAAAAAAAAAAAAAAAAAAAAGCTCCTAGAATTTTGCATGTAGAAACCTGTTCTTTCAAAACAGTTAAACTGGTACGAAGGGTGAACTTCTTTAGCAACCACATCAAAATATCCCCACGGTAACTGCCTGTAGAAAGGCCCAGACTTTACTGGTCCTTTAGGAAGCTGCTTAAGGCCTTGTCTCCAATAACCTCTGCTGTCAACCTAATCTATGTCGCTTCAGCTACTCAAATAGCAAAGCTGAAGTCAATGTACTTACTGTGGCATCTTGCATGTGGCAAGGTTGATGCCCGATACACTTCTCATCCTGGTGGCGTACCAGCATCGACAGGAGAGCACATGGAGATTGATTTATCGCATCTAAGCGGATGTGCTAAATCGACGGCTGGTGGATCGATTGCTGTAGCATCAGTCCCCGGCATAATGGAGACAAGCCCTGAGATAAGCTTCATAGCACTTGCTTCCTTATGGAATTACCTGTCTCATTTTGAAAGTAGGCTTTAGTGGCGTGATCTGTACTATGTCCCTGAAGCAACTAGAACAAAAATTGGTGCTCTTAATTAGTACAGAGATAATCCAGTTTGGGTCCCACTGTGAAAGCTGCCATCTTTGTTCTTAGCTATTGAGCATGGCTCTGGAGGGCTTCTAGGAAAGATGTCCCTGCCAATTGGAATGCATCGTCGGGCATTCAGCTATGATGATGCCCTGGAGGATACAGCGCCGATGACCCCTCCCCCTTCAGATATGCACTCCAATGTCCTGTGGAAACAGCCAGTCATCCCAGAGCGCAAGTACCAGGAACTTTCAAAGGTAGGCACTCTAGAATGGGGGAGGAGATGTCTGATGGATTCTAATGGGATGAAAACCAGCAACTTTTCTGGACTCAGCAAGTGACTAGTACTTTAAGGTGTCCTGCAGAGGCAGATGAAAACGGAGAGTGTTCTCATCAAGGACAATTTCCTGATTGACTTAAACGTTAGGAATGTATCTCCTGAGTCTGCCTGGAGGAGTAGCAAGTGGAAGCCAAACAACTGAGGCTTTTAGTGAGAGAGCTACACCGAATCTTGGCCAACACTGACTTAGCACTAAGGACTAACCCAGACCTCCACCCTCAAACTACCAATTGTGAAAAGCCTACCCCTTAAACTTCTAAGACCAAAGCCAGACATTCCTGCTGCCCCCTCCCCTTTCCTTTGGGCAGGAGTGAAAGAACTTTCCAGGGGTTCTTTCACCATAAAGAAACAGGAATAACTCCGGTTGTTTAATTGTTCAGTTAAACATTTTTCAAGGTACCTTTGAAGAGTACGCGTATGTCCTTTGTGATTTTGTCACTTAAACGCAGTGTCTGGTGAGCATAGAGTGCTCCGAGGGCAGGTTAGTTCAACTAAAGCAAGTCCCCCCTCTACTGAGCCATGTGCCCATGCAGTCTTTTGGACTGTGTCCACTCCAACTGGTTTTTATTCTACCACTAGAACGTCTTGTGGCGCTGAGCCTTAGATTGGAGCATGGTCAAAGAGCCAGTGCCCAGCTGTGAGAAGAGGAGTAACTCTTGCAACTAGAGCAGCGCTTTGAAAGGGGCGCTCGCTTCCGAGTCCAGCAGGCAATCCCCAGAGTCTAGTTAAGAGTGGCAAACCTTTGGGTATGAGCTACTTGACTGAGCTTAGAATGGCTTTACACCAATATGAAGTACTGGGGTGGGCAGTAACTTTTGATGGCCACTCTAAGAATTTGGTAAGTGCTCGAGGGCCGCACTCTTCCACGATATTACTAGAGGAGGTACAAGGTCTGGGAGGGAGGATGGGTGATCGGAGGGTTGTGACCGGGGGTGCAGAGGCCAGGAGGGGATGTGGATATGGGCGCAGGAGAGGATTCTGATCTGGAGGAGGGATGTAGAAGGGGGTGCAGGGTCTGGGAGGGAGTATGGGGGCGGGGATGGGATGCAGGGGGCTTGGAGTTGTGACATGGGGTAAGGGTGCAGGAGGGGAAGCAGAAGGCTGGGGTGGAGAAAGGGGAGGGTGGGGTGCCAGGTTCAGGTGGGAGACGACTCCCTGCCTTCTATGCCCCGCCCACTACTCCAGGTAGCTGGCTGCAGAGGCCATGTGCTTTGTGCACTGTGAGCCTAGGGGCAGGGGAGCATCATGCACTACCTGTGCTGCAAACACAGCCCTGGCAGCTCCCATTGGTTGACGTCCGTGTGGTTGTGCGAGAATTGCTGGGGTTGGGGTGCACAAAGCCTGCCCACCCCAGGGGCTCAAGGTGCCCAGAGCACAGGGCCCCAACAGCTGGCTGCATCGAGCTGTGTGCGTGGGTGTAGAAAGCAGGAAGTTTGCCTGAGGTTCCTGTTGGCAGTGGGCCGGATTTGGGCCACATTTTGCCCACCCCTGGCCTAGACTAACACCGTTACGCTTGGAGTGCCCTGGCTTATATGTGGGTCTACTCTCTCTAACCAGGATGCTGGCTAGCAACTGTAGTGCCAGCTACCAGAGCGTCTTCTCTTGTGGGGAAAGACCTGCTGTGTTTTGGGCCGATTGGGCTGAGTGGAAGGAGAAAGGGGCTGGTTCTAATCTCCTTCCCTAGTGACCTTTGCCACTCAGACTAACACCCTGCTGGCTGAGCCCAGCGCTTTCCAAATCCATGTGAGAACGAGTTCTGTCAGTGGAGAACAGGAGCATCCTGTCCTGGAAGGACTCAAACGTCCATTTGCTTAGGGACATGGCGATACCGCTGTGACTCTGCGACACAAGTTGACTTTTGCTTCACCGGGTGTGTGAAGTCTCTTGTGATGAGACTTCAGGGAAGGTGTGTGATGTTCACACGGTAACTTTCTCCCCTCTGTCTTCAACTCTACCCCACTTCCCCTGCACAGGTTGAGGAAGGGGAGGCTAGCGTGTATCCATCTGTCATAACCCCCTCATCTTCCACTGAAAGTGTGAACAAGGTCCCAGTGGTGAAGGCCAAGGCCACCCATATCATCATGAATTCGCTCATTACAAGTAAGGACTCTGTCTTTGTCATAGGCTGCTTAATAGTGCCAGGAATGGGGTGTGTGCCGAGATCACGTCCAAAGCTCTGTTGTCCATGCAACCAGACTTCCTAGCCTGCTCTTTCAGCTACCTAACTATGGAACGTGTGTAGGAAAAAGCAGGGGCTCGCAAGCTTTGCAGATTCACTAATGGAACTGTGCAGGAAACTCTGCCTTCAATCGAGTGCTGGATGACTACATCTGAACTCTGCAAGCGTTTTCTCCCTTGGAACGGAGTTGGTGAGAGGCTGGGCAGAAATTGGCGTCTATGATTCATGTCTGCTGCAGCGACTTATTAATAGTCTTATTTTTGTTACAAGAATAATGAGAGCAGGTGCTGCCAGCTGTTACTTGTTTGCTTATTCGCTGTTGTGTTTAACTAGTAAGCATGATTTCCAATTGGAGCAGAGCAAAGGGAAGATTGACCCATCAGGCTGATACAGAGTGCTTAAGTGTCACTCCCTGGCACTCGTGTGTTCCTCGTCAGCAGTCTAGCCGGGGTGGTAACAGGGACGCTTTACAATGTGATTGGATTTGCAGTGCTGCAAGATCTGCTCACTCCTTAGGGTAGATGCTAACCACTAGGGCGTAACTTGGTCCCCAGTTCTTACTTTGTTGCTGCCTGACTATCTAAAGCTCAGACCTTAATATTCAGGCAATAATTCCAGCCCAGTTGGGTTCTTAGCTCCATGTCCGGGAAGCTCACAAAGATGGTTCCCTACAGCATGCTAAGCCATAAGTCCCCTGGAGAGCTGCCCTGCACTGGAAACGTTCTCTTGGTGTAAAGAGCACTAATCCAAGCAATCCTGGACCTAGCTTTTCCCCAGCTTACAGAAACTGTTTTCAAGCCCATTGGCGTGTCCATGTCATTGCTTCGTAATAGACCCACGAGCTCCCGAATTTCTTGGACATTGAGATTCCATAGCCAGTCCACTAATGAAAAGCCCTGGCAGGAGCGTACAACCCCCTGCTGGTAACACAATGGAAGGGAGCAGCATTAAGGACAGTCTCTCGCTGTAATAGCGAAAATCAGAGACCTTAAGTTTGAGATGCTGATGCTTCCAGCTCTGTCCCTGAACGAGGCAGGTTTTGCATCACTCTAGACCAGTGTTTCTCAACCTTTATTTACAAAAAAAGTACCCCTTAAAAAAATAAAAATAAGTACCCCCAGGACCTACAGTTTTCAGACACACACACACTTTTTTTTTTCTGCCATTGCAACACATTTGTTTAACCAACTTAATCGTAGCCGGGCGGGCCGTGACATTTTTGGGTGTAAAACGTACACCAGTAATACAGTGCTGTAAAACTTCAATTCGGTTTTCTCCAAATTTCAGTTGTTGACGTACCCCCCAGATTTATTTCGAGTACCCCTATGGGTACTTGTGCCAGTGGTTGTGAAACACTGCTCTAGACTTTACCAGGAGTTCTACATAAGAATTAAGTATCAGAGGGGTCGCCGTGTTAGTCTGAATCTGCAAAAGCAGCGAGGAGTCCTATGGCACCTTATAGACTAACCGAAGTGCTGGAGCACAAGCTTTTGTGGGCAAAGACCCACTTCGTCAAATGCATGTGATCTGATGAAGTGGGTCTTTGCTCCAACACTTCGTTTAGACTGTTAGGTGCCACAGGACTCCTCGCCGCTTTTACGTAAGAATGAAAACCTTCAAAAGCAGCTACCAATTGTGACACGTTTGAGAGGCTGCTGCTCTAGCCGTTCACCACACCCGAGTCTGGTGGAAAGCGCTGGCCATCCCTTGCGTGTTGGAGCTTGGCCAGATTCTGATGATTGAGTGGTTATTTTAACTGCCTGGCGCCTTAGAAACATTCTAATTCAGGAGCAACACGAGCTTCCCCCTCTGGCCGAGATGGGCATGTGAGCGCCGCCTTCCTGCGCAGTTCCAAGCTGGTCAGTTTCCTTAGAGCCCCTGAGTCCCGGGCCTTTCTGAGCTGTCTGTCACGTTCTGTCTGGGCTGACTCCCCATGCTGCAAACCCCTGGAGAAGGGACGCCCTGTTTCTCGTGCTGCCTGCGTTTTCCCTTTGCTTGTATGAATGTGTCATCTCGTCCATTCTAGAGCAGACTCAGGAGAGCATTCAGCGCTTTGAACGGCAGGCAGGGCTGAGGGATGCTGGCTACACTCCCCACAAGGGCCTCACCGCGGAGGAGACAAAGTACCACCGTGTGGCTGAGGCACTCCATGTAAGACCCTCGTCTTGTACTCTGCTTTGGTTTCCTTGTGGCTCGTGTGCTGCTTTACCTCGGCTTCTCGGGCACTTGACTGGCCCTTGAGCAGCCAGGGTTCATGGAACTGGTTTGGGGATTACTCCTCCTGTTTGTAGCTCTCGGCAGAACTCGGCTGGTAACAGTGCCAGTGTAAATAGCCTGTTGTGCCTTTGTTTCATAGTCCTGCACCTCACTAGCTGTGCTGTGACTAGGATCACTCTGTGCTTCCCCGAAATGTAACACTCAGATTCTAGTAGGCGAGTCTTCGGCATGTAACTTTCAGTCTTTCAGTATTGCTGGAAACAGTCAGCCACCGTCAGTGGGGGCGGAATCCACCCTGAAGATAATTACCCTTTAAATTGTGAATCTGGCCCGTGGACCTGTCTGAGGCTGGACGTGCCATCCTGTCGTGGCCCAGCATGCGTTGCAAAGGGTGTTAATAGTTCTTAAAATACACAAATAAAGCATCTGGCCTTCCTGAATAACTGTTCTGCCTCCAGCCTTTGTACAGATTTTTCATTGCTGCTGCTCTCTGGGGCATGTAAGAGGCCAGTAACTCAGGGCCACGCTCACTCTGCGGTAATGCAGCTGCCCTAACCACTCGGCGTGCTTGCGTCCCGTCCCCTCCAGGAAAGAAGCCAGTGGGCTCCTCTCCCCTAAGCAGCTGGCTCCCTGCATGTACCAGCTTCTGTATCGGCAGGAGCCAGTGCTCTCAGGGAGCTGGCATGAGGGCTGGCTCTCTGTGAGCACTGGCTCCCGCCTGCCCCCCGTGTGTAAACGTGTAACCGCTGAGAAATTCCGAGGTTACATGTTCACAAAACTAGATGTTTGCCAACATCCCTACTCTGCGGTGCTCATAAGAGTAAAGCAGCAGCGGTGTGTCTGTGGCATGCAAGCTGTCACTGAAGCAGATGAGGGAGAAGTTCCCGAGTCCCTCTTCAGACCATGACTCCCATTGACGTTAGCATTGTGCCATCAGGAAGGGTTTGAAATGACCGGGTTGGCGTGGAGTAGGTCCCTGTCCGATGTCCTGTTTGCAGAGGCAGGAAAGCCTTGAGAGCCCTGATGCTGGGCATGGCTTCCAAATAGTACAGCGGTGCTCCCTTGCGAGGCAGTCGCTAGACAGCTGAGTTAGAAGCAAGAGGCCGGTGGGCCACGTGGCACCTAGCCAGGGCAGTGCTATTGACGAGTACAGCAAGGAGCCAGATAAACTCGCTTCCCTGCAGTGGGGATCCTACTGAGACCCTGGCAGAGGGCGGTGTGGCTCTAACGAGAGCGCGGCGTGAACTGCTCCCTTAGGCCGGAGTAACTCGACCTTCTTCCTGAAATGCTCTGGGAGCTACACGCCGTCTGAGACGTGGCGCCCTACGTGTGATGAACAGGCACCCGGCACGCAGCCCTTGTGACACACAGCTGCAGCCCACTCGCTTACTCCCAGTGCTCATGCTGCTTTTGTTTTCCTCTTGCCCTTCTAACAGAAGTTAAAGATGCAAAGTGGCGAGATGGCCAGAGAAGACAAACCGGCGTCTTCCACTCAGTCCACTCCAAGCAGCACCCCTCACTCCTCTCCCAAACAGAAACACAGGTACAGTCCCGCGCAGGACAGCCCTATGCCTCCTGGGGGACCTGGCTTCCTTCAGGCCCTAGAGCCAGAGGTGCAACAGCCTCCCTGCCCAGTACCCGAGAGCTCGGCGGTCTACTGGTGGGTGGGGTTCAGCGCCTCCCAGGGGTTTCTGTAGGAGTCAGCATTGGCTGTTCAGAGGGACTAGAGTCCTGTGAGAGCTCCTAGAACTCTGTGGGGTGCACGTTCTCGCTTCTGGGATCGGGTGGCGGATGAAGCGACGTGGCCTTAGAGCAAAAGGCCGATTACTGCTTGTTTGGGACTGGCTGCTTCTGGTGGGCCCATGGGGGCACAGACGAAACTGTCACTTCTCCCTTCCGTTGGTAATGCTCCAACATGATTCTTCTCTTCCAGGGGCTGGTTTAGTCAGGGATCCTCCACTTCTATCACTGGCCCAGACCTGGACTCCGATGGGGGGGACAGAGACAGAATAGCCTCTGAAAAATGGAGCCTGTTTGGACCCAAAGCTGTCCAGAAATCTGCAAATGACCCAGGTACGTGCCTGCTGGAGGAGGAGACGCCTTCTCAAAAGCTGGCCGAGGCAGCGGGAGGGGCTGACTTGGGAGGGTGCACCCAGTCTAAGTGGTCAGTGAGAGGCAGCACACAGTGGCCACAAGTAGATTTCACAGGAACTTGGCCGTGTTGTTCCAGCCGCTGTTTGTAGCGGCCTCTTGTGGTGCCCAGGCTTTTCTCCGTGTCGAACTAGAGCATCTTGTGGCCTGCTGGTGGAGACAGAACACCGGCACTGCCACTGGTCTCTTTGGTAACAGGAGTGACACTTCCCAGCCTTCGTGTGGAAGTAGCCTGCCAAACATATGGCCTCTCGCCTGTCAGTGGCTAGCTCTGCACCGATCCCGTCTCGGTCGCTTGCATAACAGGGAGAGCCGTGTCCGGCTGCCTGCCTGTGCTGCTTTCCCAGCTTGGAGCTCTTCTGCAGGGGTCTGTGGGGCCAGGCACTGCAGGCCACTAGCAACCCCCGGGGCGCTGCGGGGAGAACTGCGTGAGATCTGTGTGCCTTTGCACATGTCAAGGCAAGCGTTCAGCCCTTCAGCTCGAAGAGCAGCTTCCTTATGGTGCAGGCCTTGCTAGTGTGCCTGCTCTGCAAACTGGGTACCGGACTCCCTCCTTATGTGCTGTCAACATTTTCCCTTAGGGGCCTTTACCATCCAGCCCTACAAGGGTGCCCAGAAGCCATCCCCAATGGAGCTGATCCGTGCCCAGGCCACCAGGATGGCAGAGGACCCAGCCACGTTCAGACCGCCCAGGATGGACATTCCCGCTATGGAGGGGAAGAAGCAGTCGGCACGGTCCCATAACCTCCAACCCCGGGACCTAAACGTGCTCACTCCCACGGGCTTCTAGGAAGATGCTGCGTCCGAGGCCGGCTGGCCTTGGTGTATTCGGAATGGAGTAAAGGGTGCTTCGGGTCACGTCCCCATCCCTGTCTCTGCAGTCACCTGGGAAAGGCTTTCTCACGCCAGAGCACCGAGGAGCTAGAAAGAAGTCTGGAAAACAGCCATCGCTGCTTCTGCAGCAAAGCCCGAACCGCCCGCTTTTTATAGAAAGCTCCCGGAATAGCACCACGTCCATCCTCCTGGATCAGCAGTAGTCCTGCTCCACTGGGAGTGCGCACCCCTCTAGCACCCGAAAGCCCTGCCTAGTGGGGAGACCTCTTCCCGGGCAGCTGGCTGTCCTGCCCACCTGCGTCCCAGGCTTTCTGCTCAGTGCCCGGCCAAGGGACCAGGACACCAGGCTGATGTCTGTCCTGGAGAGAGAAGCAGAGACCAAAGCCCTCCAGCCAAGCCTGTCAGACACTGGAGCCTTCACTGACGTTCTCACGAGATTGCTTTGAATAACCATCTAGCTCCCTGGCTCTGCACTGTCAGCTCCTAGTAGTTCACATGTGGTGTTTGGTCTGGGGGCAGTGGCTGCTGTACACATCAGTCCTTAGTGTTAAATCCTGTATGGGCGGGACCTTCCCTTCTCCTGCCAATGGGTTTCATTTCCTGCTGAGCCCAGCGGTGGAGAGGAGGGGCACTAGTGTAGCTTGGGCTAACCCCTTTCTTCTCTTCTCTTCTCTCATCTTGGCATGGCGACACCCTTCTGCTGCCTTCACCAGGGAGCCGAGTGGAAGTGCAGGTGTGGGGGGAGGTAGCCATTAGAGAAAGCTAGAACTAGATGTGACCGGTCCCTCGTGTAGGGCGTAGAGGGAACCAAAGGGAGAACTGAGTCGTACATTCCTTCTGTGCTCTCATAAGGCTTAATGTCTCCTAGCCTAGACTTATACATTGCCATGGAGAACGGGACTTCCCTTTCCTCAGTGGTCACTGGCCAGCCAGATGGCAGGGCGGCAGCCCGTGGGAAGAGTCTCTCGGTCCCTGCAGCGGCTAGGTGATGTGCCCCTTTGCAGAAGCCTGGCTTGCAGCACCGCTTCCTTGCTAAGGCCAGCCCCCGTCCCACGTGTGGCATGGCTAGCACCACGGCCTCCCACCCCAGCAATGGATTGGCAGCGGGACTGCTCAGTGGCCATCGGACTTCACTTTATTTATTTGTGCGGTTTTGTGCTCCCGTCTTTGCTTTCCGACAAGCCTGACTGTTTGGTCCAAGAGAATAAAAGCCCCCGTGGATGGGAACGTGTGGTGGGTTCTGCAGCAGCACAGCTGGGGAAGTGCCCGAAGGGGACAGAGCTGAACCTGAGCTCCACAGGCCTCTTGGCGCCCGTGGCCTGCGAGCACGCATTCGCTCATAGCAGGGCTTGGCCTTGCATGCCCCGCCCGGCGCGCTGCACAGGGAGAGCGGCACTCGGGCTAGCTGCCAGGGTGGCTGTGCGGCAGCAGATTGAACGACCAGATGTGTCCATTCTGCTAGAGTTCAGGGGAAAGTTGGGGGGGGTTTGCTCCCTCGCTGCACTGAGATGTGCAGCTGCCAGGTGAGACATGACATGCAGAATAACGTGGCCCTCACAGCTCCTGGGCCCTACTGGGAAATACACTAGAGCAGGGGGGGAACCTATGACCTGGGGCCAGATGCAGCCCTAGCTTGTTTGGCTTTGCTTGTCACTCGTGTGTGGCCCCCGACTGATTTCTCTGTGGGCCAGTGACTGCAGATGCAGAATGCCCTGTGCTAGATGGGAACGCAGCTTGTGGGGCAGCAGGGAGGGGTACACTAGGGGCCTCATGCTCTGCTGTAGCTTTGACTGGGTGCTTTTTCTTCTCCGAAGGAATGGCAGGGCTGGAGTGTGGGCCCTGTCCTGCCCGGCAGGGGGAGCTGGCTGCGTGCAGAGCCCCCTTAGTGCTGCACTTCTCCAGCACGTAACTGAAGTGCTAGAACTAGATGAACTCAGCCCGGCTTCCAGCAGAGCCTTTGCCATAGCTCACTCCCCCTGCGCAGGTGAACTCTGCTCCCAGTAGCATGGCTGCTGGATTCCCAAGCCAGCTTTGGGAGCAGAGAAAGTGGTTTCTTCCTGCTGTGTCATGCTCAAAGAGATCATAGAGCTGGAAGAGACCTCAGAAAGCCATCAAGTCCAGCCCCCTGCCCAAGGCAGGACCAATCCCAATTAAATCAACCCAGCCAGAGTTTTGTCAAGCTGAGGCTTAAACACCTCTAGGGATGGAAACTCCACCACTTCCCTAGGGAACCCAGCCCAGTGCTTCCCCACCCTCCTAGTGAAATAGTTTTTCCTAATATCCAACCTGGACCTCTCCCACCACAACTTGAGACCATTGCTCCTTGTTCTGCCACCTGTCACTGTTGAGAACAGCCTCTCTGCAGCCTGCTTGGAACCTCCCTTCAGGAAGTTGAAGGCTGCTCTCAACACCCCCCTCACTCGTCTGTAGACTAAATAGACCCTGCGCTCCTTCAGCCTCTCCTCATAGGTCTCATGCTCCAGCCCCCTAATCATTCTGATCACCCTCTGCTGGACCCTCTCCAATGCGTCCACATCCTTCCTGTAATTGGGGCCCCAGAACTGGTGCAGATGTGGCCTCACCAGAGCCGAATAAAGGGGAAAAATCACATCTCTGGATCTACTGTCAATGCTCCTCTTAGGGTACGTCTAGACTACATGCCTCTGTCGCCAGACACATGTAGATTAGGCTATCAGACATAGTAAAATGAAGTGGTGATTTAAATAATCGCAGCTTCATTTAAATTTACATGGCTGCCACGCTGAGCCGACAAACAGCTCGTCAGCTATTTGTTGGCTCAGCGCAATAGTCTGGACGCGCGGGTGTCGACATCAAAGGTATTTGTCGACCACCCAGGTAAGCCTGCTGGGATGAGGTTTACCTGGGTGGTCGACAAATACCTTTGATGTCGACACCCGCGCGTCCAGACTATCGCGCTGAGCCGACAAACAGCTGATCAGCTGTTTGTCGGCTCAGCGTGGCAGCCATGTAAATTTAAATGAAGCTGCAATTATTTAAATCACCACTTCATTTTACTATGTCTGGTAGCCTAATCTACATGTGTCTGGTGACAGAGGCATGTAGTCTAGATGTACCCTTAATGCACCATAATATGCCATTAGCCTTCTTAGCTCTAAGGCACACTGTTGACTCCTATCCATCTTCTCATCCACTGTAATTGCCAGGTCCTTTTCTGCAGAACTGCTGCTTAGCCAGTTGGTCCCTAGTCTAACAATGCTTGGGCTTCTTCCGTCCCAAGGGCAGGACTCTGCACTTGTCCTTGTTGAACCTCATCTGATTTCATGTGGCTCAATCCTCCAATTTGTCTAAGTCACTCTGGACTCTATCCCTGCCATCGAGCATATCTACCTCTCCCTCTAGCTTAGTGTCATCCGCAAACTTGCTGAGGGTGTAATCCATCCCCTCATCCGGGTCATTAATGAAGATATTGAACAAAACCGGTCCCAGAACTGAACCTTGGGCCACTCTGCTAGAAACCGACCGCCATCCTGACATCGAGCTGTTGATCGCTATCCGCTGGGCCCGACCTTCCAGCCAGCTTTCTATCCATCTTACTGTCCATTTATCCAATCCACATTCCCTTAACTTGCTGGCAAGAATATTGTGGGAGAGCGTATCAAAAGCCTTGCTAAAGTCAAGGTCTATCACATCCACTGACTTTCCCATATCCACAGAGCCAGTTACCTCAGCATAGAAACTAATCAGGTTGGTCAGGCATGACTTGCCCTTCATGAATCCATGCTGACTATTCCTGATCACCTTCCCCTCTTCCAAGTGCTTCACAATGGACTTCTTGAGGATCCCCTCCATGATTTTTTCAGGGACTGAGGTAAGACTGACCGGCCTATAGTTCCCTGGATCATCCTTTTTCCCTTTCTTAAAGATGGGCACTACATTTGCTTTTTTGCAATCATCCGGGATCTTGCCTGATCTCCACGACTTTCCAGAGATAATGGCCAAAGGCTCCTCAGTGACATTTGCCAACTCCCTCAGAACCCTCGGATGTATTAAGTCTGGACCTATGGATTTATGTACATTTAGCTTTTTAAAATAGTTCCTAACCTGTTCTTTACCCACCAAGGGTTGTCCATCTTCATCCCATCTTGCGTCACTTAGCACATTAGTCTGGGAGCTGACCTTGTCCGTGAAGACAGAGGCAAAGAAAGCATTGAGTACTTCAGCTTTTCCCACATCATCTGTCACTAGGTTACCTCCTTCATCCAGCAGGGGCCAACCCCCTCTCTGATCACCACCTTCTTGCTAACATGCCTGTAGAAACCTTTCTTGTTATCCTTCACATCCCTTGCGAGTCACAATTCCAATTGCACTTTCGCCTTCCTGATAACTCCCCTGCATTCTCGAGCTATATATTTATAGCTCTCCTTGGTCATCTGTCCAAGTTTCCACTTTCTGTAAACTCCCTTTTTGTGCTTAAGTTCACCAGGGATTTCCCCTGTAAGCCAGTCCGGTCTCCTACCATGTTTGCTTCTCTTGCTATGCATAGGGATGGTTTCTTTCTGTGCCTTCAGTAAGGCTTCTTTAAAATACTGCCAGCTGTCCTGGACTCCTTTCCCCCTTCATGTTAGAATCCCAGGGGATTCTGCCCATCAGGTCTCTGAGGGAGTTGAAGTCTGCTTTTCTGAAGTCCAAGTTGCGTTTACTACTTTTCTTCCTTTGGTCAGGATCCTGAAATCTACCATCTCATGATCACTGCTTCTTGTCACTTATCACCCACCTCTACTTCCCCTTTTAGTTCCTCCGTGTTTGTGAGCAGCAGGACAAGTTGCACACGGCCCCTGGTCAGATCCTTCAGCACGTGTCCCAGGAAGTTATCCGCAACATTCTCCAAAAACTTCCTGGATTGTCTGTGTACTGCCGTATTGGTGTCTCGACAGATGTCAGGGTGATTAAAGTCCCCCACAAGAACCAGGGCCTGCCATCTGGAAACTTCTCTCAGTTGTCCGAAGAAAGTCTCATCTACCTCACCCACCTGATTCAGCAGCCGGTAGCAGACACCAACTGCAACATCACCTCTGTTGCTTCCACCTCTAAACTTAACCCATAGATTCTCAATGGGCTTTTCTCCCTCTATATACTGGAGTTCTGAGCAATCATAGTGCTCTCTTATATACAGTGCAACTCCTCCTCCTTTTCTCCCCTGCCTGTTCTTCCTGAACAGTCTATACCCTTCCATGACAGCGCTCCAGTCATGCGAGTCATCTCACCACGTCTGTGTTATCCCAATCAAATCGTAGTTCTTGGATTGGGCCAGGGCTTCGAATTCTTCCGGATTGTTACCCAGGCTTCTTGCATTGGTGTACAAACACCTTAGATAACCAGTTGATCTTCCTACCCTCTGCATTTGAATCAGGGGTCCACCTTTGTTGCTTGTTCCTCTTTGCATTTCTTCCCAGTGTCTGACTTCTCCACTCCCCTCAAGGTTTTGGTCACTGTCCCCCAATGAACCTAGTTTAAAGCCCTCCTCACTAGATTTACCAATCAGCAGAGGCTTCTAGATTTCAAACTTTAATTAGTAGCCAACAGTTTCCAGCTGCCAGTCACAGCACACGCTCCATTTGTTGGGGGGGGGGAAGAAAACCCCACCCCACACTCAAACACAAACTCAGCACACAGCAAAAAAGCCCCAAACACAACACACACCCGCTTCCCTCAAGAGTCCTCCCTCTGCAATCACCTGTTCACAAGATGAGCCATCTCTGCTCCCCTCTGGGCCAGCTTCCAGTTCTGGAGAAGGGGCAGGTGTGTGCTTATTGTGGCTCTTTCTGCTGTTCAGTACATTATCCTGCAATGCACCCCCTCCTTCCCCCCCCCCAATACCTTCTAGTGCTGACACACTCAAGTGTCTCTGGGCGGGGCTGTTTCCACAGCTCTAAACAGCTGTGTGTACAACCCAGTGTGTGTGTGTGTGTGTGTGGGGGGGGGGTGACAGAGCCTCCAACGGCTTCATGCTGTCTGTGACAGCAGCCTAAAAAGCAAACGGCATCAGGAGTTGCAATAAGGTCCATGGCGGGCTGGGGGGTGGGGCGGGGGCCTAGTGGTTAGTGTCCACTTAGCTAGGGATAGGGAGCCTGGGCCCACTCAGTCACTGATCTCTGCCCTATGATCCTAGGGCGGGGGGAGGAGTGGACCCTCTGGTACTTTCCCTGGGTCGCTTCCTACCACCCCCTCTGCTCCTGGTCACAGGAAAGAAAACTGTCACCCCCAGCTAGGCTCAGCATTCTTCTGCACCCCGCCCCCCCTTCCCCAAGCATCTGCAGCAGGGCTCAGCACTGCCCTTGGGCCCCTTCTGTCCCAGCGGGCAGTCACAGGCCTGGGACAGCGGGGCCATATACGCATGAGGGGCGCCCGCATTGTTCTGAAACACGGATCTGGCCCGGGCCGGCCCAGTGGCAGCAGAGCAAGGAGCATGGCTACCGGGGGGCTCTCCCGTGGCAGTGTCACTTCCTAGCAGAGCTTAGCGACAGGCGGGCGCAGCGGCCAAGGGGCTGTACCCGACGCTTTCATCCTCCGCTCTGCCTGCCCCCACACCCCTAGGCTCAGCCTCGGGCAGGGAGACCAGCCAGCTCTCGTTCAGAGCCCTGCAGCCCACAGCCAGGTTCCTCGAGGCCAGCTGCTTGCTCCTCTGCCTGGGGCCCAGGGAGCCCTGCTGTGGCCCAGAGGAGCTGGGTTAACAGGCAAAGCTTGGCTAGGGAGATGCTGCTCTGTCACGTGCAGCCACGAGCCAGGGCCACGGCAGCACGTGACTGGGTAGGAGCACTTCCTCTCCGGGAACGCACTGCCTGAGCGCGTGGCTAGAGCCCATGCCAACTTCGACCTGTCTCATGCTAGTTCTATCCTGGCCTGGCCAGCAGCTAACAAACTGCCCGAGGGCTTCCCCTCTGGCCAGCCCCCACGTTCTCCGGTGGCACCATCCTCCGCGTGCCCAGGTTAGGTTACTGGGAGCTGCAGGACAGGTCCAGCAGGAAAATAATTTAATAGGATCTGTACACACAGTTTCAGGTGGCTTCTCAGGCAGCCTGGCACCTGGCTTTTAACAAAACCGCGGCCATCTGCTGTGAGCAGGCAGCCACCGGGCCCCAAGCTGGCCCTACCCCCGTGCTGGAAGGCTCTGTCAGGCGGTGGTGGCGAGCAGCAGCTCCCGCAGTACGCACACCTTGTCCTTGAGCTGCGGCGGGAGGGGCTGCCCCAGGACCTGCTGCAGCCGGCTGCTGAAGTCCTGGATGTGCATCTCGACATCCGTGGGCATGAGCCTGTCGCTCTCCTGCACCTTGGGTTTGGCATTGGCGATGATTAAATCCATCCGCTCGCTGAGAGAACTTCTTAAGTGCCCTGCCAGAGGAAATGGGGGTGAGAGGGGCTGTTGGCTGCGCAGCTAGGCACCCCCCCCCTTCCATGACTGCAGCGGGGGAGCTGATTTTCAACTTCACTCGACCAAACTGCAGCTGGAAGGCCCCAGCGGGCCAGGCTGTCGGCTGAGCGAGGGAACAAGCAGCACAGTGGACCACAAACCCTTAGGCTGCGTCTAGACTGGCAAGATTTTGCGCAAATACTTTTAATGGAAAATCCATTAAAAGTATTTGCGCAAGAGAGCGTCTACACTGGCACGGATGCTTTTGCGTAAAAGACTTCTTTTGCACACAAGCATCCGTGCCAGTGTGGACGCTCTCTTGCGCAAGAAATTAACGTTGCTGTCTACACTGGCCTCTTGCACAAGAACACTTGCGCAGGAGGGCTTATCCCTGAGCGGGAGCATCAGACTATTTGCGCAAGAAGCCCTGATTTTGTACATTACAACGTCAGTGTTCTTGCGCAAATACTCGCGGCCAGTGGAGACGGGCAAGATTTTACCTAAAAACGTTTGCTTTTGCGCAAAATCTTGCCAGTCTAGATGCAGCTTTAGGGAACAGGCTAATTCCTGGGGGCTGAAGTCTGGTGGCGTGGGCAGGATTGTCCCTGTGTAGGTTCTCCTGTATGTACAGCCGCTCCCAGCAGCTTTCTGGACTGAACGGTGAGAACCCAGCTGCCTGGCTGTGAGGGGCCCTGGGTGGTCTGGCCGACGGATTCTTGCTTGCTCCGACAGGCTGAGCCAGCTCGCGGGCGGGGCTGCTTACCCAGCACTACGTGGTGATAACTCAGCAGCAGTAAATTCAAGTGCTGAAGCATCTCCTCCCAGCGCTGCCACGTCACTTCCTCGTCCTAGGCCAAGAGCAGAGGTGGGGTGAGCAGGCGGCTCTGGGTGCGAGGGGCGGGGCGGGGCGGGGGTGGGATACCTGGTACTGCAGCAGCAGGGAGGAGTGGCCCAGGAAGTACAGGCGGCTCTGGGCGCGAGGGGCGGGGCGGGGCGGGGCGGGATACCTGGTACTGCAGCAGCAGGGAGGAGTGGCCCAGGAAGTACAGGCGGCTCTGGGCGCGAGGGGCGGGGCGGGGCGGGATACCTGGTACTGCAGCAGCAGGGAGGAGTGGCCCAGGAAGTACAGGCGGCTCTGGGCGCGAGGGGCGGGGCGGGGCGGGATACCTGGTACTGCAGCAGCAGGGAGGAGTGGCCCAGGAAGTACAGGCGGCTCTGGGCGCGAGGGGCGGGGCGGGGCGGGATACCTGGTACTGCAGCAGCAGGGAGGAGTGGCCCAGGAAGTACAGGCGGCTCTGGGCGCGAGGGGCGGGGCGGGGGAGGGGCGGGATACCTGGTACTGCAGCAGCAGGGAGGAGTGGCCCAGGAAGTACAGGCGGCTCTGGGCGCGAGGGGCGGGGCGGGGCGGGGCGGGATACCTGGTACTGCAGCAGCAGGGAGGAGTGGCCCAGGAAGTACAGGCGGCTCTGGGCGCGAGGGGCGGGGCGGGGCAGGATACCTGGTACTGCAGCAGCAGGGAGGAGTGGCCCAGGAAGTACAGGCGGCTCTGGGCGCGAGGGGCGGGGCGGGGCGGGATACCTGGTACTGCAGCAGCAGGGAGGAGTGGCCCAGGAAGTACAGGCGGCTCTGGGCGCGAGGGGCGGGGCGGGGCAGGATACCTGGTACTGCAGCAGCAGGGAGGAGTGGCCCAGGAAGTACAGGCGGCTCTGGGCGCAAGGGGCGGGGCGGGGCGGGATACCTGGTACTGCAGCAGCAGGGAGGAGTGGCCCAGGAAGTACAGGCGGCTCTGGGCGCGAGGGGCGGGGCGGGGCGGGATACCTGGTACTGCAGCAGCAGGGAGGAGTGGCCCAGGAAGTACAGGCGGCTCTGGGCGCGAGGGGCGGGGCGGGGCGGGGGTGGGATACCTGGTACTGCAGCAGCAGGGAGGAGTGGCCCAGGAAGTACAGGCGGCTCTGGGCGCGAGGGGCGGGGCGGGGCAGGATACCTGGTACTGCAGCAGCAGGGAGGAGTGACCCAGGAAGTACAGGCGGCTCTGGGCGCGAGGGGCGGGGCAGGGCGGGATACCTGGTACTGCAGCAGCAGGGAGGAGTGGCCCAGGAAGTACAGGCGGCTCTGGGCGCGAGGGGCGGGGCGGGGCGGGATACCTGGTACTGCAGCAGCAGGGAGGAGTGGCCCAGGAAGTACAGGGTCTTGGGCAGAGACAACTGCAGGGCGGCTGGCACATCACAGCTGTGGTGGAACAGGAGCTCCAGCACCTTACAGCGCAGGAGGGGGCTCTCCATGCTGTTTAAGAAGGCCTCCCTGGAAGAAGGGGCAGGGCTGAGCTGGAGGCACCGCTCAGCAGCCCTGTGCCACGAGCAACTGTCCGGCTGCCCTGCTCCCAGAAGTTGGCACAAACACTCCGACCTCCCTACCCAAGGCATTGGCGCACGCCTGTCAGTGACTGAGCCGAGTCCCTTGTCACAGGCCCACGCTCTTAGCCGACCGGGGGGCCTCTGACGCAGGGAAGCTCCCCTGGGCTGCGTTTACAAGAGAGCGGGCCTGGGGCCCGGGACGTCTGCTGCATGGCTACTTGTGCACAGCATCAGAGCGAGACTCCTGTCGGGACACCGCCCCGGTGACTTCTGGCAGCCTCACCCCTACTTGCCACTGCCCAGGGACCTGGCCCTGAGCCCCGCTGCTGCTCGGGCCTCTTGCTGATGAAGGGCCCCCGTCGGGGGGGATGTATCAGAGCCTTGGTGTGACCATCCAAGCCAGCTCTCAGACTTCCCAAGGGCCCCTGTGGCCCACTGCCTCACCCGTGAGGGCGCTGTTCCCCTCCCTGCAGGGCGCGTTAGCTGCTCAACAGCCGAGCTGCGGGTGGGCGTAAGCAGAGGGCTCAAGCCATTCCCAGCAAGAAGGGCCACGCTGGGGGGCTCTCACCTTTGGCTCCGCAGAGGAATGTTCACCACGTACGGAAACACCACTTCAGCCATCTTGTTGGTGCTGCAGTTGGGAGACATGTCCACCTCCACCGCCACGGCCAGCATCCTCTGGAGGAGCAGCACCTCCCTAGGCCGGAACAAGCGTTAGGGGCGGCCGGCGCTGCCTGGGACCCTGCTTCAGAACTGCCCTGCCAGCTGGCACGAGGAGGAAGGCTCGGCCCAGTTTCTAGGGGACAGCGGTTACCTCGCACAAAAGCACCGCCCGGACTAGTGCCTGGCCTGCAGGCAGGTGAGAGGCGCGTGGCATCAGCCACTGCTCACGCCACCCCGTGTGCTCCAGCCCCGGGCATCAGCCACTGCTCACGCCACCCCGTGTGCTCCAGCCCAGGGCATCAGCCACTGCTCACGCCACCCCGTGTGCTCCAGCCCCGGGCATCAGCCACTGCTCACGCCACCCCGTGTGCTCCAGCCCAGGGCATCAGCCACTGCTCACGCCACCCCGTGTGCTCCAGCCCCGGGCATCAGCCACTGCTCACGCCATCCCGTGTGCTCCAGCCCCGGGCATCAGCCACTCCTCACGCCACCCCGTGTGCTCCAGCCCCGGGCATCAGCCACTGCTCACGCCATCCCGTGTGCTTCAGCCCCGGGCATCAGCCACTCCTCACGCCATCCCGTGTGCTCCAGCCCCAGGCATCAGCCACTCCTCACGCCATCCCGTGTGCTCCAGCCCCAGGCATCAGCCACTCCTCACGCCATCCCGTGTGCTCCAGCCCCGGGCATCAGCCACTCCTCACGCCATCCCGTGTGCTCCAGCCCCGGGCATCAGCCACTGCTCACGCCATCCTGTGTGCTCCAGCCCCGGGCATCAGCCACTGCTCACGCCACCCCGTGTGCTCCAGCCCAGGGCATCAGCCACTGCTCACGCCATCCTGTGTGCTCCAGCCCCGGGCGGGGCTGTCAGAGGCTCCCTGTGGCACTCACTCCCTTCTGGTCAGAGAACAGGATCTGCCCTGGCCAGGCTGGGCTTCTGGCAAGCAGGCACCATGCTGCAGGCACCGCTTGGCTTTCTCTACTAGAGACCCTGGCTGGCTACATCTCCATCCTACTGGACAGCCTCTTGCCACGGGCCTTACTTCTGGGCCAGGGAAGCGGGGAGAGCAGCCTCTGATCCCCCAGCTTCATCGTCATCCTCTGCCGAGTCTGGCCCGGGGAAGGGGGCGTGGCTGCCGGCTCTGGAGCTGTCCGGCGAGGGACAGGATGCTTCGTGCTGCTGCTCTTGGAGCGGGGAAAATCGAAGTCCGGTAACCGCAGCGACCAGCCACTCGATCACCTCCCTGGCAGGGGAACGTGAATGTTAATCAGGCTGATGCCTGGCTTCCAGCGGCGCGTTCGGACCCACGTCCCGGGCCACGCACTGGGGGAGGGGCTGCGGAGAGCCACGCGCGGTGCCACACAGCCCTCCTGGTCTCGTGCCGTCTGGCCCCCCGGCTGCTCTGACCGCGAGGCATTTCCTGCCGCCAGCCTCCTGGAAGGACAGAGCTGCACTGCGCACCGCGGCCCTGCCTCGAGGGCTCCGGGTTCTCAGTGCCCTGCCCCCGGGGAGGGCTCCTTACTTGACGTTGCTGAAGCACCGGTCGCAGGACAGCACCTTCTTGGCGATGGATTTCTGCAGGCAGCGCAGCCGGAGGTTCAGCTGGAAATCGTCCTCCAGGGTCTGCACCACGTACTGCAGGAACAGGACACGGCCCGGGAGCTTCTCTTCCTGCGGGGCAGAGCGTGGGAAGGTGGAGCCCGAGGCCCCTCGGAGGTGAGAGGGCAGAGGCCAGCGGGGAGACGGACGGGGCAATGGCACACGCTCCAGCAAGGCAGCCAGGGGAGGAAGTGCCTTGCCTGGCTGGCTGAGGGGGCAGCTCCCTGGGGTCCATCACCTCGCTGGGGCTCCCCACGCACCACTGCTGAGGGCCTGGCGGAGCTGAGCCGAGGCGCTGCGAGGCTGGGCTCCGGCACTGCTCCAGGCCCGGTCCGTGGGTCGTCAGAGCGCAGGCGCCCGCAGCGGGGGGGGGGGGAAGGAGGGGGGCTATGAAGCCTTGCCAGGACCCCCAGTGGGCGGGGCTGGGCCTCGATGAAGGAGTGAAGGCGGCCGAGCACTGGGCTTCTGCTGTGACTGAAGGCAAGCTCTGAGCAGCCCTGCCAGCGTGGCGTTGGTAGGGCTAGTGGGGCTCCCTGTGCACCAGCCTCCTGCTAGACTTCCTGCGGGGCTGGCGGAGGCCTGGTCTCTCCGACAGGCCTTGCTGTCGGGCTGAGCGCCACCGGCTGTCCAGCAGCTCACCCCCTTCTGCACAGGGAAATACAGGGCAACTACCCCCTCCCCCCCAGAACCATCGCCTGTACCTGCTCCTCCAGGACGTACCGCAGCAGGTCCCAGTCCCAGCCCAGCACAGCCGTGGTAGCCGGGTGAAGCCTGAAACAAGAGTGATTTGCAGGAGCCCCCAGAACTGCTCCCCCATTGTCGGGACGAGGAGCCTGAGCGACAGGCAAAGCAACCCCGAGAACCAGCAGCCCTGCAGCCGTCACTTGCCGGAAGCCCGTCTCCCAGGGTTTCACCCCGGCACCGCGGCCTCCTGCCCGTGGCGGGTGCAGATTCTACAGGCTCAGGACCTCGCAGGGCTGCTCCAGAGCAAGGCACGCTCACGGCGCTCGGGGGAAGGGCCTGCATGGTCCTCTCCACCGTGAGCAGGGCCGAAGCCCGCCCCGCGTCAGACCAGCCAGCGTCCAAGGGGCCGCTTCCCCAAAGCCCATTTCACCCCCGCTACGGCTGGCCGCACCCCCGGAACTCTGGCTTGTTAGCAGGCAGAGCCAGTCCCCCGCAGGCCGCTGCAGCCGGGCCACCTGTGTGTGCCACCCCGGCCGGGCACCAGCCTCCACCAGGCCCTCGGACCCACCGTGCTGGGAAGGGGCCTCCCTGCCGGAGTGTTTGGCGGCCAGCGCCATACGGGGAGCAAGCTCCCGGCCAGGCAGCACGGAGCCGGGGCAGAGAGCACCTACATTTGGATTTTCATCAGCAGCATGTAGGCGTCCTTCAGCAGAGGCCCGGCCTCCGAGCTCAGCAGGATGTTCCTGGTCACGTGGGACACGATCTCCTTCGGGGGGTAATGCTGGCAGGACACGAAGTCCGTGAGGAACTGCAGGGTCCCCCGGGGGAAGTTCTCCTCCATGGTGGTGACCACCATGCTCAGCTTTGTGCTGGGGATGGGCTGGGCCTTCCGGCGGGCGTTCTGTCAGACAGTGAGGCGTCAGCCGTGCGAGGCGCCGTGTCACACGGGGCGCCGTGCAGCCTGCCAGGACTAACCACAGTTTCACCCCCTGCCTGGCTGTGCTTCGTCCCAGGGGCTGGCGGGGGTGGAATGCCCCAGCACGGAAACGTGCCTTAGCTCCCTTTTCGCCGATTTGGGCGCTGCCTAGAGCCCTGGCTGGAAAAGGGGTCTCTTTCCCAGGAACTCTCCTGGGGCAGGAGAAAGGGAAGGGTACGCAGCCGGGGGCCGTGCTGCGGTCACCCAGGTGGGGCTAGCTTGGACGGCTACCCAGCCCCAGGTGCAGCACCATGACTACCGACTGGTGCAGCTGGGGGGTGTCATGCCCCGCGGGGGGGCTTTGAGCGATGGCTCAGTCACCCAAAGGCAGCTGTGCTGTCACCCGGCCGGCCCTCTCCAGGAAGCAAGAACGCCCTGCATCCGCCTCTAGGAGCTGAGAAGATGCATCTAGGCCCCGGGCAGTGCAGGCACTCACGGATTGGCCTGCGGGCTTGCCTGCCTCCAGCACAGGAGCCCATCTCAATGGACCGTTGCTGGCCCATGCTGACACCGCCGGGTTCCCGGCTCGCCGGGCCCTTTGCTAACGGGGCATTTCCCCAGCACCAAACCCCAGCAGGACGGCAGAGCTCACAGGCCGGCCCAGCAGCTCCTCGGGCTGGTGACGTAAGCTCTGCGCAGTGCTGCCCAGAGGGGATCGGCACAGGCTCATCTGCGCAGAGACCGCACCTTTCCCCTTGGCGCACGCAAGCGGAGACCTGCTGTCCCCTGCCCTCCGCGGGACCTTACCAGGCGCGACCCGCTGTTCGAGCTCTGCCTTGCTGGGGCGCTGCTCGGTACTGAGCGGGCACAAGGCAGCCAGAGGCCAGGACGGGCGCATTGCAGAGGAGGTGGCCAAACCCCAAGTCATTGGTAACCCCCCCCCCGAATTTGCAGTGCGCTGGCTGCAGGCTGGGATGTTGAGCCACAGAGCCCGGCTGACGGGAAAGGCCGGGGGCGCAGCCCAAGCATCGCCCCCCCATATGAGAGGCGCCACCTGGCCCCGGGAGGGAGGCAGGGGCCCCACGTGCTTACCTGGCGGGTTTCCTCGTCCTGTACCACTCCCTGGAGGAACAAGTGGTGCACCGGCATCCTCCTGAAGTAGCGCAGCTTATGCAGCCAGGCCTTGTGGACCAGCCTCCGCCTGCCTGGCTCGGGGGGTTCCTGCTTCGCTGCACCCAGCACCCAGCGACTAGTCTCCAGCAAAGGCCACTCTGGAGACCCGCGGCCGCTTGCAGGGGGGCAGCTGGAGCGGTCGGGAGAGAGTCTCTGAGCCGGGGGCAGGGGCCCGCAGTCCGGGTCGTCCCTTGGCTGGCAGCTACTGGGAGGTTCGGGGACGGAGCAGTCCGAGCCTGCCCTCCAGCTGCTGGCCGAGGAGAAGGAGAACACGTCGGAGTCCAGCTGGAGGCTGGCTAGGGAGCCCAGGTCACTGTTAATGGTGGTGCTGCTGCTGCTGGAGTCGGAGGAGAAACAGCCTCCCCCGTGGGTGCCCTTTGTCTCCGCGTGGGCTCTGTCCCAGGGGGCCCCGCAGCCTTGCTCGGCCTCCTCTTTGCTTTCCTGCTTTACGGCGGGGAGCAGGGGGCCGTGGGGAGGGAGCGCACACTCCGCGCCGACCTCGGGGGAGCCCTCCCCCTCGGTCAGGTCAATCACCGCCAAGTCCTCGCCCGTCAGATCAATGACCTCCTGGGGAGAGAGAGAGCCGTCAGTGCTGCCCCCAAGCCTTGGGGCCCCAGGACGGAGCTCAGCTTCAACAGCCCACATGAAAGTCTTCCTCACGGGCAGCATCAGCACCCAGAAGGCCCTGCCGGGACCCCACGCTCACCCGTGAAGAAAGAGGGTTGAAAGATGGGAGCGGGCTCCCGGCAGAGTCACAGGAAGGGTTAAAAGACTCAAGAACAAATGTCAGAGACCCCCGGAGCTCAAGCTATTTCGCTTGACAAAGAGACGGCTAAGGGGAGACTTGGGCACAGTCTGGGTGTAGCTACGTGGGGCTTCGATGTATCAAGGACTCACGATCCAATGGCCAGAAGCAGAAACTAGACTAATTTAGACTAGAAATAAGGCCAATGTGGAAGAGTGACGGTAATTAGCCCCGGGCCAGCCTACCAAGGGCTGGGGCGGATTCTCCAGCCCTGGCAGTTCTGAAATAAAGAGCAGATGTTTTTTCTAAACGCTCTGCTCTTCGCAGCCAGCGCCTCGGGATTTGGCCCAGAAATTCAGAGCCGCCTTCGGTTCTGCTGCTCAGATGCGAGCACAGCGGCCCCCTTCTAGCCTTAGAATCACGGAGGGGTTTATGCAAGCCAGTGCTGACCCAGAGTGCCGAGAGGTCGAAATACGGCAACTAGTCATGGTGAAAGTAATTTACAAAGCATGCTGGTACAGGAGCCCAGCTCCCGGGGCCCCAGTGGGAAGGGGTGGAGGTCAGCTTCCCCCAGCCGGCCTTTCAAACCAGGGCCTTTAAACCACCAGGCCCTGGGGCAGCTGCCACTTTTGCTCACCCCCTCATGGGCTGTGCCCAGGACGGTAGGGGCAGCCACTTCTCTCCGGCACGCCGTACCCACCCACTTCCACCCCGCTGCCGGGGCACGAGGAACTGGACTGAGAACAGCCCCTCTCAACTCGCAGGGCCTCAGCCAACAGGATAAGCATTGGCAGCCACTGCAAACCTGAGCCATGTCTGGCCCCCGAGCCAGCCAAAGTGCTGGTACCCCTGCCAGCCACACCAGCTGACTGGCTCTGAGGATCAGGCCTGGCCCATGGAGGTCTGGTTAGGCATAGTGAGTGCGTGCATGTGCACACAGGGGGGCGCCCGGCGGGAAGCCAGGGATGGTGGTGCACAGGGGCTAAAGCAGTGGGGCATGAGAGTTTGGTTTTGGGGTTGGGCAGCGAGGGGGATGCAGGGGAGCAGCACGGGGCGGTGTGTGGGGGCAGCACCGGGGGGCCAAGAGGGGCATGGGGAGGCAGCACCGGGGGGCCAAGAGGGGTGCAAGGGGTTGTGGGGGGGCATAGCGCTGGGGGGCCCAGAGGAGCGCAAGGTATGTGTGAGGGGCAGCGGGGGGGCCCAGTGGTGCAGGGGAACAGTGGGGGGCCCAGAGGAGTATGGGGGCAGGGGCAGATATAGGGCAGGGCGAGAGGGGCGACTGCCCTGGGCCCCGCGCATGCGCCGTGGCAAAGGGGGGCCCCGCGAAATTGGACTGCCCTGAGCCCCGCAAAAGGGGCACCTGCCCCTGCATGGGGGGCAGCACTGGGGGGCCCAGCGGTGCAGGGGGAACAGTGGGGGGCCCAGAGGGACATGGGGGGTGTGTGCGGGTAGAACTGGGGGGCCCAGAGGGGCATCGGGCGCGGGGGGGCACGGGGCTGTGGGGGGGGGGCGGGAGTCTGGTGCCGGGGCGGGGGGGCCCAGAGGGGTTCGGGTGTGTGTGGGGGGGCAGCACTGGGGGGCCCAGGCAGGTGCAGGGTGGCGCGAAGCTGTGGGGGGCAGCACTGGGGGCGCGGGGGGGCCCAGAGGGGTGCGGGTGTGTGAGGGGGGCCCAGGCAGGTGCAGGGTGGCGCGAAGCTGTGGGGGGCAGCACTGGGGGGCCAGCGGTGCAGGGGGAACAGTGGGGAGCCCAGAGGGACATGGGGGGTGGGGGCAGCACTGGGGGCGCGGGGGGGCACGGGGCTGTGGGGGGGCGGGGGGGCCCAGAGGGACATGGGGGTGGGGGCAGCACTGGGGGCGCGGGGGGGCGGGGCCGGGACTCACCGCGTGGCCCCGCTCCGAGCCCGAGTGGCGGGTGCGCGCGGCGCCCTCGGCCATGCCCCGCCCCGCGCCGCGCGGGGGCGCTCACGGGGGCCGGGGGGGCAGGCGGCTGGGAGCGGCCCGAGGGGTCCGCGCGCGGCTGCAGGCGGGGCCTGTGACCCGTGCACGGGCCGGCCGCGCGGGGGCGCTGCAGCGCGGGGGGAGGGGCGACGTCCCGCCCCTGGCGCCGGAAGCGGAAGCGGAAGCGCGGGCGGCGGTTGCCATGGCGCTCTCGCCGTACGTGCAGGCCATGCAGGAGCTGTTCCGGGCCAACACGCGCAGCCGCGAGTTCCCGGCGCACGGCGCCAAGGTGCACTCGGTGGCCTGGAGCTGCTGCGGCCGCCGCCTCGCCTCGGGCTCCTTCGACAAGACCGCCAGCGTCTTCGTGCTGGAGAAGGACCGGCTGGTGCGCCCCCCCGGGGCGGGGCTCCGGGCGGGGCGGGAGGTGCTAGGGGGCGGGGCGGGGCTGGGGTGGGAGGGGGCGGGGCTCCGGGCGGGGCGGGAGGTGCTAGGGGGCGGGGCTGGTGGTGGGAGGGGGCGGGGCTCCGGGCGGGGCGGGAGGTGCTAGGGGGCGGGGCTGGGGGGCTTGGCCTGGGGTGGGAGGTGCTAGGGGGCGGGGCTGGTGGTGGGAGGGGGCGGGGCTCCGGGCGGGGCGGGAGGTGCTAGGGGGCGGGGCTGGGGGCTTGGCCTGGGGTGGGAGGGGCTGGGGGGGCGGGGCGGGGCTAGGGGGCTCCGGCCGGGGCGGGAGGGGCTGGGGGGGGGGGCTGGAGCCCGCAGCCCGCGACGTGTTTGGGGGGTTGGGGATCGTTCAGTCCACAGAAGAGCAGGGGGGGGGGGGTTGAGAGCAGCCTGCGGCTCCCGGGGGGCCAGAGGCTCTTCTCAGTGGGGCAGGGCGAGGGGCTCGAGGCTGGCGGGGGCGGGGGGTGAAGGAGAACAATTCTCTTCCTGTAGGTGAAGGAGAACAATTATCGTGGCCACGGGGATAGTGTGGATCAGCTGTGCTGGCACCCCAGTAACCCCGACCTCTTTGTTACCGCCTCTGGAGACAAAACCATCCGTATTTGGGACGTCCGCACCACGAAGTGCATCGCTACCGTGAACACCAAAGGTGGGTGCTGATGTGAGGAGGTTAGAGGGACCCGCACATCTCAGTACAGCTACAAACACTGCTTCTTTTGCAAATGCATCCTGCTCCCAACATGGATGCCAGTAAATTCAGGAAACCTGAGAGCTCTATATGATCAGGGCTCGACAAACTATAGAATCTACTCACCCGTGGCGAGTAGATTTCAGCTGCACACCCCATTTACCGGTGGCATGCGCATGCTCAGTGCGGGGCTGGCGAGCAGCTTTCACTGCCATTTGTCAAGCTCTGTATATGATGATTGTGTGGCAATTGCATCTTTCTGGCTCTTAGTAGCAAATTATAACTATACATTACACCAGGGGTTCCCAACCTTTTTTGGCTCCCGTACCTCCTTGACAAGCTTCTCGTTCCCCAGGTTGGGAACCCCTGCATTACACTATCTCCAGGGAGAATTTGTGTGTGTACCCAGCATTAGCCATGTTCTGACACAGTGTTAAACACCTGAACCTGTTTACATTAGCGCTAGTATTGGTGGAGGTGCACTGATGTTAGACTGTCTCAAAATCTCTCTGGTGTGTGGCTCTAGGGAGAAGGGATAGCTAGAAGTTAGAAAAAAACGTTGAGTCCTCCCATTTCTATTTTTTAAGCATCTTTTCTTCCAAGGTTTCGTTACATATTCATTCCAGTCAGTATATAGGTGGTATATAGGTGCGGGAAATGTGTGCTAGGGTGCTATGCAGGTGAATCCTGCTCTCCCTAACTCAGCTGGGATTAGCAGCACCCCTGCAAATTGTTCCAACACCCCTGAGTCACTACTATGTAAAAAAATTGTTCAGAAACAAGGAGGAGTCCTCTGGCGCCTTAAAGATTAACAGACATATTTGGGCATAAGCTTTCGGGGGTAAAAAGCACTTTGTCAGATGTATGGTTTTTACCCACAAAAGCTAATGCCCAAATATATCTGTTAGTCTTTAAGGTACCACAGGTGCTGTCTGTGCATTTTGCCACTCAAGGCAGAAGGTTTGTGGGGCAGACCTGGGTTAAACGTACAAGAGTCTGTCTATGGCACATGAATGGCTCTTGCCCCCATTAGTGGTGCGGGAGGACCTGCCCACTCTCTTCCATTCCAGGAGAGAACATTAATATCTGCTGGAGCCCCGATGGCCAGACCATTGCTGTGGGAAATAAGGATGATGTGGTCACCTTCATTGATGCCAAAACACATCGCTCCAAGGCTGAGGAGCAGTTTAAGTTTGAGGTGAATGAGATTTCCTGGAACAATGATAACAACATGTTCTTCCTCACCAACGGAAACGGCTGCATCAACATCCTCAGGTACTTACCGGCATGGTCTCTAGTGCGGGGCCCCCCTCTTACATCTCCTGCCCTGCTCCCTCGGGCTGTCTTTCCTTCTCATGGCTCTTGTGTAGACTGATTGCCTTGGCAATAGCTGAGGGCTACAGTGTGGTGTGGTTGGGGGGTTGTGTGCTGTCATAAGCTGGCTGGTAGACGAGGCTGAGAGGTTCCCAATGGGGCTCTAGTCTGCTGTCCTTTGATCGCTAACCCTTTAGGGTTCCTTGCTGGGGGTGGGCCTTAGGGGGTGGGCCTATCTCAGGGGAACAGGGTGTTAAAAGAAATGGGAGTTTTGCGAGGCAGATGTACCTAGTAACGGCTCCAGCATGAGACTGGGAAGCACAGGACACCGGGTGCACAGAGGTGGGAGATCGCTGTGAAGTTATCCCCTGCGACACAGATTCAGCGATGAGGCTGCACCCATCTCTGACCCAGCGCAAGGACTGGGTCTACCCCCAGAAAACCTCAGGGTCCTGCACCTCTATGCCAGGTGCACCAGGTGTGGGCAACTCATGGCCCTCAGATTCCAAGTATGGGCTCTTGAGACCAGGGTGGCTGAACTGGAGGAGCTAAAAGAGAGGGAGGTACACTGCAGAGACTTCCAGGGTAACAGTAGAGCAGTCTCCCCTCCCCCCCCCCCCCCCCCCCCCCGACAGCCTCTGTGCTGTTGAGGGGAAGGAAAGTCTTGAATAACATCAAGCTCGAGCAATCCCATAATTGGGACCTCCCTTCCAGATGATGTCATGGTGCTCCTCTGGGGCCCACTTACTAAGAGACAGGTAAACAGTAATGGGGGATTTGGTCATTAGAAATATAGCTAGTCAGTGTGTGATTACCAGGAAAACTGCTGGGTGAATTGCCTGCCAGGTGTGAAGGTTGCAGATCTCTCAAGACATAGACACAGTGCTGGGGAGTAGCCAGTGGTCAGGTAGGTACCAGTGACATGGGGCAGAGGACCTGGAGGTCCCATTTAGGCTGCTCAGTAAGTCTAGCACCTCCATGGTAGTGTTCTCTGAAATGTTCCCAGTTCCATGCACAGAGCCGGGAAGACAGGCAGAACTTCAGGGTTTCAATGCATGGGTGAAATGATGGGGTTGGCCGGAGAGATTTAGGCAACCTTTTGGGAAAGGAACCTATACAGGAAGGCTGGGCTCCACCTAAACCAAAATGGCACTGGACTGTAACGTGAAAAGGTGGTAGGGGATTTTGAAACTAAGAGCTGTCAGAGTTAAGACCGAAAAGGCCATGATGTCGCTATAGAAACCCGTGGTATGCCCACATCTTGAATATTGGGTGAGGCTCTGGTGCCCCATCTCAAAAACATTTTTTTGACTAAGAAAAGGTACAGAGAAGGGCAACAAATGATCTGAGGCAAGGAACAGCTTCCGGGTGAGCAGAGATGGGAAAGACTGGGACTAATCTTACAAAAGAGATGGCTTGGGGGATATGATGGAAGGCTGTAAGATCGTGACTGGAGCGGAGATGGTGAATAAGGAAGTGTTACTTACCTGTTCGCAAGAACCAGGGGTCATTGAATGAAAGTAACAGGCAGCAGGTTTAAAACAACCAAAGGAAGTACAGTCGGCCAAAATGAGAACTGAGTTAAAAAGCTCGGATAAGGCCCTGGAGCTCGGTCCACCAATGGCTGTGGATAAGCTGCTCAGGGATGCAAACCCGTGTTCTGGTGTCCCTAACCATTGAGCGCCTGAAGCTGGGAGCGGCCAGTGGGATGGGTCACTTGCTAATCCTTCTGAAGCACCTGGCATTGGCCACTGTTGGAAGGCAGGTTCCTGGGCGAGAGGTTCTGGCTTGGTCTGCAGCCCAGCTTCCTGGGTGTTGGGCCGGGCACGCAGCGCCCTGCTGTGGAGGGCACTTGGGCCCTGCAGTGTCGGGGATGGGCTCTTTCATTTCACTCTGCTCTCTCCTGTGCACCTGCAGCTACCCAGAGCTGAAGCCCATCCAGTCAATCAACGCTCACCCATCAAACTGCATCTGCATCAAGTTTGACCCCATGGGGAAGTACTTTGCCACGGGAAGTGCAGATGCTCTGGTCAGCCTGTGGGATGTGGATGAGCTAGTGTGCGTGAGATGCTTCTCCAGGTAGGTGACCCTGCCTGTTGTCTTTCCTCCTCCGCCCCTGGTGCTGGGGAAATCCCTCTGACCCACCCTGTGCTGCAGGCTGGACTGGCCCGTGAGAACGTTGAGTTTTAGCCACGATGGGAAGATGCTGGCGTCGGCGTCGGAGGATCACTTCATCGACATTGCCGAGGTGGAGACAGGTAACGGCGCAGGCGGCCAGTGTCTCTGAGGACTGGTGGGCTTGCACAGCAGGGCGGTGGCGGGGCAGCAGTGATGGGGCGGGAGTGGCGGGGCAGGCGACCAGTGGGTTTGCAGGGCAGTGGCGGGGCGGGAGCGGCGGGTCAGGCGACCGGTGGGTTTGCAGGGCGGTGGCGGGGCGGGAGCGGCGGGTCAGGCGACCGGTGGGTTTGCAGGGCGGTGGCGGGGTGGGAGCGGCGGGGCAGGCGACCGGTGGGTTTGCAGGGCGGTGGCGGGGTGGGAGCGGCGGGGCAGGCGACCGGTGGGTTTGCGTGGCGGGGCGGGAGCGGCGGGGCAGGCGACCGGTGGGTTTGCAGGGCGGTGGCGGGGCGGGAGCGGCGGGGCGGGCGACCGGTGGGTTTGCAGGGCGGTGGCGGGGTGGGAGCGGCGGGGCGGGCGACCGGTGGGTTTGCAGGGCGGTGGCGGGGCGGGAGCGGCGGGGCAGGCGACTGGTGGGTTTGCAGGGCGGTGGCGGGGCGGGAGCGGCGGGGCGGGCGACCGGTGGGTTTGCAGGGCGGTGGCGGGGCGGGAGCGGCGGGGCGGGCGACCGGTGGGTTTGCAGGGCGGTGGCGGGGCGGGAGCGGCGGGGCGGGCGACCGGTGGGTTTGCAGGGCGGTGGCGGGGCGGGAGCGGCGGGGCGGGCGACCGGTGGGTTTGCAGGGCGGTGGCGGGGCGGGAGCGGCGGGGCGGGCGACCGGTGGGTTTGCAGGGCGGTGGCGGGGCGGGAGCGGCGGGGCGGGCGACCGGTGGGTTTGCAGGGCGGTGGCGGGGCGGGAGCGGCGGGGCGGGCGACCGGTGGGTTTGCAGGGCGGTGGCGGGGCGGGAGCGGCGGGGCGGGCGACCGGTGGGTTTGCAGGGCGGTGGCGGGGCGGGAGCGGCGGGGCGGGCGACCGGTGGGTTTGCAGGGCGGTGGCGGGGCGGGAGCGGCGGGGCGGGCGACCGGTGGGTTTGCAGGGCGGTGGCGGGGCGGGAGCGGCGGGGCGGGCGACCGGTGGGTTTGCAGGGCGGTGGCGGGGCGGGAGCGGCGGGGCGGGCGACCGGTGGGTTTGCAGGGCGGTGGCGGGGCGGGAGCGGCGGGGCGGGCGACTGGTGGGTTTGCAGGGCGGTGGCGGGGTGGGAGCGGCGGGGCGGGCGACCGGTGGGTTTGCAGGGCGGTGGCGGGGTGGGAGCGGCGGGGCGGGCGACCGGTGGGTTTGCAGGGCGGTGGCGGGGTGGGAGCGGCGGGGCGGGCGACCGGTGGGTTTGCAGGGCGGTGGCGGGGCGGGAGCGGCGGGGCGGGCGACTGGTGGGTTTGCAGGGCGGTGGCGGGGCGGGAGCGGCGGGGCGGGCGACCGGTGGGTTTGCAGGGCGGTGGCGGGGTGGGAGCGGCGGGGCGGGCGACCGGTGGGTTTGCAGGGCGGTGGCGGGGTGGGAGCGGCGGGGCGGGCGACTGGTGGGTTTGCAGGGCGGTGGCGGGGTGGGAGCGGCGGGGCGGGCGACCGGTGGGTTTGCAGGGCGGTGGCGGGGTGGGAGCGGCGGGGCGGGCGACCGGTGGGTTTGCAGGGCGGTGGCGGGGTGGGAGCGGCGGGGCGGGCGACCGGTGGGTTTGCAGGGCGGTGGCGGGGCGGGAGCGGCGGGGCGGGCGACTGGTGGGTTTGCAGGGCGGTGGCGGGGCGGGAGCGGCGGGGCGGGCGACCGGTGGGTTTGCAGGGCGGTGGCGGGGCGGGAGCGGCGGGGCGGGCGACCGGTGGGTTTGCAGGGCGGTGGCGGGGCGGGAGCGGCGGGGCGGGCGACCGGTGGGTTTGCAGGGCGGTGGCGGGGCGGGAGCGGCGGGGCGGGCGACCGGTGGGTTTGCAGGGCGGTGGCGGGGCGGGAGCGGCGGGGCGGGCGACCGGTGGGTTTGCAGGGCGGTGGCGGGGCGGGAGCGGCGGGGCGGGCGACTGGTGGGTTTGCAGGGCGGTGGCGGGGCGGGAGCGGCGGGGCGGGCGACCGGTGGGTTTGCAGGGCGGTGGCGGGGTGGGAGCGGCGGGGCGGGCGACCGGTGGGTTTGCAGGGCGGTGGCGGGGCGGGAGCGGCGGGGCGGGCGACCGGTGGGTTTGCAGGGCGGTGGCGGGGCGGGAGCGGCGGGGCGGGCGACCGGTGGGTTTGCAGGGCGGTGGCGGGGCGGGAGCGGCGGGGCGGGCGACCGGTGGGTTTGCAGGGCGGTGGCGGGGCGGGAGCGGCGGGGCGGGCGACCGGTGGGTTTGCAGGGCGGTGGCGGGGCGGGAGCGGCGGGGCGGGCGACCGGTGGGTTTGCAGGGCGGTGGCGGGGCGGGAGCGGCGGGGCGGGCGACCGGTGGGTTTGCAGGGCGGTGGCGGGGCGGGAGCGGCGGGGCGGGCGACCGGTGGGTTTGCAGGGCGGTGGCGGGGCGGGAGCGGCGGGGCGGGCGACCGGTGGGTTTGCAGGGCGGTGGCGGGGCGGGAGCGGCGGGGCGGGCGACCGGTGGGTTTGCAGGGCGGTGGCGGGGCGGGAGCGGCGGGGCGGGCGACCGGTGGGTTTGCAGGGCGGTGGCGGGGCGGGAGCGGCGGGGCGGGCGACCGGTGGGTTTGCAGGGCGGTGGCGGGGCGGGAGCGGCGGGGCGGGCGACCGGTGGGTTTGCAGGGCGGTGGCGGGGCGGGAGCGGCGGGGCGGGCGACTGGTGGGTTTGCAGGGCGGTGGCGGGGCGGGAGCGGCGGGGCGGGCGACCGGTGGGTTTGCAGGGCGGTGGCGGGGCGGGAGCGGCGGGGCGGGCGACCGGTGGGTTTGCAGGGCGGTGGCGGGGCGGGAGCGGCGGGGCGGGCGACCGGTGGGTTTGCAGGGCGGTGGCGGGGCGGGAGCGGCGGGGCGGGCGACCGGTGGGTTTGCAGGGCGGTGGCGGGGTGGGAGCGGCGGGGCGGGCGACCGGTGGGTTTGCAGGGCGGTGGCGGGGTGGGAGCGGCGGGGCGGGCGACCGGTGGGTTTGCAGGGCGGTGGCGGGGTGGGAGCGGCGGGGCGGGCGACCGGTGGGTTTGCAGGGCGGTGGCGGGGTGGGAGCGGCGGGGCGGGCGACCGGTGGGTTTGCAGGGCGGTGGCGGGGTGGGAGCGGCGGGGCGGGCGACCGGTGGGTTTGCAGGGCGGTGGCGGGGTGGGAGCGGCGGGGCGGGCGACCGGTGGGTTTGCAGGGCGGTGGCGGGGTGGGAGCGGCGGGGCGGGCGACCGGTGGGTTTGCAGGGCGGTGGCGGGGTGGGAGCGGCGGGGCGGGCGACTGGTGGGTTTGCAGGGCGGTGGCGGGGTGGGAGCGGCGGGGCGGGCGACCGGTGGGTTTGCAGGGCGGTGGCGGGGTGGGAGCGGCGGGGCGGGCGACCGGTGGGTTTGCAGGGCGGTGGCGGGGCGGGAGCGGCGGGGCGGGCGACCGGTGGGTTTGCAGGGCGGTGGCGGGGCGGGAGCGGCGGGGCGGGCGACCGGTGGGTTTGCAGGGCGGTGGCGGGGCGGGAGCGGCGGGGCGGGCGACTGGTGGGTTTGCAGGGCGGTGGCGGGGCGGGAGCGGCGGGGCGGGCGACCGGTGGGTTTGCAGGGCGGTGGCGGGGTGGGAGCGGCGGGGCGGGCGACCGGTGGGTTTGCAGGGCGGTGGCGGGGTGGGAGCGGCGGGGCGGGCGACCGGTGGGTTTGCAGGGCGGTGGCGGGGCGGGAGCGGCGGGGCGGGCGACCGGTGGGTTTGCAGGGCGGTGGCGGGGCGGGAGCGGCGGGGCGGGCGACCGGTGGGTTTGCAGGGCGGTGGCGGGGCGGGAGCGGCGGGGCGGGCGACCGGTGGGTTTGCAGGGCGGTGGCGGGGCGGGAGCGGCGGGGCGGGCGACCGGTGGGTTTGCAGGGCGGTGGCGGGGTGGGAGCGGCGGGGCGGGCGACCGGTGGGTTTGCAGGGCGGTGGCGGGGTGGGAGCGGCGGGGCGGGCGACCGGTGGGTTTGCAGGGCGGTGGCGGGGCGGGAGCGGCGGGGCGGGCGACCGGTGGGTTTGCAGGGCGGTGGCGGGGCGGGAGCGGCGGGGCGGGCGACTGGTGGGTTTGCAGGGCGGTGGCGGGGCGGGAGCGGCGGGGCGGGCGACCGGTGGGTTTGCAGGGCGGTGGCGGGGTGGGAGCGGCGGGGCGGGCGACCGGTGGGTTTGCAGGGCGGTGGCGGGGTGGGAGCGGCGGGGCGGGCGACTGGTGGGTTTGCAGGGCGGTGGCGGGGTGGGAGCGGCGGGGCGGGCGACCGGTGGGTTTGCAGGGCGGTGGCGGGGTGGGAGCGGCGGGGCGGGCGACTGGTGGGTTTGCAGGGCGGTGGCGGGGTGGGAGCGGCGGGGCGGGCGACCGGTGGGTTTGCAGGGCGGTGGCGGGGTGGGAGCGGCGGGGCGGGCGACTGGTGGGTTTGCAGGGCGGTGGCGGGGTGGGAGCGGCGGGGCGGGCGACTGGTGGGTTTGCAGGGCGGTGGCGGGGTGGGAGCGGCGGGGCGGGCGACCGGTGGGTTTGCAGGGCGGTGGCGGGGTGGGGCGGGAGCGATGGGGCAGTGGCGGGGGAATGCGGGGCGGGCGACCAGAGGGTTTGCATGGCAGGGGAACGGGGCGGGCGATCGGAGGGTTTGCAGGGCAGTGGCGGGGGAAAGTGGGGCGGGCGACCGGAGGGCAGGGCAGTGGCGGGGCAGGAGCAATGGGGCGGGAGCGGCAGGGCAGGTCGCCGGAGAGGGTTGTGTCGATTGCGACTCTCGCCTGGTCTCGCTGAAGACAAGGCGCACGAGGGCGCGGTTCTCCCTCCCCCGGTGAGGGGCAGGCTCTGCTCCTGGCTCACGCCCTGCTGTTTCTCGCTGCAGGGGAGAAGCTGTGGGAGGTGCAGTGTGAATCCCCCACCTTCACAGTGGCCTGGCACCCCAAGAGGCCTTTGCTGGCCTTCGCCTGTGACGACAAAGACGGCAAGTACGACAGCAGCCGGGAGGCCGGCACCGTCAAGCTCTTCGGCCTCCCCAACGACGCGTGATGGCCTGGGAGGGGCAGAGAGGTGGGGCTGCTCCCCAGCCCCTCTCTGCGCTGCCATGACCTCTGCCTCGGGATAGGCCGGCTTCTCCCTGGGCTTGGCTGCCTGGCTTCTGGCATGGCTGTGGCCCTCAGTGCAGCCGCCGGTGCCCTGCCCTCTGGACCTTTGTTCACAGCAGCCGCCTAGCAAGAACACGGGCTGCCACAGAGCCATCACGGCTCAGCAGTCTGGGGCAGGCCCACGCTCGGCCTCTCTGGGGGGAAGGAGCCCAGCCCAGTGGGACTGAACTAGCCGTGACTGTTGAACCCCCAGCTGCTACGACCGATCATTCCCCTTCCTTCCCCTGCCCCCAGTCTCTGCGGGCTGGGAATCCCCGGGAGGCTGTGGCTCGTCCCTCCTTTGGGAGAGGCTGGTGGCTGCTTGCCCCATTGCTGCCTGTGGGGGTTAGGGTTGGGGGGGGGGGTGTGACTTGTGGGGCTCTTTGTACCTGTGCAAAGTCCTGCTCAGTAAAGAAGCGAGGCCTGGCCAAGGGAGTCTGCAGCGCATGGTGTGCAGGCTGCTGTCAGCCGGCGGGGTGCAGGGCGACTGCCCTCTGCCCAGGGACGTGGCTGCGGAGGTGGGGTCCTGCACTCCGGCACCTGGGGCGAGCCTGGCTCCTTGCCAGCCCGGGCCTCAGAGTGGAGGGGCCGTCCCCTCCTGAGCCGAGTGCCCTCCGGCCCTGCACACGCCTCCTCACGTGGGCAAGCAGCCTGCCTGTGCGTGCGGGAATCAGTGCCCGGGTGGCTCTCCAGAGACCCCGCAAGTGCGTGAGGTGGCCTCCCAGGGGGTCTCTGAGCACTTCATGGGCAGCAGGGCCTGCGGGTCAGAGGGGCTGAGCCCCTCAGGCGGGGGGTGCGCTCCAGCGTGGCCATGACTCCAGGCCAACGTTCTCCCGTCTATTGAGAGAGGCCAGGGCCTGTCGCGGGCTGGGTGTGGAGCCTGGCTCGCAGGTCCCTTCCCGCGGCGTCTGGGTCTGGTGCTGGCTGCCAGCACCTTGGCTGGGCCCCCTCTCCCCAAAGAGCTCGCACCCGGCTGCCTGCTTGCTGGCGCTGGGCACAGGCCTGTGAGGGGGCAGTGTCTCCACCAGAGGGCGGTGTGCCCGCAGCCGAGCTGCCACTTGGGCCTGGCTGGCTGGTGGCTGCTCACACCCTAACCGGCTGGTGGCTGTGTCCTGCGCTGCTAGCCAGGCTTCCGGAGCAGATCAGGCTGCCTGGTGGCTCCCCCCGCCGAGGGCCTGGGGCTGCCCTGGACGGGTGGGCCAGACACCAGCCTCTGGCTGCCTGTGCCGCAAGCTGCAGGGCGGCTGCCCCAGGGCCCAGCAAACAGCAGCTCTAGGGCCATGTAGGTCTGTTCCTCCAGCTCCCTGCTGCCCCCCCGGAGCCCCGGCCCACTTGAGCGCTGGTGGGGGGTGCCGGGGATTCCCAGACACTGGCCAGCTCCCAGCAGCCCACTGGGTGCCCTAGCCCTGCCCCCCCCGGAGCCCCGGCCACTGCAGTGAACAGGTGAGCGCTGGTGGGGGGTGCCGGGGATTCCCAGACACTGGCCAGCTCCCAGCAGCCCACTGGGTGCCCTAGCCCTGCCCCCCCCGGAGCCCCGGCCACTGCAGTGAACAGGTGAGCGCTGGTGGGGGGTGCCGGGGATTCCCAGACACTGGCCAGCTCCCAGCAGCCCACTGGGTGCCCTAGCCCTGCCCCCCCCCCGGAGCCCTGGCCACTGCAGTGAACAGGTGAGCGCTGGTGGGGGGTGCCGGGGATTCCCAGACACTGGCCAGCTCCCAGCAGCCCACTGGGTGCCCTAGCCCTTTCCGCGAGCAGGGCGCTACTGCTCTGCCTTGGGGGTTAGATGCTCCAGGGGCCCCTGTAGCTAGAGCCAGTGGGGCTGTGGCCGCTCCTAGCGAGTGGAGCCGCAGCCCAAGCCGGGCATGGCAGCAGCTGCACCTCTTGAAGGGCTAATGGCCCGGGCCCTGGGCCCAGCTGCACCTCTCGAAGGGCTAATGGCCCGGGCCCTGGGCCCAGCTGCACCTCTCGAAGGGCTAATGGCCCGGGCCCTGGGCCCAGCTGCACCTCTCGAAGGGCTAATGGCCTGGGCCCTGGGCCCAGCAGCCTTCCTCCGCCCCCCCACACTGCCCTCTAGCAGCGGGCACCTGCTGCCAGCTACACTGCGCTGCCCACCCCGCCCGGGGTCTTGCAGCAAGCACTGTCTGCTTGCCATGGCTCCCCAGGAGCCGCTCGTCTCTGGCCCTGCACCCCAACGGTGAGCTTGGCTGGGGGGCCCTTCTCCCCAGGACCTGGCAGGCACCGTTTGCAGCAGCTGCCCCCCAGTCAAGTGGGAAATGAGGGGCTGAGCCCCTGTCCCACCAGCTCTCCTGCCCTGCTCCCCACAGCGCCCCCTGCTGGGAGAAACTGTCTCGGATGCTAGCCTGGCCCAACAGCTAGGGACCGTCCTGGGCCTCGTGTCCAATGGGAATGGGCGAACCCTTCCTCTGCTGTTCCCCGGACTGCCCCCTCTGCATTGGTGCAGGGCCAGGCAGCTACTTGCCCAGGGCCAGAGGGAGGGGCTCGTCTGGAGAGTGCTGGAACCAGACACCATGGTGATGGGCCAAGTGCACGAACCCAGCAGGGCGCCAGGCCTCCCGCTCAGGCTGTTTGGTGGGGGAAGGGCTAGGCTGTCTGCAGGGCTGGGTGCTGGATCAGGGGGTGCGAAGAAGGGGGCAGGTGAGCCCATCTGGCCGAGGTGGGGGGCAGGAGGCGGTGATGGGGGCTTGGGGTAGGGACTGTGGGCTGGTGAGGGAGCAGGGAACAGCATTAAGTCCTGGGTGCTTCCTGTGGAAGTCAACAGCCCGGGGTGCTGGGTCTGGGCTGAGGGCGCGGTCAGGCCAGCTGGGCAGAGAAGCCCATTGGAGGCTGGAAGCTGAGGGTGCCTCCAATCCCTGTAAAAGTGACAGCTCTTCGGGGTGGGGAACATGCTCCCCTGCCCTGCACCATGGGGGCTCCTGGAAAGGGGGCTCTGCCCGGTGCCCCAAGATCGGGTAGGTTTGGGGGTGTACCCCACGTCTCCCTCACCCCCTCCTTCCCTTGGGAGGAGAGCTGTGTGTGGTCTCCCCCACCAGGGACAGGCCAGACAGGTGCCCCCCCCCCCCCGCCTGCAGCCTACCACGAACACGCTGCCCTCCTGGAACCCACACCAGCCCTTGTGCGTGGGCTCCCCCGGGCTCCCCAGCCCAGCACCTCTCAGCAGGGCAGAGGCAGCCGAGCATGTTGGCCCCGTCCCAGGGCTGGTGGGGAACAGTCAGGCCAAAGCGCTGGGTGCTAGGCCCACCCTGCCCTGCAGCAGAGGCCATGGCTAGCTCCCCTTCTCCAGCTCCAGGCTGGTCTCGCCTTCCTGTCGCCCCAGGGGTGCACTGCTGTGATCTCTCTTCCCCTCCCCTCTGATGTCCCCTCCTTTGCTCCGGCCACAGGGGGCTGTTTCTGGTGCGGAGTAAATGTTTATGTGCCCTGAGGCCTGTGCTGACGGGCACCACCAGTCGAAACACGTTCCTGCCTGTGGGCTCTGCTGAACAGCCGCACCAGTGCCCAGCTCGCAGGCAAACCTCTCCCAGCCCACCAGAGCAACTGTGGCCAGCTAGGACTTCTCATCCGCCCTGGCCCCTCTGCGCTGAGCCTGCCTGAGCCGACCATGCTCCCAAAGCACTGCGAGCCGGTGGTGCACGGCAGGGAGGGGTATGGTGAAGTGCCAGCCTGGCCCCAGCCCTGTCCAAGCAGAGAGCCAGCCCTTTGCCTGCCTCTGAAATGCAGCCAAGTCTGGGGGGATGCGGCTCGTGTGTAACATGGCAGAGTGCAGAGGGAGGGGCTGAGACGGGCGGGGTTAGGCAGAGGCCTCTGGGCTGCCACAGAGCAACACTCGGCCAGGGCCCTGAGGGGAGGGAGTTCCCAGAGGGGCTGTGGTCCAGCTCCTGGGCTCCAGGCGGGTTTGCTCAGTGGCCAGTGCTGCTGATCCTGGCTATGATGTTAATTTCATTCGGCAAAGGCCCAAGCCCCCCAGCCTGGAGAGCTGCTGCTATCCCCACCTCGTCTAATTGCCACCTTGGGCTCCTCGCTGTAGCAATCAGCAGCCATTGGCTCTGGCTGGCGCCTCGGGACTCCGGAGCAAAGGGCCTGCCCGTGGGAGGACACAGGGAGGTGCACTTGCTGGCTCCAGACCTGGCCCCAGTGGCACCTGTTCCCTGCCAGTGTTGGCTCCAGGTTTTCCCTGGCTAGGCTGGGCTGTGACGGGGCCGGGTAAGCGCCCCCCGAGCAGTGCGCTGCAGGCGGAGCGGTGTCCGGACACCCCTGCTGGGGCTGTGCGCCGTCTGGCAGTGCAGGCCGGGGTGCGCTGGCGACAGCGTGAGAACAACCGCGCTGGGTGTCCCAGGTCCTGTCGGCCGACTGGCCAGGCCAGGCGCTCCTGCGGGATGAGCAGAATGGGGCAATCCAAGTGATCCCTTTCCTGGCTGTGGGCCGGCGCGTGGGGGAGCCTGGGGTGCGGGGTGTGGCCCCAGCCAATGGCCACCGACGGCCCTGGGCACTGACCGCTCCCCTGTGAGCCCTGGGCCTCCCACCATCCTGCCCAGCGAGGAGTTCCAGGCTGGCCGGGCAGCGTGTGCAGAACAACTTCCCCGGGCTGCCGGCTGCCTGTGCTTCCCTGTCTGAGCCCAGGGCCTTGGGGAAGGGGGAGATGCCACTTCCTCCAGCCCTGCCGCGCGCTCTGCTGCCCGGGCAGCCCCAACCCTCCTCTGGCCGAAGCTGTGTGGCCCCGCCCTTCCAGGCCGCTTTTCCCGTCCGTGGGGCACGGGGACCTGCAGGCAGCGGGCGCCCCTGGGCTTACGTGGCCTTGTTCTCCAGCCCTTCCTGAGGTTCCCACCTGCACACGGAGAGCTCCTCCCTCAGGGACGGCCGGGTTCTGCTCGCCAGCGCCCTCACTTTGTCAACGCGGCGCGTCCTCTGCCACCGCTACCTGCTCCCGGCCGTGTGCCACCCCAGGCTGGCCTGCCTCCGTTTGCACCCTCCCTGCCCCCGCGCCTTCGTGGGTCGCTGCCCCCCAGAGCAGCGCTGAGCCCGCTCCCCGCGAGACGGCCTGGCGCGCCCTTGTTCTTAAGCTGCAGAGCGGGGGTGGGGAGCCTCAGGCTCGGGGGCTGGATCCGGCCCCCCAACATTGGGGAGCCAGTGCTGGTGCTCTAGTTGCCCCACTGCTCCCCTGTGGACAATCTACTAGGCTGTCGCCCCTCCCCCATCTCTGCTGTGCAGGGGAATGTGTGGGGGGGGGTCTTTCTCCTCATTCGGGGGCCACACTGAGGGGGTTTCTGCTTCTCAGTTTTGTGCACCCCTGGCAGATTTTTCTGTGGGTCAGTGGCCCTTGACCCAAAGGAGCCTCCTTCCCCTGCTGTAGAGGCTCCTACACTAAGCTCCAGAGGTCCCAGGTGGCGGTTACATGAACAGGAGGGGCCAGGGCGGATCCTTGTGCTCTCCACAGAGAAAGGAGGAGCTCCGGCCCCTGGGTGCACAGCTGGCGGATGGCCTGGGGCGGTGCCACGCTCAGCACCTGCTCACAGGCAGCACTCGCTTCGCTGGCTCCTTAGCGGGCCCGGTGCGGCGTGCTGGACGTTCCTTGCTGGTCGCTATGCGTGGGCTGTGGGGGACCCCGCTGGCAGCTGTCTGTAGCACGGCCCAGCAGGGGGCGCCCTGCCGCCCCAGGGCGGTGGCTAAAACCAGTTCCACAAGTTAAGGGAAGAGGCTGGACAAAGGAACGGGGGTTGGGGGAAGGGCCAGTCTTGGGCTGGAATCCAGGGGCCCATGGCAAGGGGGCTGAGGCAGCCTGGCCCTGACTCCTGTAGCCACGTCCCGTCTGTGCTGCGCTGTGTCCTGGAGCAGCAGTAACCCCCCGTTCTACCGGCTGGCGGAGCCTGTTCTTGCTGCTACGGGGGTGCAGGAAAGGGGGCCCCGACGCGCCGTCACACCCGGTAACTGCGTGATGCTGGGGCGGCGCTGCCGTGAGGGGAGTGCCACGGCACTCCTGAGCCTGCCCACGCCTCCCAGGTGCTGCAGCAGGGCACCCCAGGTCCCGCCAGTGTCCACAGCAATGTTCAGCCGCGGGCCAGCTGCAGCCGAGCCACGAGGCTTTGGTGCCAGTGCAGCTGTCCCACCAGCTGGGTCAGCCCGAGAGGGCGTGTGGCTGGGCCGGGAGCAGTTCTGGTGTCCGAAGGATGGGCCCCCGGCTTTGAAACCCTGCCCGGCAGCCGGTGGCAGCTTGCCGAGGTGCATTTGCAGCTCCCGAGAAGGCGGCAGTTTGCATGTGCAGGCAGGCGCGTGGTCTGGGCTCGCCCGCCCAGCTTGGGGACCAGCGCTCGGCCTGCACTGCCAGGGCTCTGACCCCTCGCCAGCCTGGCGCTTGGTGTCCTGTGGGCCGTTGGCTGCACCCTGGACTCGCTCTGCGGCACTGCCGGCGCCAGACAGGCCCCCGGGGCCTTGCCCAGAGTGACAGGGGAGGCGATCACAGAGCTCCGGAGTCGTTGGCTGCCTGCCCTGGTGTGGCCAGCAGCCCCCAGCTCCAACGGCAGCAGGTTAAAGGAGATGCCTGCGCCTGTCATCAGCCCTGGCCTGCAGGACCCACACCCCCATGGCTCCCACACAGCAGGTTGTGTTAACAGGGAAACCTTTGCAACGCCCGCCCGCCCGCCTCCGGCTGGATGTCCGTCCCCATCCCTGTGAGGAGTGTGCCAGGCCTCAGGTTGCAGTGCCTCTGCCCCTCCCCAGCTCTGCTTCACACCCCGCCTCAGGCAGGCAGCTCCCTGTGGGCCGGGGGGCCCTGGTACCCCGGCTGGGGCTGTGCTGGCTGGGCCGGGCCGCCTGGGGGCTGTCGCAGGTGGGGGCTGCAGCATGCTCGGAGCAGACACAGGCCAAGTACAAATTCCTTTATTTTATTAGTTCTTCAAAGACTAGTTGGAGGGGGATGGTCACCGCATGGCTGGCAAGGGCCCGGCCTGGCCTCGTCCGGCCCAGGGACGTCCCGGCAGGCGCGAGCGCCGTGAGCTCAGGGCAGGGGAGGGCTGGGGCTCTGCGGAGATGCTGGAGCCGGGGGCAGGCGTGGAGGGAGCTTCCCTTGGCCGGGGGTCACTGCCGGGCTGCAGGCCAGGCCCATGGCTGGGTTCCCCGAGCAGCCATCAGCAGAAGCCCTTCCCCAGTCCTGCACAGGCAGTGTGCTCCCCAGAGCCCTCCCCCACTGGGGGGCCTGACCCCTGCGCCGTCGCAGGCCAGCCCCAGGGCAGGGGTGAGCTGTGGCCTGACGGGGAAGGGGGGCGAGCAGGCTGATGGATTAACGTGCAGGGCTGGGAATTTCCCATGCAGAGCGGGTGAGAAGGGAGCAGCCACAGGCCTTCTAGTGGTGCCAGCAGGTGAGAGCCACGGCCACAGGCAGCTCCTGGGGGGCCACGTGGCCAGCTGGTGTGTCTGGGGGCTCCGGCGCGGCGCTGCTCCCCCGGCATGCCCGGTACCTGGCGAACAGCCGGGAACACACGGCGTGTGCAAGCAGGCGGTCACGCGCCCCTCACTCGTGCAGCTACACACACGCAGGCGTGCGGTCATGCACCTCAGACGTGCACGCAGTCATGCACCCCACACACACATGGGCGTGCAGTCACGCACTTTCACACATGCAGCTGTGTGCACAGGCGTGTAATCTCGCAGGCGCACATGCCAACTGTCCCCGTGCTCCTGTGCAAACAGCAGCTGTTTAGGGGGCGCCCGCTTGCTGGCACGGAGTGGCTGGCGTGCAGCACTGCGCCAAGACAGCTGTATCTGCACACTCCCCCCACACGGGCACGCGCGCTGTCCCACACACCCGGCCGCCAGGCGCCTCGTGCACATCGGTTCCAGCGTGGGCGGGAAGGCGCATGGCGAGACGGGAGCCCCGTTGAAAAGCCCGTGTGGTGCAGCCATGGGGGGGGGGGGGCGTGTCCCCACCCACCCGAGAAGCAGGGATGCGGCCTTTGGCTCACAGACCTGTGAGCTGCCAGCCAGCCCCGCGCCTGAGCAGCCGCTTTGCCAGCAGGGCCCCAGGTGCTGCCAGCTACGCCCTGCCGCGCAGGCCCAGCGCCCTCCCATCTCCTCCCCTCCCGGGCCAGGGCCCCTGCCACCCTCCTTGCCTGCCCAGCCCGGGGCGGCCTTGGACCATGCGGTGACCATCTGGTGCAGTGACTAGCAGACAGGATGGACGGGGCGCGCTGAGTTTACCCTGTTACACGGACACGGATGCGGACACACACGGGCCAACGGGTGGCGTGAGACGTGGACGAGGGGCGGGCGGGCGGTCCCGCCTGGTTCAGCCCCTTTACACGGGCGCGGCGCACGGGGCCGTGCGGACGTATTGCAGTCTAACTGATATGGCTTTAACTATTGGAGAAGGACACAGACGCGGAGGGGGACTTTGTGGCTTCTCTCAGACTCAATCCAAAAGCAAAACCCCTGGAAAATGGGGAACCTGGGATGCCGTCAGGACCCCTTGGGAGCAGGGCTGGAGGGTGGAGGGACTCGGGGCAGGCCGCTCTCAGCCCTCTCATGCTGCCTGGCTGGGCGCCGCCGCGGCTGGCAGAGAGCACCCTGCAGTTTGCTGGCTCGCAGCCCGGGGCTGGGCGCTGCTGCTGCTGCCGTCGGGCAGGGAAGAGGCAGGGGGCTACCCTGGGTGTTGGGGTGGCCCTGGGGCAGAGACAGCAGCAGGGCCGAGCGCTGCCTAAGGACGAGTTCCTCCCGATGGGCATGGGTGCGGGAGGGTGGCAGTGCTGGAGCGTTGGTCCCAGATACCACAGTGATGGGCCCCGGCAGGAATGCGGACGGGCTGGGCAGGAGACCAGGGAGGGACAGGTGCTGGCAGCCCTGCAGAAGGGGAGCAGATGGCCCCCAGAGCCGCCCCCTCCACAGTGCAGGGGGGGGGGATCCCAGGTGCTTGGCCAGGGCTGGCTCTTGGGTTTTTTATAAATCCACCCCCCCGACGGGCAGGAGTGTGAATGTGGCCGAGGGGCGCTGGGCTTGCTTTGTGTGGAGACGAGCCCCCCCCCCCCCCCCCGCCGGCCTGGGCTGTGTGGAGGGGCTGGGGCTTTGTCTTTCCTTCCCACTGCCCCCGGCCGGCAGGGTTCCCTGGGGAAGCAGCGCCTCCCTCCGCACGGGGCTGCCCGGCCCAGGGGATGGGCTGGACCCAAGAGCCTCCCACCCCGGGCCAAAAACGACAGAACTGGGCAGCGGGAGGGGGGGCCCGTGGGGCAGCGTCACTGGGACCCCCCACGCCAGCCCCCTGGGGCCTCACCCAGCAGGCGCTGCCCGCTGTCAGCAAGGCCTGGCCAGCCGGCCCAGCAGGCACCCCGGGAGAAGGCCTACGAGAGGCTGGCGGGCAGAGCCCACAGGTCTGCCCCTCCCCCATCGGCCATGCCGGGGGGCCTGCCCCTCAGGGCAAGGTGCGTTTGGGGGGCGCTGAGGCTGCCGGCGCTGCTGCCACGGGGCGGGGGTTGAACCCTGGCCGGGAGGGGAGGCAGGATACTGGCCCGCCTGGCCGACGGGGCCTCCCCCGGCAGTGGCCCGGCTCTGGCAGGCCACGGGCACAGCCCCCGCCCCACAGCAGCAGGCAGTGTGGGGCTGAGGAATGTCTGAAGTGAGCGAAGGGGCTGGCGGGGGCTGCTTTTCTCTGCCGCCCTCCCCCCACCCTTCGCGGGCCGGGAGGTTACTGCAGTGAATTTGGTCCCAGTTGGCCCCCGGCCCGGGAGCTCGGGGGGGTTGGTCCGGGCGCCCTGTCCGCCCCCAGCGCAGCGAGGGCCCCGGGACACGTCTGCGATCCTCCCTTCGGAACGGAACACGACTCCAACGCGGCCAAAGAACTGAAACGGGCCCGGGGGCGGGGGGGGGGGGCGGTTACTTCTTGAAGATGTCCTGGAGGGGCCCAGGCAGGTACTTGAGCACCGTGTCCAGGATGCTCTCCTCCTCCTCCTCCTCCGCGTCCCCGCAGCCCGCCGGGATGGCTTTCTTGGGGCGCGTCAGGCTGCCCTCGCACGGCTGCTCCATCGCCGCCTTCTCCTCCGCCTCCTTCTCCTCCTTCTTCTTCAGGCCGTACTGTGGGGAGGAGATGGGCAGGGCTCCGAGTGCTGGCGCCGCCATGGCACAGACTGGGGTCCCACGCCCGCCCCTCTGTGGGTCTGCGCACTGGCCCCCGCCCCGCGGCAGAAACAGCCCTGCACTGGGGGTGGCACAGCCAGGGCCACAGTCTTTCTCCCCTGCAACTGCCCAGGGCCGGTGGGGGCTGGGCTTTGGTCTCCCATGTTTCCTGTGCCCCTCACCTGGGCATCCAGGTGCTACCGTGAGCAGCAATGCCCGGACTGTGCAACCCATCCCGCCAAGAGGGCCAGGCTCCCCCGCACCGGCACCCGCTGCCCTGGACCCAAGGACACGGCCGGGGAGCCCCGCCTGCCTGGGCCCCGGAATCTCCCGTTCCCATCGCGCTCGGCTGGCAGGATATTGGCGCGCCGGTGATTAGAGCCAGGCCCCCCCGCGCCTGGCGCGGCCGCGCTATCGGCTGCTCGGCGGGTTATTAAAGATGGCAGATAGGGAGAGGCAGCGCCAGGCTGCCGGCGGCCTCCTGCAGCAGGCGGGGAGATAAGGACGCCCCCAGCCCCCTTCCCAGCTAATCCCGGCTGTGCGGCAGGAGGAGAGCGGGGGGAGGGGGCAGAGATGCTGCAAAGGGGGAGAAATCTCCGGGCGGCTGCTCCCCAGCGAGGCCTTGCTGCCAGTGGGAGCGGTTGGGTCCAAATGCAGAAGGAAGGCAGCCCGTGCTCCCAGGGGCGGGCCGGGGCCGGGGCTGGGGGCGGGCAGGTTGTGTGTGCGCCGCAGAGGGAGCCTGGCCCTCTTGGCGGGATGGGTTGCATGGTCCGGGCATTGCTGATCCGGGGGGGATCATTGTGCTGCTCTGCGAGGGAGCACACGGGGCATGCCATGGGGCGCCTCTGCGGGGGCTGGAACAGGGGCTCCCCGGCGCAGAGGGGGCAGGGCTGCCACGCCTGGGGCTGCCGGCGCCCAGCTCTGCCTCGCCCCGAAGCGAGGGGTCAGCACGCGCCCGCCGCCGCGAGCAAGGCCCCAAGCACGAGGAGCCAGGGCACGAGGCCTGGCCCCGTCTGCCCTCCCCCGGCCCGCTCCTGCTGCTGCGAAGAGCCAGCGTGGATGAGGGACCCCTGGCCGACTAAGTACCAGGCTGAGACCCACCACGCTCACCACACACATGGGCCACCCCAGGAATAACGCTCCCTGCCCACCGGGGGAACCACTGCGGGGTGGCTGGTGCTGAGCCAGCTCCGGGACGACCTGCAGCCGCGGGTATGGATGGGCAGTGCAGGGCGTCCTGTCGGGGCACAACCCAGCCCAGCTGGCTCCCCCCGGGCTCCCCGCCTCCCCCGCCTGCGCCAGCGCCTCGCCCACCTTATCCCGGATCTGTTGCCGGACCTTCTCCCGCTCGGCCTCCATCCTGGCGTGCTTGGCCTTCCGCTCCTCCTCCTGCTGGCGCAGGGCCTCCTGCCGCTCCTCCTCCTTCTTCTGCGCGTCGGGGTCCTTCTCCTCCTCCCCCCCCAGCATCTTGCCCATGTCTTTGGTGGCCCCTGCACGGGACACAGGGCACCAGGCTCAGCCGGGGCTCCCGCAAGAGAGACGGGCGAGGCAGGGACGCGGTGGAGGACGGAGATGCACCCGGAGGCCTGGAGGCGCCTTGTCCCCACCCGCCCACCTGGGCCGCCGTTCCCATGGGTTCGCCGGCCTCGCGGTGCCCATCCCGCAGCGGGGCTGCCAGGACCGAGGCTTGCTCATTGTGCCCGGGCGCGCTGCGCCTGCCACCCAGCACCCATCGTCCCCGGAGCCACGTGCGACTGGCGCGCGGCGGCGGCATGCCCGGCTGTGTGAGGGCAGGGGGGCTGTGTGAAGGTGGAGGGGCTATGTGAGGGCGGGGGGGCTATGTGAGGGCGGGGGGGCTATGTGAGAGCGGAGGGGCTGTGTGAAGGTGGAGGGGCTATGTGAGGGCGGGGGGGCTGTGTGAAGGCGGGGGGGCTGGGCTATATGAGGGCGGGGGGGCTATGTGAGGGCGGGGGGGCTATGTGAGAGCGGAGGGGCTGTGTGAAGGTGGAGGAGCTATGTGAGGGCGGGGGGGGCTGTGTGAAGGTGGAGGGGCTGTGTGAGGGCGGGGGAGGAGCTATGTGGGGGGGAGGAGTTATGTAAGGCTGGGGGAGGAGTTATGTGAGGGCGGGGGGGGCTGTGTGAAGGTGGAGGGGCTGTGTGAGGGCGGGGGAGGAGCTATGTGAGGGCGGGGGAGGAGCTATGTGAGGGCAGGGGGGCTGTGTGAGGGCGGGGGGGCTGTGTGAAGGTGGAGGGCTGTGTGAGGGTGGGGGAGGAGCTATGTGAGGGCGGGGGGGCTGTGTGAAGGTGGAGGGGCTGTGTGAGGGCAGGGGAGGAGCTATGTGAGGGCAGGGGGGCTGTGTGAGGGCGGGGGGGCTGTGTGAAGGTGGAGGGCTGTGTGAGGGCGGGGGAGGAGCTATGTGAGGGCAGGGGAGGAGCTATGTGAGGGCAGGGGGGCTGTGTGAGGGCGGGGGGGCTGTGTGAAGGTGGAGGGGCTGTGTGAGGGTGGGGGAGGAGCTATGTGAGGGCAGGGGGGCTGTGTGAGGGCGGGGGGGCTGTGTGAAGGTGGAGGGGCTGTGTGAGGGCGGGGGAGGAGCTATGTGAGGGCAGGGGGGCTGTGTGAGGGCGGGGGGGCTGTGTGAAGGTGGAGGGGCTGTGTGAGGGTGGGGGAGGAGCTATGTGAGGGCAGGGGGGCTGTGTGAGGGCGGGGGGGCTGTGTGAAGGTGGAGGGGCTGTGTGAGGGTGGGGGAGGAGCTATGTGAGGGCAGGGGGGCTGTGTGAGGGCGGGGGGGCTGTGTGAAGGTGGAGGGCTGTGTGAGGGCGGGGGAGGAGCTATGTGAGGGCAGGGGGGCTGTGTGAGGGCGGGGGGGCTGTGTGAAGGTGGAGGGGCTGTGTGAGGGTGGGGGAGGAGCTATGTGAGGGCAGGGGGGCTGTGTGAGGGCGGGGGGGCTGTGTGAGGGCGGGGGGGCTGTGTGAGGGCGGGGGAGGAGCTATGTGAGGGCAGGGGGGCTGTGTGAGGGCGGGGGGGCTGTGTGAGGGCAGGGGAGGAGCTATGTGAGGGCAGGGGGGCTGTGTGAGGGCGGGGGGGCTGTGTGAAGGTGGAGGGCTGTGTGAGGGCGGGGGAGGAGCTATGTGAGGGCAGGGGGGCTGTGTGAGGGCGGGGGGGCTGTGTGAAGGTGGAGGGGCTGTGTGAGGGTGGGGGAGGAGCTATGTGAGGGCAGGGGGGCTGTGTGAGGGCGGGGGGGCTGTGTGAGGGCGGGGGGGCTGTGTGAAGGTGGAGGGGCTGTGTGAGGGCAGGGGAGGAGCTATGTGAGGGCGGGGGGGGGCTGTGTGAAGGTGGGGGGCTGGGGCTGACCCTTCCCAGCCCCCCCGCTGGTCTGCCCTTGGTGGAGTGGAGCGGGGGAGCCGATGGCAGAGGAACCCCACGCGTGGCCTGTTTGGTTGGGGGCCGGTCACCGAGGGAGCCTCGGCGCCTGGCCAGGGATGCCCGCAGGGCCCCCAGGGGAGGCCGTGTGCAGGAGGGAGGGCCTGGCCCCGGCGGGGCTGCTCCTCCGACACCGGGCGGGGGCCGGCGGGGGGCGATGGAGCGAACGCAGAGACGTACCCCCCAGCGCCTGCTTCATTACAAAGTCCATGGTGCCGGCCTGCTCCGTGCGCGCCAGGCGGCAGCCGAAGTCTCATCCAGTGCCGGGGCGGGGAGCCTGGGATCCGGTGCCACCTGCATGGGAAGGAGGGAGAGCGAGACGGGCAGAGGGTCAGCCAGAAGCCAGTGAGCCCAGGGCCAGGAGCCAGAGCCGGCCCAGCCCTGCAGAGGCCGCACGCCCGGGCCCGGAGGGACCACGCTGCCCGCCAGCGGCCGGGCTGGGCAAGCCGTTAGTGAGCTGCGGCTCCTGGCCCAGACGCTGCTCTCACTCACGGTGGCATAAATCAGGATTGGGCCCATGACCTCCCGGCCAGGCCCCGCCGCAGCCTGGGGCGCACTGAGGGGCTGGCAGGAGATGGCTGTCGGGATGGGGGCCGGAGGCCGGGACTGCTCGGGGGGCGCCAGTGTGACCCAGGTGGAGCCAGGCCAACACGCACAGAACCAAGGTGGGAGCCCAGGGCGGGGTTCCTGGCCCTGCTCCCCAGCTGCCTTTGCTCCACTCAGGGCAGTAATAATACAAGGCAGCTCGTTCTGTCTCTCGTGCACCTCCTGCACATCTCGTCTGCCTCTGCCACACTCGCCGTGCGAGCGCACGCACACAGACTCGTGCACCTCCGTCACACCTTGTCTGCCTCTGCCACACTCGCCGTGCGATCGCACGCACACAGACTCGTGCACCTCTGTCACACCTTGTCTGCCTCTCCCACACTCGCCGTGCGATCGCACGCACACAGACTCGTGCACCTCCGTCACACCTTGTCTGCCTCTCCCACACTCGCCGTGCGATCGCACGCACACAGACTCGTGCACCTCCATCACACCTTGTCTGCCTCTGCCACATTCGCCGTGCGATCGCACGCACACAGACTCGTGCACCTCCGTCACACCTTGTCTGCCTCTGCCACACTCGCCGTGTGAGCGCACATACACAGACTCGTGCACCTCCGTCACACCTTGTCTGCCTCTGCCACACTCGCCGTGCGATCGCACGCACACAGACTCGTGCACCTCCGTCACACCTTGTCTGCCTCTGCCACACTCGCCGTGTGAGCGCACATACACAGACTCGTGCACCTCCTGCACATCTCGACTGCCTCTCCCACACTCGCCATGCGAGCGTACGCACACACTCGTGCACCTCCGTCACACCTTGTCTGCCTCTGCCACACTCGCCGTGCGATCGCACGCACACAGACTCGTGCACCTCCTGCACATCTCGTCTGCCTCTCCCACACGCGCCGTGCGAGCGTACGCACACAGACTTGTGCACCTCCGTCACACCTTGTCTGCCTCTGCCACACTCGCCGTGCGATCGCACGCACACAGACTCGTGCACCTCCTGCACATCTCGTCTGCCTCTCCCACACGCGCCGTGCGAGCGTACGCACACAGACTCGTGCACCTCCGTCACACCTTGTCTGCCTCTCCCACACTCATTGTGCGATCGCACGCACACAGACTCGTGCACACACGCACTCTACATCACAGCAGCATCAGACAGACGTACAAGCATCCTGATTCTGATCTGCTAGATGGATCCAGGGCTCCTGCCTGTCACGCAGAGGGGACAAAGCCTCTTGGCAGCTTGCCCTGCCCTGGCTGGAGCAGATGCCCGGCACTTGGCTCCTGGCCACGCATGCTAGAAACCCCCCCCCCCCCGTACGCAGTGGAGCTGAGCTCTCGCCAGGTGGTGGCGAAGGCCGGTGAAGTGCGGCTCGTTAGCCACCTCAGGGTGCATGTGGAGGCTGGAGCAGCCGGTGTGTGGCTGCCGTGGTTTCTGTGCCAGCGGGCGGGGCAGGACTGGGTGGGGCTGGGCAGGGCGGAGCAGAACGGGCCTAGTCCAGGGTCCCGAGATGCCAGGGAAGATGCAACAGGCTCAGCGAGCACTTAGCAAAGCCGCAGCTTCCCACCTGTCTGCCTCTGGCTGGCTGGGGCGCTGTGACCCAGGCCCTACCTGAGCCTCTCATGCCCCAGTGAGGGAGGGCTGTGCCCTCGGGGCCCTGCTATGGGCGAGGATCTGAGGCACCAGGGGACTTGCCCCAGGTCACTTGGGGAGTCTGTGGCAGGGCAGGGAATTGAGCCCAGGTTGCTGGCCAGGGCCCTGACCACTAGGCCACCCTCCTCTCAGACCCCTGCTGGGAAACAGCCAGAAGGGGCCATCCTGTGCTTCAAGCTATTTCCACAGGAGCATCCTTAGGCCTGTTTGGTGTGGGCTGGTGCATCCCGCTCGCCTGCCGGCAGAGACCTCTCCGTGCGCGGCTCCGTCTAGCCGGGCGTGTGCTTCCGGCTCGCCTGGCAGAGCGCTCCTCGGGCCCTGGCCAGCACCTGCGGGGAGCAGGGGGCTCCTTCCCGGACTCATACCCACCCCTTGCTGCTGCAGCGGTGGGCTAGCAGGGCGGCTCACGAGCCCGGCTGCTTTGGGTGGGGCGTTTCCACCCCAAATCTGTTCTCCAGACCATCTGAGGCGGCAGTGAAGCCTGCAGCTTTGGGAGGACGCAAGCAGGTTTGTCTCTGGTGGGGCTTCCCACAGGTTTGTGCACTCGCATGTTAGCCTGGGGCCTGGCGCCTGGGGCCTGGCCCCGGGACGGCACCTGCCGGCCTCGCAGCGCGCTTGGCAATTGAGAGTGGAAACCATTCCTTGCGCCCTCCCTCTGCTACCACACGGTCTGCCAGCGGGCCCTGCTCCCGGGAGCCACGCGGAGCCGGTGGGATGGTACCCAGCGGGCCCTGCTCCCGGGAGCCACGCGGAGCCGGTGGGATGGTACCCAGCGGGCCCTGCTCCCGGGAGCCACGCGGAGCCGGTGGGATGGTACCCAGCGGGCCCTGCTCCCGGGAGCCACGCGGAGCCGGTGGGATGGTACCCAGCGGGCCCTGCTCCCGGGAGCCACGCGGAGCCGGTGGGATGGTACCCAGCGGGCCCTGCTCCCGGGAGCCACGCGGAGCCGGTGGGATGGTACCCAGCGGGCCCTGCTCCCGGGAGCCCCTCGGAGCCGGTGGGATGGTACCCAGCGGGCCCTGCTCCCGGGAGCCACGCGGAGCCGGTGGGATGGTACCCAGCGGGCCCTGCTCCCGGGAGCCACGCGGAGCCGGTGGGGCTGGTACCCAGCGGGCCCTGCTCCCGGGAGCCACGCGGAGCCGGTGGGGCTGGTACCCAGCGGGCCCTGCTCCCGGGAGCCACGCGGAGCCGGTGGGGCTGGTACCCAGCGGGCCCTGCTCCCGGGAGCCACGCAGAGCCAGTGGGATGGTACCCAGCGGGCCCTGCTCCCGGGAGCCACGTGGAGCCGGTGGGATGGTAAGGAAATGGATGCACTGCCTCGGGATGGCTTAAACCCATTCAGTTGCAGCCAGCTCCCATCTCGAGAGGGGACGCAGCCTGGGTGGAGGTGGGAGCTGGCTCCCTGCAGCCGCATTGCATCCCCGGATCCTCAGCCACGAGTGAGACACACACGTCCCAGGTCCCTGGCCTGTGGCTGCTGGGCGCAAGGGGCGGCTCGTGCCCCACATTGCTTCAAAGCCAGCACAGCGACCCAAAGCCCTGCCGGCCCTGGGCCGTGCTCCCGGGAAGCAGGCAGCCTCCCCCGGCCTGACCGGCCCTGCCTCCTGTGAACGAGCCTCTGTCCCTTCCTGATAAGGAAGTTCCAGGCCGAGGCCGGGCCGATAAGGGCTTGCTAGCCGGATGCAAGCAGGCGCTCGGCTCGCTCTCAGCCCCTCCCACCCCCCGCAGGCCCCGCATTTGCAGTCAGGTTGCATCCTCCCCTCATCTTTGATTTCATGCTCTGCTCCGGAAGGCTCCGGGAAGATGGAGCTGTGGTTGATACGGAGCCACCACTGGGCCAGGCGCCCCCGCCCACGGTGAACCGGCCTTGGAGCTGGGACCAGGGAGCAGACCCCCAAGTGGCGTGATTGGGGGCCTGGTGCTGGGGAGGGCCGTTCTCGGAGCCGGCGGTTCGGAGGGCTGGACACGTGAGGCAGAGAAGCCCAGAGCCCCAGCTGCTGGGGATGGGGAGAGCCGTGACATCGCCAGCCAGCCTCTCTGCCAGTGCAGGCTGGAGCAGGGGGCCCAAGGCGCCCAAGGCCCAGGCTCCAGGCCTCCCCGCGCTGGGGAGGGGACAGGAACGGGATTCCCCAGGGCCGGGAGATCTCACCTGGCGCCCTGCCTCACCGCGCCCCTTGGGGCCGGCCCGGGGGAAAGGTCTGAGACACGCTCCCAGCAGGAACTCTTGCACCCTAAGCCGCCCGGCCACGCCGCAGCGCTGCAGGCCGGGTAACAGGCTGCCAGCCTCACCCATGCCCTGGCCCGTCCGACCTGTATGGGGCAGCCCCACGCCACGCCCAGCGCAGAGCTGTTAGAAACATCCCGGCTGGGCAGGGAGGGGCCAGGACGCTTGGGGAGTGGTTCCTGTGGCTAGGAAAGTTACACCCCTTCCCCGTCTGCTGCAGGCACCCTGGGTGTGATCAGGGCTGCCATGCGCACCCCCTGGCTGGGCCTGGGGCCTCAGTGGATCCCAAGGGGCCTGGGATGGGGGCAGACCCTGGATTGCAGGGGGGCCCAGAGCCATGGGGCTGCCCCCTCCAGCCCCGCCCCCATGCAACCCCCAGCAAAAAGTCACCAGGGACCCTGCCCAGTGTGGCCAGCCACGGCCTCATTGCGCCGGCCCGAGGGGTTCGGCATGGCCATGCTCTCCCTGCGGCCAGTGCCTGGCAGGAGGGGCTGCAGGGATGGGGAGCCGGGTCCAGGTGCAGGGGTGGGGGCTGAGCCATGAGAGACAGCCCTCCCCCCAGTGTTACAGGGTCATGCTGGGCTCATAGCCCCCCTCCCCCTAGCCCAGAGGAGCCCGTCACTGTCAGATGCTGGGGGTGAGGAGCTGGGACCCCACCAGGATGGACACACGGCTCGGCCCCTGAGGGCTGCCCTGAGAACAGGCTCCCGGTGTCCAGCTGGTGGGTCAGCATGTACACACTGGTGTGTGAGTGCGCAGCTCTGTCCCCAGGGCGTGGGATGTGGGGACCGAGAGTGCGGGGATGTGGCTGTCACGGCATGGGGTCTGTGGCGCACGAGGTGCGGGGTGAGTCCAGTCTGCCACGGGGCGTGTGCCATGGCTGCACAAGGGTGTGCACGATGTGCCATGGGTGTACATGCCACAACCTCGGGATGCCCAGGGTGTGCAATGGGTGGCAGTGTGCAGGTGCTGTGCCACGAGGTGTACAGTGTGCATGGGGTGTACAAACCATGGGGTGTACAATGTGCAGAGGGGTGTAGAAACATGAGAGTACAAGGTGCCATGGGGTATACAAGATGTGGGGTGTACAGCGTGCCTGGGATGCACAATGTACCAGGGGTGTACAGCGTGCCTGGGATGCACAATGTACCAGGGGTGTACAATGTGCAGTGGGGTGTACAGTGTGAGGTGGTATGTACAACGTGCCTGGGGTGTACAAGCTGGTCCCGGGATGGGTGAGGGGGTGGGTGGGTGTTTGCTGGGTCAGGGTGTCCCCCCCCATGGGATGGGAGGTGCGATTGGGGGCTGCTGCCCCTGAGGATGGGTTGCCGGTGAGATGTGGGGCGCAGGGGCTCTACTTTGGCCTGGGAGCAGAGCGGAGGGGGTGCCCCAGACGGAGCCGGGCAAGGGGGTGGGCGAGTCCCGCAGCGCAGCCCCCCCCCCCCGCCGCGTTGATTCAGCCTTGTGCAGGGAGGAGACGGGCTGCGGTCCGGGGCCAGCGGCTCTGCAGCTCCCGCCGCCGGGGGGGGGGGGGAGAAGGGGGGGAGGCACGGACGGAGCTAGCGGGACAATCCCCCCGGTCTACCTGGCATTGCGGCCGGCGCGCTGACCGCTGCAGCGGGGGCGGGAGGGGGGCCCCGCCAGCCCAGGGCTCCCCCCAGCTCTGCGGCCCGGCTCGACCCGCGCCTCGCATGCGTCCCGGCTGCCGAGGGGCCGCCGGCCGCAGACGCGAGGAGACGGTGAGGGGCCGGCGCCGGAGCTGAGCCGCTGGGAGGCAGGCGGGGACTGCACCAGCGCAGCGTGGCCCCGGGTGCGGCGGGGAGGTCCGTGGGATCCCGGGTCGCTTCGCTGCCGCGGCTGCCGCCGGGTCCCTGCGCTGGAAGGCAGCGCCCAGCGCCGTGCACACCCCGAGGACAGGCAAGGACCCCGGCACCCCGCCCCCGCCGCGCCACCCGCCCCGGCCGCTCGGACCAGCCCGAGACCGGGCTGCCGGGGCAGCCTTGCGCTTTGCGCGCCTGGATTTGCCCCCGCGCCGGGACGCGAACCCGCGAGGTCTCTGCGCAAAAGTTCCGTCTCCGGCCAGCAGCGCCCAGGGGCGGGGAGCTGCGGGACGCGCCGGCCCCCCTGCAGCCCGGTCTCCCAGCAGGCCGCCCCCCCGCTCCCCGCGGGCCCCACTCACCCGGGACGCTCCAGCAGCCCGTGGCCGGCGGGGAGTGAGCGCGCCCCAGCCTGAGCGCAGAGCCCGCCCCTCCGCTCCGCAGCCTGCCGGTGCCTCCCCCAGCCTGACGCTCCCCGCCCCTCCCCAAGCGAGTGGGCAGGCCCCGGGCCCGCGCCCTCCTCCGCGCCCGCCCGCAGCTCAGCACCCTGGCCAGCGCCCCCTCCCCGGCCCCCGCGCCCCGGGGGTGGGCGGCACCGCACTGACCGGCCAGGGCAGGAGGGGCCCGGCTGCCCTGGAAACAGGCCGGGGAGGGGAGCGAGTCTGTTTCTCCTGCCCCCGGGCCGGGCGCGTCCTGCTCCGGATCGCCCCGCGCGCAAAGTGCCCCCGCCACGAATGGACCGGAGCCAGCGACCGCCCCGCCCTGGGACTCCCCCTGCGGGGAGCCGGGCATTTTACTCGGGACCCGCCCGGAGCCGGCCCCGCAGAGCCCCCGCCTGCCACGTGCGGTGACTAGTGACCGGCCCGCGGGCCGGGGCAAGGCCCAGCCGCTCGCTGCCGCTTCCTCCGGCCGGTTCCTCTGCACCCGCCCCCCCCCCCCGCGGCGCAAAGGCGTCCGGCCTGCAGCCGGGCGGGGCTTCCAAAGGAGGCCAGAGGGGAGCAGCCGGGCTCCCGGGGCAGGTCTGGCGTGTGTGTGTGTGTGGGGGGGGGGAGTGTGTGCCTGGGTCTGCGGGTGGTGCCTGTGGGGGGGGGGGCTCTGCCAGCGGGGGCAGGAAGGGGGGTGCGCAGAGTAACGAGGCACGTGTCTCTCTCTCTGTTTGCTATTTGTGAGCACCTGTGCACATGGCTACAATGCTCGTCTTCCTGAGTATGTGCGCACCTGAGCGGATTCCTGGATGTGCCTGTGTGCGGAGTGTGAGTGTGTGTGTGTGTGTGTGTGTGTGTGTGTGTGTGCGTGCGCAGGGGGTGTGAGTGAGTGTGTGTGTGTGCGCGCACAGAGTGTGTGTGTGTGCAGGGGGTGTGAGTGAGTGTGTGTGGGTGCGAGCAGGGTGTGTGTGTATGTGCAGGGTGTGTGTGTGTGTGCAGGGGGTGTGAGTGAGTGTGTGTGTGTGCACATAGTGTGTGTGTGTGCAGGGGGTGTGGGTGAGTGTGTGTGGGTGCGAGCAGGGTGTGTGTGTATGTGCAGAGTGTGTGTGTGTGTGTGCAGGGGGTGTGAGTGAGTGTGTGTGTGTGTGCACATAGTGTGTGTGTGTGCAGGGGGTGTGGGTGAGTGTGTGTGTGTGCAGGGGTGTGAGTGTGTGTGTATGTGCAGGGTGTGTGTGTGTGTGTGTGTGCAGGGGGTGTGAGTGAGTGTGCAGGGTGTGTGTGTGTGTGCAGGGGGTGTGAGTGAGTGTGTGTGCGCGTGCGCACAGGGTGTGTGTGTGTGTGCGTGCAAGGGGTGTGGGTGAGTGTGTGTGGGTGCGTGCGTGCAGGGTGTGTGTGTGTGTGCAGGGGGTGTGGGTGAGTGTGTGTGGGTGCGGGCAGGGTGTGTGCATGTGTGCAGGGGTGTGAGTGTGTGTGTGTGTAGGGTGTGTGAGTGTGTGTGTGCGCGCTCAGGGTGTGTGTGTGTGCGTGTGTGTGTGTGCAGGGTGTGTGAGTGAGTGTGCGCGTGTGCGTATGTATGTGTGCGTACGGGGGGTGTGAGAGTGTGTGTGTGTGCGCGCTCAGGGTGTGTGTGTGTGCAGGGGTGTGAGTGAGTGTGTGTGTGCGTGCGTGTGTGTGCGTGTGTGTGTGCAGGGGGTGTGAGTGAGTGTGTGTGTGTGTGAGTGTGTGCGTACGGGAGTGTGAGTGAGAGTGTGTGTGTGTAGGCGTGAGTGTGTGTGTGTGAGTGTGTGTGTAGGCGTGAGTGTGTGTGTGTGTGTGTGTGTAGGCGTGCGTGTGTGTGTAGGCGTGAGTGTGTGTGTAGGCGTGCGTGTGTGTGTGTAGGCGTGAGTGTGTGTAGGCGTGTGTGTGTGTGTAGGCGTGAGTGTGTGTGTAGGCGTGAATGTGTGTGTGTGTGTGTAGGCGTGAGTGTGTGTGTGTGTAGGCGTGAGTGTGTGTGTGTGTGTAGGTGTGAGTGTGTGTGTAGGCGTGAGTGTGTGTGTAGGTGTGTGTGTGTGTGTGTGTAGGTGTGAGTGTGTGTGTAGGCGTGAGTGTGTGTGTGTAGGCGTGAGTGTGTGTGTGTGTGTGTAGGTGTGCGTGAGTGTGTGTGTGTAGGCGTGAGTGTGTGTGTAGGCGTGAGTGTGTGTGTGTGTGTGTAGGTGTGAGTGTGTGTGTAGGCGTGAGTGTGTGTGTGTGTGTGTAGGTGTGAGTGTGTGTGTAGGCGTGAGTGTGTGAGTGTGTGTGTAGGCGTGAGTGTGTGTGTAGGCGTGAGTGTGTGTGTGTGTGTGTAGGTGTGTGTGTGTGTGTAGGCGTGAGTATGTGTGTGTGTGTGTAGGTGTGAGTGTGTGTGTAGGCGTGAGTGTGTGTGTGTAGGTGTGAGTGTGTGTGTAGGTGTGAGTGTGTGTGTGTGTAGGTGTGAGTGTGTGTGTGTGTGTAGGCGTGAGTGTGTGTGCCTGTGCATTCCCCAGACTGTAAGAACTCACAAGCGTTTCTCAAGGCCAGCCTGGCAGCCCTGGCAGGGGAGTGGAGCAGCCCAAGCAGCACCTGCCCCCGGCCCTGTGCCACGCGGGCGACGGGGGGGGCCCAATCGCCAGGTTGCTGCCCCCCGGGGAGCGGCCCGGCCTCGCTGCAGTGCCTGGGCTGCCGCTTTGCCCACTCGCTGCGCCACAGGCCGGGCCCCGGGAGCTGGCGGGATGCGCGCTGGGGCTGGCGGGATGCGCGCTGGGGCTGGCGGGATGTGCTCTGGGGCTGGCGGGATGCGCGCTGGGGCTGGCGGGATGCGCTCTGGGGCTGGCGGGATGCGCGCTGGGGCTGGCGGGATGCGCTCTGGGGCTGGCGGGATGCGCTCTGGGGCTGGCGGGATGCGCGCTGGGGCTGGCGGGATGCGCGCTGGGGCTGGCGGGATGCGCTCTGGGGCTGGCGGGATGCGCGCTGGGGCTGGCGGGATGCGCGCTGGGGCTGGCGGGATGCGCTCTGGGGCTGGCGGGATGCGCTCTGGGGCTGGCGGGATGCGCGCTGGGGCTGGTGGGATGCGCTCTGGCCCCACCCCCGGGGAGTCCCATGCCCCCCTGCGTGGGGCGCCAGGCGGGGGCTGGTCCGCGAGGGGAGCCGGTTTATAACCAGCCCCCTCGCCCTCCGGCTGCCCGTCGCCCTGATCCAGAGGCAGCAGCGAAGGGCGGCAGCAGCCCCTGTCCGGGGAGGTTCTGAGCTCCCAGACCCGGCACAAGCTGCCTGCCCACCCGGCTCCTAATGCGCTTTGAATGCAGAGCCGCAGCGGGGTGGGGCCCGGGCCCATTGCTGGCCAGCCGGCTAAAACCGGCACTGGCGGGGGAGGGGGGATGCGTGTCGTCTATCGCATTAACCGATGGGCGTTTGCTTCTCCATCAGTCGCCTCCACTCTCGCATCCCCAGCCGAGGGGCAGGGCGCTGGCATCGTGCAGGCAGGAGGGGTGGGGCTGGGGAGGGGAGAGCTGCAACCCCCTGCCAGGGGGACTAGGCTGCTTGTGGTCACCGCCGGGGGGGGATGTCTCCCTGGGGGCGCGCGGCTGCCCGAGCACCCCGGGAACAACAGGCTGGACTAGGCTCAGTCGCTCCGGGTCCCGCTGCGCAGGAGCCTGGAGGAGACTCCGGGAGGCAGGCTTAGAACAAGGCGCTGGCAGCTGTAGCCTCTGACTGGCCGAGGGCCTGGGCCTGTGTCCGCAGAGAAGCTGGGGGCAGGGCCAGGGGCTTGGCACGACCAGTCTGTGGGCTGGCTCAGGCCCAGAACCGGTGAAAACTGTCCCCCCCGCCCCAGCCCCTGCCCTGTGTCGCTGGCCCGGGGGTGAGAAGCGGACGGCTGCTGGCCAGGACACCGGCACTGGGTGGGCAGGGCAGGAGCCAGGAGAGTCTGTGGATGCGCTTTGCATCCCGCACGGGCTGGGTGTGCCCAGGGGATGAGCGGGGCGGGGGGGAGGGGTGACAGGCCAGCGGCTGTGCCAGCCCGGCCCAGGGGGGAGCACAGGCCAGTGGCTGTGCCAGCCCGGCCCAGGGGGGAACACAGGCCAGCGGCTGTGCCAGCCCGGCCCAGGGGGGAGCACAGGCCAGCGGCTGTGCCAGCCCGGCCCAGGGGGGAGCACAGGCCAGCGGCTGTGCCAGCCCGGCCCAGGGGGGAGCACAGGCCAGCGGCTGTGCCAGCCCGGCCCAGGGGGGAGCACAGGCCAGTGGCTGTGCCAGCCTGGCCCAGGGGGGAACACAGGCCAGCGGCTGTGCCAGCCCGGCCCAGGGGGGAACACAGGCCAGCGGCTGTGCCAATCAGGCAGCCACATTCCCTGGCTATTGTCACGTCCCAACTGCATGTGAGCAGGAATTTGCTCCTGCCTGACAGGGACAAGGCGTGAGGGGTGGGTGCGGCTGCTACGGCCCAGCGCAGCCCGAGGACCCGGTCCGGCGCTCGCCCGTGCGGCCCAGGCCCGGCTGCATGGAGTAGCTGGGTCAGAGCCCACGAGAGGGGCTGTGCCCTGTGCCCTGTGGCCTGCTGGCGGTGCCCCCCCGGCCCTAGCGCACCTTCCGTCTTCAGCCAGAGTCCAACACCTGGGCTGCGCCTCCTTCCCCGCACCAGGCTGAGGCCCGGCCCCAAGTGCGGGGCGGGGGGGGGGGGCTCTCCTGTCTGGGGACACCAGGCCCAGCCACCATCCCCCTGCGGACCCTGGACTCTGGCTCAGGGCGTGACCCCCTCCCCGCCCCGTTATTCCCACCCCCCCTCGGGGATGCCGGCACCTTCCTCTGCGCGGAGGGGCCTCGGGCTGCCCCCCGCCCGCCTTGTCCCAGGGCAAGGGGCAGGCAGCCCCTCTCCCCAGCAAGGGTGCCCCCGGCCAGGCGCGCTGACTCTGATCATTCCTGTTCTCCCCACGCGGCCTCTCCTTGTCTGGCTCAGCTCCCACCCGCACAGCCGGGGGAGGGCAGGGACACCCCAGGGTGCAGGACAGGGCCCATATGGCACAGGCCCTCCAGCCTGCCAGGGCTGCCTCTGCTTTGCTGCCCCCAGAGCCCCAGTGATGGGCAGAGAGGCCAGGCACCCCCCTGGGCCAGTAGATGTCACTGCCCCGATTGGACAAGGGAGGAAACTGAGGCACGAAGAAGGGAATTTTTCTCAGCTGTACAGTGAGTCTGATCCCAGTCCCCTGCCCTGGCCAGCGGGGGCCCTCTGTCCAGGCCAGGCCGAGAGCGGAGGCTGGGAACAACCAGGCAGGGAGCGGGGAAGCGAGTCCGCGGCGCAGACGCCCGGGACCTGCTGCGAGCTCGCTCGGTGGAGCCAGGCCGCTGCTGGGCCCGGTTGGCGGTGCCTCCTCCAGGGCATTAGTGCCGATGTTGGATAAAACCGGCCCTAGAACCGACCCCACTCGCCATCGACCGGCAGCCAGACATGGAGCCGCTGGGCCCGGCAGCTTTCTGTCCCGACTGTCCCTTTGGCCGCCAGAGACACCTGCGCCGGCGCGTCGGGGACCCCGGCCCTGCACCCCGGCCACAGCCGGACGCGGCTCCCCGCCGGCCAGGAGAGGACAGGTTTACTGCTTCTCGGGGACACGGCAGCGCAGGGGCCAGGGCAGAGCCTGAGTCCTCCTGGGGGGAGGGGCTTCACCCCCTTCCTTGGCTAAAACCTTCTCACTCCCAGCCTAGCCGAGCCTGTCCCAGCTCCCAGGCCCTCCCCTCCAGCCTGTGGCCGTCCCCCCCCCCCCGGCTCTCCCTCTGGGAACAGCCTTATCTGCTCAGGCTGGGAGGAGGTGTCTGGGCCACTCACATGGGGTGAGTGACTGGGCATCGCACAGCCCAGCGCAGCCAGGGACCCGCATTACAAGGCAGACGGCCCCCGCCACGGCACAGCGCCCTTACCTCGCTGGCACGAACCCTGGGGGAGGCCGTAGCAAAAGCCTTGGTACAGTCGAGGTGTGTCCCGTCCTCCGCCTTCCTCACGGCCCAGCGCCAGCTACCTCGCCAGAGACGGCGCCATGTCCAGGCCCTGGGGGCCCCGCGTGCTGCTCCCCGTTCCCTGCACGGACCATTAGCAGTGGGACGGAGGCACAGGCCTGTCCCGCGTGGCCCCTGCTGGAGCCTCCCCCGAGGGCTTCATCCGCACGGAGCCCAGGGGCACGGCGGGCCCAGGCCGCAGGGCCAATGACCCTGAGGAGGGACAGGCCGTGCTCCGGAGCCCCTCAGGGGCCAGCCAGGCCAGGGAAGTCACGGCCCGGCCTTCAGCTGCCCCCCTGAGCCACTCACCCCACTGCAGCCCCCCATGCCCCATGCACTCCCACCCCCTTGCTCGCAGAGCCTCCTGCCCCGGACACCCCGCCCGGGCACGCCTGGCGCCCCGCTGCGCACCCTGCCTGTCTGGGCTGGGACCTGCACGTCCCTCTCCTGGTGCTGCACGTACGGACTCAGAAGGCAGAGGCGGGAACCAGGGGGGAGCGCAGAGGGTGAGGGGGAAGGCCTGGCAGGCAGGGCTCCTGCTGTACACCTGCCTGCCAGCCCCCACCTGTCTGCCAGCCCCCACCTGCCCCCACCTTCCTGCCCCCACCTGCCTGCCAGCCCCCACCTGCCCCCACCTGTCTGCTAGCCCCTTCCTGCCCCCACCTGCCTGCCAGCCCCCACCTGCCCCCACCTGTCTGCTAGCCCCTTCCTGCCCCCACCTGCCTGCCAGCCCCCACCTGTCTGCCAGCCCCCACCTGCCCCCACCTGTCTGCTAGCCCCTTCCTGCCCCCACCTGCCTGCCAGCCCCCACCTGTCTGCCAGCCCCCACCTGCCCCCACCTGTCTGCTAGCCCCTTCCTGCCCCCACCTGCCTGCCAGCCCCCACCTGTCTGCCAGCCCCCACCTGCCCCCACCTGTCTGCCAGCCCCTTCCTGCCCCTCGCCTGCCCCCACCTGCTTGCCAGCCCCTTCCTGCCCCTCGCCTGCCCTATGCCTACCTGCCAGACACCCCCTCCCCCGCCTGCCCTACACCTGCCTGCGAGTCATCCCTCCCCCGCCTGCTGCGTACCTGCCTGCCAGCACCTTCCTGCTCCCCCACCTGCCGGCCAGCCACCCCTCCCCCACCTGCTGTACACCTGCTGGCCAACCCCTCCTCCCCCGCCTGCCCTACACCTGCCTGCCAGCTGCCCCTCCCCCACCTGCCGGCCCCTTCCTGGCCCCCCAGCACCGTGCCCGTGTGCCATTTTGAGCTGTGCAGCCTGGATCTGCAGGCCCTGAGGCTTGGGGACCCCCCGCAGGGCACCCTGCTGCCTCCAGGGGATCAGTGTGAGGGGACGACTCCCGGGGCCCGCTCTGTACAGCACCTGGGCAGCATCGGCCGGGGCGGAGCCTGCCCCCCGCCCCCCACAGTCCTGCCTGACCCCCGGCGCAGGCGCCAGCTGGATTCCCAGCCGTACGGCCCAGGCCGGTGTGAGACCTGGGTCTGCCGGGCTGGGCTCGGGGCCCGGGGAACGGGCGGTGCTGTGCAGGGTTGGGGCATTGGCAAGGGGCGCTGAACCCAGTCCCCTCGCTGGCCCAGTGAGCCCCCCGCCAGGCGCAGGATGGGTGCTGTGACCCCGTCTCCGCCCAGGCCAGGCACACAGTGCGAGGGGGCCTGGGACGAGGAGGGGGCAGGTCCCTGGGGAGGGGGCCTGGGACGAGGGGGGGGCAGGTCCCTGGGGAGGCTGGGAGGGGGCCTGGGACGGGGGGGCAGGTCCCCGGGGAGGTTGGGAGGGGGCCTGGGACGGGGGGAGCAGGTCCCCGGGGAGGTTGGGAGGGGGCCTGGGACGAGGTGGGGGCAGGTCCCCGGGGAGGCTGGGAGGGGGCCTGGGATGGGGGGGGGGGCAGGTCCCTGGGGAGGGGGCCTGGGACGAGGAGGGGGCAGGTCCCTGGGGAGGCTGGGAGGGGGCCTGGGACGAGGGGGGGCAGGTCCCTGGGGAGGTTGGGAGGGGGCCTGGGACGAGGGGGGGCAGGTCCCTGGGGAGGGGGCCTGGGACGAGGAGGGGGCAGGTCCCCGGGGAGGTTGGGAGGGGGCCTGGGACGAGGGGGGGCAGGTCTCTGGGGAGGCTGGGAGGGGGCCTGGGATGGGGGGGCAGGTCCCCGGGGAGATTGGGAGGGGGCCTGGGATGAGGGGGGGCAGGTCTCTGGGGAGGTTGGGAGGGGGCCTGGGACGGGGGGGGGCGTGTGTGACTGTGGCTGACACACACCGTGTGTCTTGCAGGCCCTGGGCCACGGCACCTGGAGATTTCCAGGCTTGTGTCTGGGTGATGGACGGCCAGTGTCAGCAGAGCCGGGTGAACACGGCGGAGGAGACGGGCACGATTAGCAGCAGCCTGTAACCTGCGCTGGAGGTGGCAGGCCGGGGGCATCCCTGGCAAGAGAGAGGTGCGGAGGGGCCAGCTCGTGCTCTGCCTCGCAGGGAAGGGGCCGACGGGGCCGGGGGGGCAGGGACTGGACCCCCCCAGAGCCCAGCCGGGCTGACCGGAGAGGTGCAGGGGAAACGCAGGCAGAGGAGCAGCCAGGGTGAGCGAGGCTCAGGGCACGCAGCCGCCCCGGCCTCCTGGCGCTCAGGCGTTGCCACGCAAAGGCCCGGGGGGAGCGGCTCGTGCCTGCCCGACGGCCACTTGCTTAGTGCCGGCTGCAGCCCACGGTGAAATCGCCCCCCCCAGCGACAGCGCAGCCTGCGCGGTGGCTGAGTGGCTCCTTGCCAAGAGGCAGCCAGGTGCAGGGCACCACGGGTTCGCCCTCCTCTCCCCTCCCCCACGGCTCACGTGGCACCTCCATCCTGCGACCAGGAAACGCACCTGGCGGCCGCCTCCCAGGAATCTGTTTGAACGGGTTCGCTCTTTCCAGTACAGTCCCCGGGGGAAGTGAATCCCACTACAGGCCACGCGGGGAGAGCAGCCCCAGCCCACGTGGGGAGCGGCCATGTGGCCACGCGGGGGCAGAGAGCAGCCACAGCCCATGTGGGGAGCGGCCATGTGGCCATGCGGGGGCAGAGAGCAGCCACAGCCCATGTGGGGAGCGGCCATGTGGCCGTGCGGGGGCAGAGAGCAGCCACAGCCCACGTGGGGAGCGGCCACGTGGCCGTGCAGGGGCAGAGAGCAGCCACAGCCCACGTGGGGAGCGGCCACATGGCCGTGCAGGGGCAGAGAGCAGCCACAGCCCACGTGGGGAGCGGCCATGTGGCCGTGCGGGGGCAGAGAGCAGCCACAGCCCACGTGGGGAGCGGCCACATGGCCGTGCAAGGCAGAGAGCAGCCACAGCCCACGTGGGGAGCGGCCACGTGGCCGTGCGGGGGCAGAGAGCAGCCACAGCCCACGTGGGGAGCGGCCACATGGCTGTGCAGGGCAGAGAGCAGCCACAGCCCACGTGGGGAGCGGCCACGTGGCTGTGCAGGGCAGAGAACAGCCACAGCCCACGTGGGGAGCGGCCACGTGGCCGTGCGGGGGCAGAGAGCAGCCACAGCCCACGTGGGGAGCGGCCATGTGGCCATGCGGGGGCAGAGAGCAGCCACAGCCCACGTGGGGAGCGGTCACATGGCTGTGCAGGGCAGAGAGCAGCCACAGCCCACGTGGGGAGCGGCCACGTGGCTGTGCAGGGCAGAGAGCAGCCACAGCCCACGTGGGGAGTGGCCACGTGGCTGTGCAGGGCAGAGAACAGCCACAGCCCACGTGGGGAGCGGCCACATGGCCGTGCGGGGGCAGAGAGCAGCCACAGCCCACGTGGGGAGCGACCACGTGGCCGTGCGGGGGCAGAGAGCAGCCACAGCCCACGTGGGGAGCAGCCACATGGCTGTGCAGGGGCAGAGAGCAGCCACAGCCCACGTGGGGAGCGACCACGTGGCCGTGCGGGGGCAGAGAGCAGCCACAGCCCACGTGGGGAGCAGCCACATGGCTGTGCAGGGGCAGAGAGCAGCCACAGCCCACGTGGGGAGCAGCCATGTGGCCATGCGGGGGCAGAGAGCAGCCACAGCCCACGTGCCAGAGCAGAGCAGCCACTGCCCAGCCACGCAAAGGGGCTGCGGCCATGGGGGGGGGCAGTGCCCTGTGCAGGGAATCCCCAATGCCAAGCGCGTGGGCAGCACGGTGTGGTGCGGGGGGGTGTCTGCTCTGTGACCGGGGCCCTGCGCTGGGAGGGGAGATTCTCACTGACTCTCCCAAACGTGGATTAACCCAGACACCCAGGCTCAGCGCCCAGGGAGAGACAAAGGGAGGGAGGCGGAGACCAGAGCCTGGCTGGGGGCAGGGCTGGAAGGGACGGTTTGTTAGTTTCTGTCTGGGAGCATGGAGGAGACAGCCTGAGGCATCCTAGGCCTGCCCTGGAACCAGATTCCATCCGTGCTGGGCTGTATCCTGGAGAAGCAATAACCTCCCTCTGTTCTACCGGCTGGTGGAGTCTGTCCGTGCCGCTACGGGGGTGCAGGAGGCGGGAGACCCCAACGCGCCGTCACACACGGCAAGAAGGGAATTTCCCCCTGGCCAGTCGCAAGGGGACCCACCACTCCAAGGACAAGCCCCTCTCTCCCGGGCAGGCTGGGCCTAGCTCAGGCCCCCGGAAATGGCTCTCGTCTGTCCTGGCTGGGCCCCAGCCCTCGTCTCCTTTCCCTGCCGAACGCCACGGCTTGCCGGGCTAGGGCTGCCCTGCGACAGGCTCTGCTGCAGCCCAGTTTGGCCCCAGTCCTGCCGCCATTGCCTGGGATGGTGGGAAGCAACCGAGGGGGCGCCCGGGGTCCGGCACTCGCTCCAGGCTGGGCTAGTCCCGTCTCCTGTCTCCGGCCTGGGTCCTCCCGGCCCCCAGCACCGTCACTGCCCTCCACAGTCGCCTCAGACCAAGGTGCGGATCACCCCCGCCGCCGGCTCCCCGCCCCCCGGCTCTCCCAGCCCCCGGCCGTGTGGTTGGAGGGGCCACGGCGGTGCGACCGAGTCTCTCTGTGCAGAGGCCTGGCGCTGAGGCCTGGATCCCGCAGCAGCCGGGCGGTGGGGGAGACATGGCTGCCTATTCACAGAATCCTAGAACCACAGAGCTGGAAGAGACCTCAGGAGGCATCAAGTCCAGCCCCCTGCCCAAGGCAGGACCAATCCCAACTAAATCAACCCGGCCAGGGCTTGGTCAAGCCGAGACTTAAACACCTGTAGGGATGGAAACTCCACCACTTCCCTAGGTAACCCATTCCAATGCTTCCCCACCCTCCTAGGGAAAGAGTTTGTCCTAATATCCAACCTGGACCTCTCCCACCCCAACTTGAGCCCATTGCTCCTCGTTCTGCCCCCACTGAGAACAGCCTCTCGCCAGCCTCTTTGGATCCCCCCTATTGTATTAGGCTGAACTTAAAAAACCCAAACCGGTCTGGTAGCACTTTACAGACTAACGAAACGTCGCTGGGACCGAGAGCGTCCGTGGGCACCGGGCTCTGCTTCAGCTGAGCGGAGTTCTGAGTTTAGGGTGAGCAGACCCAAAATATATAGGGGAGAATCATAGAATCATAGAATCATAGGACTGGAAGGGACCTCGAGAGTCATCGAGTCCAGCCCCCCGCCCTCAAGGCAGGACCAAGCTCCGTCTACACCATCCCTGACAGATGTCTATCTAACCTGTTCTTAAATATCTCCAGAGAGGGAGATTCCACCACCTCCCTTGGCAATTTATTCCAATATTTGACCACCCTGACAGTTAGGAATTTTTTCCTAATGTCCAATCTAAACCTCCCCTGCTGCACTTTAAGCCCATTACTCCTTGTCCTGTCCTCAGAAACCAAGAGGAACAAATTTTCTCCTTCCTCCTTGTGACACCCTTTTAGATATTTGAAAACCGCTATCATGTCCCCCCTTAATCTTCTTTTTTCCAAACTAAACAAGCCCAGTTCATGAAGCCTGGCTTCATAGGTCATGTTCTCTAGACCTTTAATCATTCTTGTCGCTCTTCTCTGTACCCTTTCCAATTTCTCCACATCTTTCTTGAAATGTGGGGCCCAGAACTGGACACAGTACTCCAGCTGAGGCCTGACTAGAAGGGGGAAGAAAAAAAGGGGGGGGGGCAGGAAACAAGGAGCAGAGGTTATGAAAAAACCAAAGGGAAAACCAGGAAGGCAGAAGGGTCGTGGGCAAGAAGACTGGCCAGTTAAAATGAAGCAGATAAGGATCCAAGTCAATGGGGGAGGGGAGGTTGCTAACACAGGAGTCTACACAAGGAGCCATTGGACCGTCTCCCCAGTCTGATCCCACTGGGGCTGGCCAGCTCCACCCCACATGCTGCGTGCAGCTGGCTGGTGAGCACCCCCCAGGCCCCGGCACTCTGGGCGGGAGCTGGGTTCCCACGGTGCCCGGGACGCACCCCCGTCTGGGGAGCCCAAAGTGCCCGGAGACGGCGGGTGCGTTAGGAACTGAGCCCGGATCCCCCTGCACAGGCCCGTCACGGCTGCTGCCCGGCTTCCTCGCTGCCCGCTGGCGGGCGTGCTCCCTCCCTTCCGCAGGGGGGCGAAGTGCCGCCCCAGCCAGTCTGCTCAGGGTTTGCAGCATGTTGTGGGGGGTTCTGGGTACAGACCCACATCCCGGTGGGGCCCTCGTCTGAGGGGGTCCCCCGCACGCTGGCTGCTCCAGGTGTGAAATTCTGCACGTGGCACAAGAGCTGGGGCAGAGGGGACATGCTGAGCCCCAGCTCCCCCCTTTGGCAAAGTGCCAGTGACCACGGCCACGCCCGCCAATGGAGCCACGGCCGAGCAAGGCCCCAGCGCCTCCCTGCTGCTGCCACGTCAGCTGGATGTCACGCCACGCCGAGCAGCCCCCCCGCCACGGCCACGCCCGCCAATAGAGCCACAGCCGAGCAAGGCCCCAGCGCCTCCCTGCTGCCGCCACATGAGCCGGACGTCACGCCATGCTGAGCAGCCCCCCTCGCCACGGCGACGCCCGCCAATAGAGCCACAGCCGAGCAAGGCCCCAGCGCCTCCCTGCTGCCGCCACATGAGCCGGACGTCACGCCATGCTGAGCAGCCCCCCCGCCACGGCCACGCCCGCCAATAGAGCCACGGCCGAGCAAGGCCCCAGCGCCTCCCTGCTGCCGCCACGTGAGCCGGACGTCGCGCCACGCTGAGCAGCCCCCCTCGCCACGGCGACGCCCGCCAATAGAGCCACGGCCGAGCAAGGCCCCAGCGCCTCCCTGCTGCCGCCACGTGAGCCGGACGTCGCGCCACGCTGAGCAGCCCCCCTCGCCACGGCGATGCGTGCCTTGTGCCAGACCGACCTGGGCTGCTCCCAGGGAAAGGCTGGTTGATCGACTTATTTCTGCTTCCACCCAGCCCCCTGCTAGGCCCAGCAGGTGCAACACCATCATCGCTGCTTTGCCACTTTTATGCTTGACACGTCCCGGCCTCTGCCCCCACCAAACAGCGACACTTCCCCTTCTGCCTCCTGGGCTCTGCCCAGACCCGAAACGCTCTCGCCACGGCAGGGCCACCCACCGGATTTCGGGCCATAGGATGGACCAGGCTGCGGAGAGCGCAGGGCAGGGTGGGAAGCTACCACAGGGAGTCCCTGGGGGGCAGGGGCTGGCCACAGGGGGACAGGACTCGGCCCAAGCAGCCACTGCACACTGGCGTTATTCCTGGTGATCAGTGGTCCCTGGAAGCTGAGCGCTTGGGCGGCCACCCAGGGGACACCAGGTGGCACCCAGCCGACTGGCCGAGAGCCCGCAGCGGCAGCATGTGTTGCTACTGGTGGTGCACATGCCTCAGTGCACAGAACAAAACTTATTCTGCCCAGTAGAGGGACCACTGCCAGTGACAGGAGATAGGCAGGCCCGTCTCTTTCGCTGGGGGCTACTGGCTGGCGGTGGGATACGGGCCGTCATGGGATGGTCGCTCCCGGGCGCTGGCGAGCAAGAAGGGGAGTGTGGCGCTTACCTTGCTCTCCACCCTGGGGTAGCAGCGGGAGGCAGTCAGGCCCTGGGGAGAGAACAGGAACCAGTGAAAATCCAAAGGCGAGCTCTGTGCTCTGGGGCTCCTAGGAGGGTTGGGATCACGGGCCACAGGGCTGCCTGGCTGAGCCCGGCTGGGAGCTGCAGGGGAAGGGGGGATCAGCCCCCACAAAGCCCCCTCCCACTCCCCACGGGTTAGGAATTGGCTCTCAGCTGACGTCACACCAGCCAGCGAGTGCAGGGAAAGTGGCTGGACAGGGAGGGGTCAGATACCCGGGGGATGGGCCTGATGCAGGGCAGGCTGGAAGAGCAAAATGATGTCACCTCTCTAATGCATATTCATGAGCTTCCTCCTTCACTGTCCAGCACAGGGCGGAGCAAAGTGGGAGACCCCAGCCCCCACTTCCACATGGGCGTGGCCTGCCCTGAGCTGTGAGCCCCCCAGGCCAGCAGGAGGGGAGCCCCTGGCACGGCCCGGGAGGGGCCCAGCCCTGCCCTTCGCCAGAGTCCCTGAGCCTTTTACCCTCCCGCGCCCTGGCCCCGGGAGGTGGGGGCTGCACCCAGCACAGGGGGCCTGCTGAGCCACACTGGCCCCTGTTCCACCCGCCCCTCTGCTCTGGGGGTGCCTGGCGGGGTCCCCAGGGACTGGCTTAGCGGCAGCAGCTGCGCAGGGTCCATGGGAGCTTAAAGGCAGGAGTCCCACAAGTTCCCACTGCCCCGGGTGCCTCTGGCTGCTGCGCCCGTGGGTAGCCCCATGCTGTGCGGAGGCAGGAGCGTTCCCCCTCCAGGCAGCTCTGCCGCTGGGCAGCCCGTCCGGCAGCCGCCACTGGCTCCTGCAGATGGGCCCTTTCTAGTCGGCTGCCCGGGGCCCCGTTCTGAGTGTTCACTCCCCGCAGCACACAGCAACCCCCGCAGTGCCGGAGCGTGACCCCGCCCTGGAGCCGGGGTGGGGAAGGGTTAGCAAAGCCGCCGCGAGGGCGGGAACCTGCGATCCAAGCAGCCCAGGCCTCTTGCCCCCCCGCGCCCGCCTGGAGCCCCTCACCATGTCCCCGGGCCTTGGGCCAGTCCACGTGAGCCCTGGGCAGAGCAGGGCACCCAGGAATCTCACCCCAGGCCCGTAGGACTGGGAGGGGCCTCGAGAGCCATCGAGTCCAGTCCCCTGCCCTCGCGGCAGGACCCAGCACCCTCCAGATCATCCCGACAGGTGTGTCAGGGGGTGGGGTGCGGGAAGGGGGTTGGGACGGGGGTGGGGTGCGGGAAGGGGGTTGGGACGGGGGTGGGGTGTGGAAAGGCGGCGGGGTTGGGACGGGGGTGGGGTGTGGAAAGGCGGCGGGGTTGGGATGGGGGTGGGGTGTGGAAAGGCGACGGGGTTGGGACGGGGGTGGGGTGCGGGAAGGGGGTTGTGATGGGGGTGGGGTGCGGGAAGGGTTCGGGGGTGGGGTGTGGGAAGGGGGATGGGATGGGGGTGGGGTGAGGGAAGGGTTTGGGGGTGGGGTGCGGGAAGGCGGCGGGTTTGGGACGGGGGTGGGGTGCAGGAAGGGTTCAGGGGTGGGGTGCAGGAAGGCGGCGGGGTTGGGACGAGGGTGGGGTGTGGAAAGGCGGCGGGGTTGGGACGGGGGTGGGGTGCGGGAAGGGGGTTGGGATGGGGGTGGGGTGCGGGAAGGGTTCGGGGGTGGGGTGCGGAAAGGCGGCGGGGTTGGGATGGGGGTGGGGTGCGGGAAGGGGGTTGGGATGGGGGTGGGGTGCGGGAAGGGTTCGGGGGTGGGGTGCGGAAAGGCGGCGGGGTTGGGACGGGGGTGGGGTGCGGGAAGGGGGTTGGGATGGGGGTGGGGTGCGGGAAGGGTTCGGGGGTGGGGTGCGGAAAGGCGGCGGGGTTGGGACGGGGGTGGGGTGCGGGAAGGGGGTTGGGATGGGGGTGGGGTGCGGGAAGGGGGTTGGGATGGGGGTGGGGTGCGGGAAGGGTTCGGGGTCCAGGTGGCTCCTGGGAAGCGGCCAGCAGGTCCCTGGGCTCAAGGCACACGGAGGATCAGGGAGGCTTCGCTCGCTGCCTGTGTGCACAGGCCCCGCCCCCACAACTCCCATTGGTTGCATTTCCTGGCCAATGGGAGCTGGGGAGCCAGTGCTCAGGGCGGGGGCAGCGCATGGAACCTCCTCTCCCCCCGTGTGCCCAGGCGCCGCAGGGCCCTGCCGGCCACATCCCGGGAGCCACCCAGACCCAGACCCAGATCTTGCCCGTGCCCGGCTGCCCCACTGACTGGCCCCAGCAGCCCCACTGACTGGCCCCGGCAGCCCCACTGACCGGCCCCGGCAGCCCCACTGACCGGCCCCGGCAGCCCCACTGACCGGCCCCGGCAGCCCCACTGACTGGCCCCGGCAGCCCCACTGACCGACCCGTTAATGGCCCGGCGCGGCGCCGACCGGAGCTGCCAGGGCCCCTTCTGCCCAGGCCTGGCCCCCCCGCCTGGGCTGTGTGATTTCCTGCTGGGCTCCACTTCCAGGCTGCGGGTGGGACCAGAGGGGGATGCTCCAGGGCTGCCCTTTGGGGAGTCACCGCTTGGCGGGCAGCAGGATGCCCCGAGCATCTCAAGGGAATGGGGGGCAGCATCCCGCCCCCGGGGGGGCCACAGTTCATCACTCGGCTCTCGCCCTGCCCCGGGCGGGGGGCGGCCCCGAGAACCGCTGGGGGAAGCTGCTTTCATGGGTCCCAGCGACTCTCTGGAAGGCCGAGCGGGGCTCCTGCAGAGCGGCGTGCGCCTGGCCGGGTTGCGCCATGCATTATTAAACAGCTGCTGCAGCCCCTCCGCGCCTCCCTGCCGGGGTTCTGCTGCGCAGGAAGCGAGCTCTTTGAGCAGCCAGGTCTCTCTCCTCTCCCTGCCACGCTCCGGCTGTGCAGCTGGGCTCTCGCAGGGCCGGGGGAGGCTCTTAATGAGTTTCTGAACATCCAGGGCTCTTCCTGACCCCCTCCCCATGGCTTTCCAATTCCCAGGCAGCGCCAGCCCCAGACTTCTCAGCAGGGCCCCGGCTTCTCCGGGCCTCTCCCGCCCAGCAGGGCCCTGTGGCTTTCCCATCGCTACCGCGGGAGCGAAGTGCACCCGTGCCCTGCGGCCGGCCCATCAGTATGCATGGCAGGCACGCGGCACAGTGCACTGCGGAGCGCCGGGGAAGGAGCTGTGAGCCGAATACCAGCAGCCACTTGGTTCTCTCCCCGCGTCCGAGCAAGGGCCCCTCTCCCGCCACCCAGCCCACCCCTCCGACCCCGAGACCTCCCCACACCGCCCAGCTCAGGAGCCAGGCTTTGAGATCGGCAGGCGCCAGGGGCCGGGGATGAAGCGCTGGGCTGTCTGCTCCGCAGCCCTCGTGGGGTCTGTGCCTTGCTTGGCACGCGCGGCTCTCCGCAGGCTGTGAGCTGTTCCTCACCCGGCGCTCCCTGCCCCGAGAGCGCGGCGCCACCCAGGAGAGTCCGACGCCCCCGCCCCCGCCCCCGTGCGCCCAGCAAAAGTGAGTCCACACGGGGCCGGGAATTGGAGGGACGCTGCTGGTGACTGGCTAGGACTGGCCACGCTGGGGGTGGATGCCAGATGCCTTGAGCCCTGCCCTGGCCAGCGTCCGCCTCCCCCCGCGGGAACCTGCAGGCACCGGTAAGCCAGGCGCCGGGTGCAGGAAGCCAATTGCCAGGAGTGGTCAGTGCCCGGCCCCCTCGTCTCACCCCAGCCGGGCCCCTGGAGCCGCGTGGCTGAGCCGCATGCTGGCAGCTGGGCCTCGGGGCGGGGCGGGGCTCCCTTTGGCTCTGACGCCCCCAGGCGCCACGTCTTGCAGGGAACGTCCCCAGTACGGCTCCACCCCAAGGACGGGCACCCGGCGCTCAGAGGCTGGTGCCACCGCGCTGGCGGGGATGCCCGAGTGCACGTTCGCAGTCTCACCCCGGCGCCTGTGCCAACGGGCACAAGAGGGGCCAGGGACACGCTGCGGGTCGCGCCCTTGGACACGTGGGAACGGGGCTGGCTGTGTACCAGCGGCGGGGGGGACATATCGTTCCCAAAGGCACTAGCGGGGCAAGTGAAGGATGGTCAGACTCCCCGGTGATGGGCCCAGCAAGATACCGAGCAGAAGGGGCACCCCGGACGAGGGGAGGGGCAGGCAGGTACACGCCAAGCTCCTGGGGGCCGGGAAGGTCCAGGGGGCTGCCTGTTGCTCCAGCATCGTAATGCACGACAGCGCGCGTCTCGCAGCGACCCGCTCGCCGGCAGCCTTACGCGGGAGCAGGGCGTCCCCAGGGGCTGGGCGGGTGTCGTAGCTGGGCTGGGCGCTGGGGGGCTGCCAGGCCGACACGCCCGGCTCCGACCCAGCCCAGCCAGCCCTCCATCGCTCCCTGCTCCCCGCCGCGTGGTCTTGGGTAACCGGGCCCAAGCACACGGCTCATCCCCCCTCCCCCACGGGTCCCTTGCCTTGAAAATCACGGACTGTTCCTGTCAGAAAACTCCCCCCCCGGTTTGGTTTTTGGTTTTCTGCTATTTTGGGCCCCGAATATTTCAGTTTGGGGGTTTTCCATTAAAAATCCAAACAGTTCGGGGGGGCCCCCCGCCCTGCCCCCGTGCTGTGTGCCTAGACCCTTGTTCTGCTCTCCAGCCGTGGGGGACGCTCCAGACCCGCTGCCCCGCGCCAGGAGCGGAGACGGGGCCATGGTTCCCTAGGAGCCCGGGGCTCAGCACTGATGTTGGCCTGGCGCCTGCTTTGTCCTGCTGAGCGCTGGGGGCAGGCAACCCCTCCATGGGTCCCAGTCGCCCCGGGCACTGCGCTGGCCCCGCGCCTCCCGGCGCTGCTCTTGCTGGCTTGTTCCCAGGGAGGGTGGCTCGGGGCTGGCTGGTCCCTCCGCCTGAGGGTGCGCGAGCGAGGCGCCAGTGCCGGGCCGCAAGGGACGCGCAGCGCAGGGGGGCCTGGGGAAGCTGCCGGGCCTACCTTTGCGTCTCTCCAGCCAGCGTGCGTCTGCCCGGGGCAGAGCATGTCAGGGGCCGCGGGCGCCCTGGAGGGGAGAGAAGGGGAGCACAGGCTGAGGGGAGCTCTGCACCGTCTCCCTGCGCCCAGCTCAGAGGGAGCCCCGGGCCGGAGCCCTGTGGGCAAGGTGGCAGCAGAAGGCTGCAGGGTGCAGAGGGCCCCTCCAGCACTGCCTCCCTCCAGGCCCCATGGGAAGACGGGGGGGCTGGAGAAGGCCTGTCGGTGCAGCCCAGCGACAGCCTGGAGAGCCACACGGGCCAGCAGGGGGCGGAAGGTGCAGCGTGCAAGTGGGGTGCTGAGAAGGGGCCCCCCGCCCAGCGTCCAGACACGGACCCCCGCCCAGGAAGGCTCCTGCGTGCCCAGCTTCTCCTGGGATTCGTTTGGCCAGTTTCAGGCCAGGGCCGCTGCCCGTCTCCCATGGCAGCCTGCCCCAAACGGGGCTCTCCCCAACCCCAGACGCCCCCCCCGGCAAGCACTAGAAGGGGCGCCGCACCACCGCGCCGGCTCTGCTCCTGCGGGGGACGCTCTCTGCAGGGCCGGGGCCGACAGCTGCGTTTGTGTCACTACCAGTTCAGGTTCGATCGCGTGGGGGACGCGCGGGTACGGCTCCGGGTGGCCATGCGGCCGAGCCAGGCTTTGGAAGGATCCAGCACTGCCCGCGACGAGGTGCAGTGATCTTTGGCTCTCCCCGTTTTGGGAGCTCCCCGGGGCAGGGTTAAACCGCTTTGGGCGCCATTTCGGGATACGTCCGGTCGCCCGACGCGATCCCGTTCTTTCCGAATCGCCGTTCCGCCGGCCCGGGAGCCCTGGCTCCGGGAGGAGAGGGGCGTTTTGGAAGAGCGCTCCGCTTGGCAATACGCCATTTCGCAGTGAACCCGAAGGAAGCTGCACGCCTTGCGGCGCTCCCACCGCCGGGCGTGTTTCGAGATGGGGGCGCAGTGGAGACACACCCCGAGGGCGCCTTCACCAGGTGTTTACAGACTTTCAAGCACTTGACTTTCTTGGAAGTTTTACATCAGCCTGACTTTCCTGGCTGTCTAATTGCAGGTTTTCAATGTCACATTCTTGTCAGTTTTTTTTTTAATTCCAAGAATGTATCGTTCTTTTTTTAACCCCCCCACCCCCTGTATGTCACCGCTACGTCCTTCCCACTCTCCTGCCAATTGCAGGAAGCTTTTTGTGGGGAATGTCCTTAGGGCTTTCGGTGTCTGTGACAAGCCGTGGGAGACAGGTGCGGCACAGTGGGAAGTTGGGGCTCTCCTGTGTGTCTCCCGGGTAAGTCTCCGATACGTCCACCAGCGAGCCCTCTCCTGTGGGTGGAAACCGTTTAGATCAACAAAACCGTCCAGCGGTTCACACCCCAGCAACCGAGCTGGGTGGACCAAACTTTTGCGGATAGCCCTGCTGTGAGTTTGCTGGAGGGGAGAGCAAGAGACGGGCGGGGGAGGGGCATGCCTAATTGTCCGGGAGGGCCATTACAGGACTGGCTGAGTCCCACCCAGCACAATGGAAAATCCAAGAACAATGAAAACCTGCAAGGCGCTGCCCGGCAACCAACAGGCGAGGCCGGAGTGTCCACACCCCTCCAGAGGGGAGGGAGGTTTTGGAAGAGGCTGGACTGCTCCCACCATGGTCTGCCGGGGGAAGGGGGGTCCGTGGCAGCGTGGCGGGCGGGTTGGCCAGAAGGACGAGTCTTCACTGTCATTTCTCTGGGCTGCCAACAGGCTTCCCTGTAAGCTGAGCACCTGGCGGCCGCCCAAAAGAGGTTCAGGTGCCGCCCAGCTGCCCACCGCCAGTGCCAGGTGTTTCTACTGTGGTGCACATCTGCACATGCCTTGGTGCACAACACAAAATGGATTCTGCACATGGGGGTGGAAAAAATTAGCAGGGATGCGGGGCAGGAAGACAGATCCTGGCTGGGGCATATGGACTATCTCAGCCTGTTGGCAAGGCCTCCCGCTGGCACAGCCGCAGCCGCTCCGAGCAGGAACGGGAGTGCTCAGAGGCGCAGACATCTGGTGTCTGTTTGTTGTGAGCTGAGGCTAAGCAGCAAGGCCGGGCTCTCCGCAGGGAGGCTGCCGAGGGGGGGCCTGGCGTGGGGCAGGACACCACAGGAGCCGTCTGCTGAGCCAGGCATGGAGGATGGTGCTAGGAGCCCCGGCCTACGCAGTCACAAATGGCTCGTGATTTCAGGGGGCTCCACTGGTCAGCCCCAACGTGAGACTCCGGGGGCTTGGCTTCCCAACGGCAGATGCTCAGCACTGTCTGAGGCTCTGACCCCTGGGTGGTGCCCGAGTCTGGGCCCTACCACGGAGGGATGGGGCAGCGGGCACTGGCGTGCAGGTGGCCCAGAGCGGGGGAGCTGAGTGGCAGCGCAGCGGCTTGGCCCTGGGAGCTGCGGGTTCACTGCAGCCTTGCTCGGCCCAGTGCTGGAGCTGGAGCCGGAGCCGGAGCCGGAGCCCACGCCTGCTGGAGCCGACGGGCTGTGTAGCACCAGCGCAGCGGTAGGGGTCTTCACAGCAGCAGGGCTGCAGCTCCCGGGGGAAGGGTTTAGCGCCAAGGGGCCGAGGCTGTCGCTTTCACACGCCCCGGGGGTGGGGCAGGGCTGGGGGCACCGATAGGGTCGCTCAGCCTCTTACGAGGAGGGAGCATCTCCTGGTGGGTCTCGGGCGGGAGGGGCAGGACAGCAGGGGCTGCTGGGAATGGAATGGACTCCCCGAGGAGAACCGAGGCTGTGGCCGGAGGGGCGGGGTGCGTGGGGGAGGGCTGACAGGGAGAACCACAGGGGGAGGCCTGGGCCGGGAAGGGAGCCCTGAATGGGACGAGGGAGGGGGGCTCGGATGGGGACCCCAGGACAGAAGTGGCGTTTCCAGGGGCCACTGGCTGGCTCCCCTCGGGCAGCCAAGATGCCAAGAACCGAGTGGGTCAGGGAGACCCCCATTACCTGTCTCCGCAGGGCAGAGTCAAGGGGATTCCTGGGGTGTGTGTGTATGTGTATGTTTGTGTGTGTGTGTGTACATGTGTGCGTGGCTGTGTGTCTGTCTCTGTGTGTGTACGTGTGTGCGTGGCTGTGTGTCTGTCTCTGTGTGTGTCTGTGTGTCTGTCTCTGTGTGTGTACGTGTGTGCGTGGCTGTGTGTCTGTCTCTGTGTGTGTACGTGTGTGCGTGGCTGTGTGTCTGTCTCTGTGTGTGTACGTGTGTGCGTGGCTGTGTGTGTCTCTGTGTGTGTACGTGTGTGCGTGGCTGTGTGTGTCTGTGTGTGTGTACGTGTGTCTGTCTCTGTGTGTGTACGTGTGTGCGTGCACGCACCTGGGGAGAAGCAAACCTGGCACCTTCAGCCAGGACTACAGTCATATTTAAGGAAAAGGGGAGGAGTTTGGGGAACTCCGGGACCAAGCCGGAGCTGGCTCCTCTCTTCCTTCATTTTGTTGCATCATCACTGTGTCCTAGCAACATCACGGCCATTACCGCGGCAACGCACTGTGACATCACCGCCAGCTAGTTCCCTGACTGCCACGGAGGGCTCTCCCAGGGCACAACGCTGGCTTTTAGCCACGCAGCGTGGCCGAAGGAGGCCATGGAAAGGGCAGTGCCAGCGTGGGTGGGCAGGCCGCTGTCTCCACAGGCTTAGCCAGGCCCGTGCAGTGAAATATTCCCCTGCAGCACGGACCCAGTGTGCTCGCCCCACGGGAGAGGCAGCAAACGGCAGCGAAGCAGTGGCCCGGGGGTGCGGCGGGAAAGGCGCCTGAAGCTGCTGGGGCGGAGCGCTGGCTGCCGTGGGGAGGAGGGAGAGGCCGGGTGCCCCGGGCAGGCGACACCAGGCACAGCCAGGCTGTGGGTGCTGAGGAATTCCACCGCAGTCCCCCCGCTTCCATCCGCAGGTCGGTTCCTGCGCATGCCACGGCAGATGCTACCTCGCTCCCAGGCTCCTTTCACTGTCCCCGGGGACCTGCCGCCTCCGCCCGCCCCCGGGGCAAGCGCTCCATCAAGCCGGGCGGGTTGGCCTCTTACGATCCCTGCGCTTAGAACCACTTCAGCTCAGGCAGCTGTGAGGGCGGAAGGGAGGCGAGCGAGCCGCGCTGACGGGAAAGCTGAGCACGGGGCCTTTCCAGCCACGCAGCTCCGCAGAACGCGGCCCCGGGGAGAAGGGAGCGCTCCCTGCGCGGGGGTAGCAGCCGCCCGTTCTGCAGGAGCCGGAGAGTTTGGGTGGGGAAAGGGGGCCATGGAGCAGGTAAACCAGCTTCCAACGAAGACACCCCGCCCGCCCGCCCTCAGCCAGTCCCTCTGGGCCGGAACGCGCCTCCATGGACGGCCGGGCACTGGTGTCAAGGAACGAAACGGGGCAGGCCGGAGCGTGTCAGACGGGTCTTAGGGGGAGGCTCGCGTCAGGTCCTGCACGCTGTCCCATTGCGCCAGGCCCGGCACAGCACAATCTAAACATGGCTCACTCAGCACCGCTCAAATGCAGCCACCTCTGGGGCCGCGCCGTGAGTCGCCTCGCCGCCCGGCTGGGCCTTGCCACGGCAGTGCCGCGCCACAGAGTTCAACGGGAGCAGAGTTAGGTGGGGGGGGGGGGGCAGGGCGCACTTCTGGAAAACCAAGAAAAGAGTGGTGCAAACGCAGCGGAGACCAACACCCTGTCCGCTCCCTGCTCCTGTCCCCAGGCTGCTTCCGGGCGCTGGCCTTCCATTTGCCCGGCTCCCCACCCGTGCGGACAGCTCCTCTCCCCAGGCCCAGCTCAGGGGTCTCTTTCTGCCTTGCAGAGGTTTGTGTTATCCAAGTGATCTTGGCCGCTCCGCGTCCTGAGTTGCCCCTTCCTCTGATTCCGCGGAGCCCAGGGCTGGACGCGCTGGGTGCGGCACCAAGGTCAAGGTGGACACACTTAAGGTGTTCATGGCGGCAACACAACCTGATACTCCCTATGGGAAATCAAGGGGCTTGGCTCCCCCTGAACTTTTTGCTCCTTTCTAAAGAACAGAGACTTCCCTGCAGGCAGTCTTGCCTAGTGGTTAGGTACTAGTCTGAGCAGCAGAGGGCCTGGCCTCTACTCCTGCCACTGCCCTGCTGCGTGCCTTGGGCACGTCCCTTCACCTCCATTTGTCGCCTGCCTTTGTCGATTTAAACGGCGAACTTTGGCCCGTCTGGCTTTGCAGCCCGCCCCTAACTCATGGAGCCTGCTCTCCGCAGAGGCGTCTGGTGGCTGGGAGTTGGGACAACTTTTCCTTCCCCATGGCAAGAGCCCGGACAAAGAGCTTTGGCTCGGCTCAGTCGCGCAGCTGCCAAGGGCTCACACTCAGCACCAGGAGCCAGCGGGGTGTGACCTGCAGGTGTTAAGAGCAGTGTCTGGGGGACCATTTCACGGCTAGCGCCGCTGGGACCAAGGAGGGTTTGGAGACAGACCGGTAAGTGCCCCTGCCCTGGCTCCATGGCCCTGAGTCCAGCCCTGGCCCAGCAAGGAGGTGAGCGCACGCCCCCTGTGAGCAAGCTCTCAGCACACCCAGGGGCAGGCCTGGCCCAGCGCTTAGCTCCGAGGCCGCTGCTCCATTGCTGGCGTATGGCACGGGGCTGATTTCTAGGGGGCAGACCCACATGGCTCTGCAGGGGGAGCTGGGCTGAGCCCTGCCGGCAGGCACTCTGCTCCCTGGCACCTCTCCTGGACTGGGCAGCTGGCTGCTTTTACCTGCTCCCTGCCACTTACGCCCAGCACGTGGCTCTGACAAGCCAGTATCCCCGCCACCCATTGGGAACCCAGAGCCAAGTCCCACAGGGCGGCCTGGGGCGATGGAGGGGCAATCTGCAGTCACACTACCCGCCTCTGAGACCAGAGCTTGGCTCCCTCTTCCCCCAGCTCCGCCCCACTCCCTGCTTCCCAGGGGCCTGGGGACGTGCCCTGGGAACGGCTGGGGGGGATGGACTGGTGCATAAGGCTCCAAAGCGTAACCGGCTCCCGAGGCGCAGCTCAGCCGGGCGGCGAGTGGAGGGGCCGGCGGAGACACGGAGGCTGGTAAAGGAGGGGGAGAGGAATTCGGGGGGGGGGGGTGTCAGGGAGGTGGCGTTAGAGAAACTGGGTGAACTGAGGAACAGCAGAGCAGGGAACTGCCTGGGAACAAGGGCCATGGAGCCATCTCCCAGGGTCAGAGCCAGGGGTCCACCAGCGCTGGGCCCAGGAACTAGGCGCCCGGCTTAGGGCTAAGAACACGTGCAGACGGGGCAGGCTGGCGGCCCTGTGTCTCCTGCCCAGGAGGGCCCTGGCTCTGGGGACTCGGGGTGCAGCCCAGCGTGGAAGGGCCCAGTGCCAACCGCAGCGAGGGCGGCCGGAGTCGCCCGAGGCCACGGGCTGTGGCGTGGAAGCAGCCTCCCTCTAGCCCTTCTCACGGGCCTTCTCCAGCCGCCCTCCCACCGGAACAGGCCCGGCAGCTGCTTCCCCCGAGCCACAGGCCAGAGCCAGGCCCGCCTGGGCCCTTCCCCCCGGCTCTGCTGCAGGGAGCCGCCCCTCCCGGCCTGGGGGTGGGGATCCCGGGACCCTCCCTGGCAGCTCGCCATCGCCCCGGGCCCCTTTGCGGGGAGCGGGAGGCGGGTTCCCCCCGGGCTGCGCGGCTCCCAGCGGCCCGGGGCCCGGCTGCAGAGGAGCGGAGCGGCCCGGGGACGCCCTGCAGCGCGCTGCCGCGTCTCGCTGCCGTGGGAGGGCGGCCGGGCAAGGGGAGGGGAGCGGGGCCCGCCGAGCGCACAGGCCCGGCCCCGCCGCTGGGAGGCCGGCGCGCCCAGGGCGCAGGGAGCTGTCCGCGCCCGCGGTGCTGAAGGCGGCGGGGCCGGGCCCGGGGTGCGGGGAGAGGCGGGCGGACAAAGCGCTACCAACCTGGTCGCCGGAGGCTGCGCTGGCTGCGCCGGGCCGCGACTCCTGCGCGCTGCCGGCGTCGGTGCCACCCGCGCCCCGCCCGGCAAGGGGGGGCGGTGGAAATCGCCCTCAGCGGGGCATGGGCGGCCGCGGGGCAGCTCCCCGGCGCGGGGGCGGAGGCAGAGGCGGCGGGAGCGGCGCGGGCGGGGCAGCCCCGAGGGCGGGGCGCGCTGCGCTTGGCTCAAGTTTGGGCCCCGCCAGGCAGGGCGCCGAGACCCGCCCCCTCCCTTCCACAGCGGGCGGCCGGGGGGGGGGCTCTGCCCAGGGTCTTTCCTGCCCCCCACGTCACCAAAGCCCGCCCCCTCTGCCAGCTGGCGGGAGAAGGGGGGGTCACTTCCCTGCCCGGGCGGATCAGGCCAAGCGCTGGGGAGCACGGAGCCTCTCCACGGCTCCCCTGGCACGGCCGGAGTAGGGAGGGGGCTGGGGGCTGGGGGAGCGTTGCTGGGCTGCAAGCTGGGAGCCAGGCCTCAGCCAGGCCCATTCCTCCCGAGGGAAGGAGGAAGCTGCGGGCAGACTCGGGAAGGGAGGGTGATGGCGGCAGCCGGGAGGAGCTGGGAAGAGCAGGGACCCCTGGGCAGCACCTGCCCCCAGTCCTGGCCTGGGCAGAGCTGGGTGCAAAGGATCCCCTCTGGCGACTACACCCTGCCCTGGGAGTGGCTCCGGTGGTTAATTCCTGCCCCTTTGCCGTTGGCGATGCTTGGCTGGCAGCCGTGCCCAGAGAGCGTGGTGTACCGGGTACTGGCTGGCTGGGCCATTGGCCGGGGGGTGATGCTTGGCTGGCAGCCGTGCCCAGAGAGCGTGGTGTACCAGGTACCGGCTGGCTGGGCCATTGGCCGGGGGTGATGCTTGGCTGGCAGCCGTGCCCAGAGAGCGTGGTGTACCGGGTACCGGCTGGCTGGGCCATTGGCCGGGGGTGATGCTTGGCTGGCAGCCGTGCCCAGAGAGCGTGGTGTACCGGGTACCGGCTGGCTGGGCCATTGGCCGGGGGTGATGCTTGGCTGGCAGCCGTGCCCAGAGGGAGTGGTGTACCGGGTACCGGCTGGCTGGGCCGTTGGCCGGGGGTGATGCTTGGCTGGCAGCCATGCCCAGAGAGCGTGGTGTACCGGGTACTGGCTGGCTGGGCCGTTGACCAGGGGTGATGCTTGGCTGGCAGCCATGCCCAGAGAGCGTGGTGTACCGGGTACCGGCTGGCTGGGCCGTTGGCCGGGGGGTGATGCTTGGCTGGCAGCCGTGCCCAGAGAGCGTGGTGTACCGGGTACCGGCTGGCTGGGCCGTTGGCCGGGGGGTGATGCTTGGCTGGCAGCCGTGCCTAGAGGGGGTGGTGTACCGGGTACTGGCTGGCTGGGCCGTTGGCCAGGGGTGATGCTTGGCTGGCAGCCATGCCCAGAGAGCGTGGTGTACCGGGTACCAGCTGGCTGGGCCGTTGGCCGGGGGGTGATGCTTGGCTGGCAGCCGTGCCTAGAGGGGGTGGTGTACCGGGTACCGGCTGGCTGGGCCGTTGGCCAGGGGTGATGCTTGGCTGGCAGCCATGCCCAGAGGTCCCTCCCACGCCCCGGGGAGCGGTGTCAGCACGGCCGGTCCCTCGCCGGTCCCTCCCACGCCCCGGGGAGCGGTGTCAGCACGGCCGGTCCCTCGCCGGTCCCTCCCACGCCCCGGGGAGCGGTGTCAGCACGGCCGGTCCCTCGCCGGTCCCTCCCACGCCCCGGGGAGCGGTGTCAGCACGGCCGGTCCCTCGCCGGTCCCTCCCACGCCCCGGGGAGCGGTGTCAGCACGGCCGGTCCCTCGCCGGTCCCTCCCATACCCCGGGGAGCGGTGTCAGCACGGCTGGTTCCTCGCCAGTCTCTCCCACGCCCCGGGGAGCGGTGTCAGCACGGCCGGTCCCTCGCCGGTCCCTCCCACGCCCCGGGGAGCGGTGTCAGCACGGCCGGTCCCTCCCATGCCCCGGAAGGGAGCCCAGAGCACACCAGGGAGGCTGGGTTGCCTGGGGCCTACTTTAAATAATGGGTCCCTGTGTGGCCCAGGGCAAGGCGGGCCAGCTGCTGTTGGAAGGTGTGACGGCGCGTTGGGGGTCCCCCGTCTCCTGCATCCCGAAATGGCACAAACAGACTGCACCAGCCGGTGGAATAGAGGAAGTTTATTGCCTAAACTTCCAGGATTCAGCACTGCACAGATGGAATCTGGTCACAGAGCTGGGCTAGGATGCCTCAGGCCCCCTTGAGATGGGGGAGACTGGGCCCCTAAACTCCAGCCCCTTTCCCTAGGCTGTCTCCTCCCTGCTCCCAGCCAGCAACCAACTAACTCTCCTCCAGCCCTGCCCCCCAGCCAGGGCAGCATCCACCTTCCTTTGTCCCTCCCCATGGGGGGTGTCTGGCCACTGGTTTGCATAGTGACTCATCCTGTTTTGCTGGGTCGTGGTACCCACGGCAGCCAGTGGGGGTTACCCCAGAGCCAGCAGCATAGAAACCAGCCAGGTACCCCCACTACGTCACAGTTCTCCCCCCTCCGAGAGCGAACTGAGCAGGGTCACTCCGCTCGTGACCTAGGGAAGTTCGGGTCCTCTGCGTGGGACACTGACACTGCTCCCCGGGGCGTGGGAGGGAGCGGCGAGGGACCGGCCATGCTGACACTGCTCCCTGGGGCGTGGGAGGGAGCGGCGAGGGACCGGCCATGCTGACACTGCTCCCCGGGGTGTGGGAGGGACCGGCGAGGGACCGGCCATGCTGACACTGCTCCCCGGGGCGTGGGAGGGACCGGCGAGGGACCGGCCATGCTGACACTGCTCCCCGGGGTGTGGGAGGGACCGGCGAGGGACCGGCCGTGCTGACACCGCTCCCCGGGATGTGGGAGGGACCGGCGAGGGACCGTCCATGCTGACACCGCTCCCCGGGGTGTGGGAGGGACTGGCGAGGGACCGGCCGTGCTGACACCGCTCCCCGGGGTGTGGGAGGGACTGGCGAGGGACCGGCCATGCTGACACCGCTCCCCGGGGCGTGGGAGGGACCGGCGAGGGACCGGCCGTGCTGACACCGCTCCCCGGGGTGTGGGAGGGACCGGCCGTGCTGACACCGCTCCCCGGGGCGTGGGAGGGACCGTCCATGCTGACACCGCTCCCCGGGGTGTGGGAGGGACTGGCGAGGGACCGGCCGTGCTGACACCGCTCCCCGGGGCGTGGGAGGGACCGGCGAGGGACCGGCCGTGCTGACACCGCTCCCCGGGGCGTGGGAGGGACCGGCGAGGGACCGGCCGTGCTGACACCGCTCCCCGGGGTGTGGGAGGGACCGGCGAGGGACCGGCCGTACTGACACCGCTCCCCGGGGCGTGGGAGGGACCGGCGAGGGACCGGCCGTGCTGACACCACTCACCGGGGCGTGGGAGGGACCGGCGAGGGACCGGCCATGCTGACACTGCTCCCCGGGGTGTGGGAGGGACCGGCGAGGGACCGGCCGTGCTGACACTGCTCCCCGGGGCGTGGGAGGGACCGGCGAGGGACTGGCCGTGCTGACACCGCTCCCCGGTGCGTGGGAGGGACCGGCGAGGGACCGGCCGTGCTGACACCGCTCCCCGGGGCGTGGGAGGGACCGGCGAGGGACCGGCCGTGCTGACACCGCTCCCCGGGGTGTGGGAGGGACCGGCGAGGGACCGGCCGTGCTGACACTGCTCCCCGGGGCGTGGGAGGGACCGGCGAGGGACCGGCCGTGCTGACACCGCGTAAGCAAGGTTAGCAGACACCCGGCAACCAGCGGAGACCCCTTGGACAAGACTTCAGAGGGTCACTGTGGCGAAGGGGGGGGCGGGGAGAGACTCTGACTGGAAGTGCTGGGTTCTGAGCTGCCTGGCAAGGGGAGCTGCCAAGCTTTGCCAAAACCCGGCTGCTGCCAGCCTGCCTCCTGCAGAGGGGTCTGTGCTCGGTGACAGCCCCTGGCAGGGCGGGGGCGGCTCCAGGAGCCAGGCCCAGCGCGCCGACAGACGGAGCTCTGGCGAGGAGCACTCGGAGCCCAGACCCTCCCGTCCGTGCCCGTGGCGGCGGGGCAGCGGTTCCCTGGCTCCGGGCTCCGGTCCCGCTCATGTCGCAGCCAGTTCCCATCACAGCATCAGTGACTAAGGTGCCGTCAGCTCGCGCGCCCCAGGCCAGCGGCTGCTCACTGCCCGGGCGCAGCGCAGGAGGGAGAGTGCGGCACCTGCCAGCCCAGGCTGAGCAGAGCGGCCATGCGCGAAGTGGAGCCACTTAGGCTGCTGGTGACCACAGCGCCCCCGAGGGCTGCTCCAGGCCGGCCCTGGGGACCAACGTTCTAACCATGGAAACCGAGGGCCTCGGTCGGACCAGCCGGGGCGGCGCCGGAGCCAGACCGGGGCTCTGCTGTGTGGGCTCAGCACTCGCCCTGCCCCTGGCTGCGAGGGTCTGTTACAGGGCCCAGCTCCGAGCCCCCTGGCAAGGTGCTGCCCACGCCCCAGGGAGCCGGGCCTGGCCAGGGCAGGCTCACAGTTAAGCAGCCAAGACAGGCCAAAGGTGGGAGGAAGGAAGCGCAGCCGCCCTCATTTCAGAGGGGCCCTGACGTGCCAGGCCTGCAAACGGTGCACTGCCACGGGATGGGCACTCACCCCGGCGCCTCCTGCTGGTCCCTCCGGGCATCAGCCCCCTGGCCCAGAGCGCCCTCTGCTGGCCCGTATCCTGCCCCTGGTGCTGGCCTCAGTGCCCTTTGGCTACATCTACACTGCAGGCTTCTTGTGCAAGAACTGTTTTGCGCAAGAGTTTCTGTGCAAAAATTCTTGTGCAAGAGCACGTCCACACGGCCATGTGCTTTCGTGCAAGAGCGTCCATGGCGGTGTGGACGTTCTCTTGGGCAAGAAAGCTCTGCTGGCCATTTTAGCCATAGGGGTTTCTTGCACAAGAAACCCCCGTTGCCCATTGTGACGGCGCGTTGGGGGTTCCCCGTCTCCTGCACCCCGAAATGGCACAAACAGACTGCACCAGCTGGTGGAATAGAGGAAGTTTATTGCCTCTCCAGGATACAGCACAGCACAGATGTAGTCTGGTCCCAGAGCTGGGCTAGGATGCCTCAGGCCCCCTTGAGATGGGGGAGACTGGGCCCCTAAACTCCAGCCCCTTCTCCTAGGCTCTCCTCCATGCTCCCAGACAGTAACTAACTAAATTTCCTTTGCAGCCCTGCCCTCCCCAGTCAGGGCCGCATCCACCTTCCTTTGTTCCTCTCCATGGGGGGTGTCTGGCCACTGGTTCAACCAGTTTGGCCTTACCTCTGCCTAGCGAGGTTTTCCCTGCTGGGTCTTGCTCCAGACAGCAGGGGTCACCACAGCCCAGCAAGTACCCCCACTACGTCACACCCATCCACACTGCCCTCTTGCACAAGGGGAGAGGAATAACTCTTGCACAAGAAGCCCTCTGTTCCGATGCTTTACTTGCACAAAAACGTGCATGCAGTGCAGACAGCCTTTGCTCCTAGTACTGCCCTAGGTCGGTGCCCCTGCACTCTGGGGTCTGCCCCTCCCAGGGAACTCCCCTGTACCCCCTTGCCTCAGTGACCCAGGCCAGGCATCACCTAGCCCCTGTTCCAGGGGCAACCTGTATCTGCCACGGCCACTCAGCATCCGCAAGAGGGTGGGACCTGCCACCTTCTCCTGCCCGGGCTGTGTCCCTTAGGACTCTCAGGCCTCGCCTTAGGCCCTGCAACCGGGGAGTAAGGTCAGAGCTGCCCTGCCCTGCCCTGCCTTGCCTTGCCTTGCCCTGCCCTCAGCCCCTGTGGCAGCCAGGTCCCTCCTGCTCCCCAGCCAGCGTGTCTGTTCCCTTCCCCCCAGAGCCCTTATTTATACAGCCCCAGCAGGGCCCTCATTGGCTGTATCTGCCCCAGCTGTGGGCTCCGCTCTCTCAGCCCGCCCCCAGGGCTGGGTTTAACCCTTAAAGGGCCAGAGCAGGGCAGACACCCCGTCACACGCACCGCCAGGAAGAAGAGATTCAAAATCTACTGTAGAGGGGAGGGTGGCGGGGGAGGGGCGGGGCAGGCTGCAGGGCTGCGCTGACTCCCACTGAGGTGAGTGCGGGGGTGGCACCTCCTCCTGCCACCCCTCACCAGGCCCCCGTAAGCCCCGGTTCCGCTGGCCGTGAGCTGGGCACTAGGTTTGGCAGAGCGGACAGCCAGCAGCCTGTGTGTCTATGGGTGGTGCACCCTTGGTGGGCAGAACTGGCTGCATTCTGCGCGGATGGAAACATCAGAGGGAGCATCGGGGCCTGGGGCCGTCGCCCCGACCTGGCCGATGGGGTGGACGGCAGGGAGGTGATGGGCCACTAGGACACGGGGGCGGAGGTGACGCTGGCCCGGCCCGAGGTCGTAGCCACAGACCACATGGTGCCCAACACTCAGCTGACCCTGAGGGGCACAGACGGGACCCTGTTTATGGTGCCTGTAGCCTGGATGCATCTGAATGGGGGGCCAAGGAGGCCCCAAGGAAGTGGGGGTCACCGGCACTTGCCCACAGAGGTGCTGATGGGGGGTGACTAGAGTAATGGCCAGATGGATCCCACAGGGCCCTGGTCACCACCCGTAGCCAGAGCCAGCGAGGGGCTGGCGGCCCTGACCCAGGGGAGGGCTCCCTGCTGGGGGCTCAGGGCCCCATCCCAGCAGACACGGGGCCCAGCAGGGCTAGAGCCCCGGCCCCAGGCGGGGGGGGAACAGGTCCCGATCCCTGTCCCAGCGGCTGAATTCCAGGCTGAGGTGCAGGCGGATCCCTCCTGGCAGAGGCTGAGGGACTGGACTGGCCTCGGTGCAGCTCAGCCCCGGGGGAGAGGTGGCCAGGAGAGATTCCCATGGGGGAGGGGATTCCTGTTCCGGGAATGGCTTCCCCCGGGAAGGGGAGGGCATGGGGGGTCCAGCAGCAGCTGGTCGTCCCCCGAAAGTATCGCCCCAGGCTGCTGTATCTGGCCCACGACGTCCCCTTCGTGGGGCACCAGGGGATCCGGAGCACCCGGCTGAGGCTGCTTCAGGCCTCGTACTGGCCGGGGATATTTGCGGCCGTGCAGCGGGACGGCCGGGCCTGCGACTCCTGCCGGGGGGGGGGGAAGCCCGAGATGGGGGAAGCTGCCTTGAGGCACCGGCCCATCGTAGAGGAGCGGTTCCGGAAGGCAGCATTAGAGATAGCGGGGCCTGTCGGCCGGGCCACCCGAATGGGGAACAAATACACCCTGGTAGCCGTGGATACGGCTCCCCACTGCCCCGGGGCCCTGGCCCTGCCCCCTAGCGAGCAGACACGGGGGCAGACCCACTGCTGGCCCTTTTCAGCAGGGGGGGGTCCCCCAGGAGTCCTCATGGACCAGGGATCCACTTCACGTCGGCCCCGCTCCGGTGCTTGTGGGAGACACACGGGGCCCGGCTCACCTGGACCCCAGCGTAGGGCGCCCGGCCCAGCGGGCTGGTGGGGAGGTTCCAGGGGACCCTGAAGCAGATGCTGGAGACCTTTATGCTCCAGCACCCTCAGGACTGGGACAAGTACCTGCCCCCCGCTGTCTGCACACGGGGAGGTGCCCCAGGGGCCCGCCAGGCTCTCCCAATGGGGAGCGTGGCTGGGAGTGCGCAGCCGGGTCTGCCCCGGCGGCTGAGCTGGTGATCCCCGATAATCCCTCCCAATCCCCCGGCTTTGCGATCCCGTAATGGGATGAAGGGGAAGGGAGGCGATTAGTCACTTACCCTGACGAGCCTGGGGCCGTGCCAGGCACAGCTCTGCCCAGGGCCCCCGCCTGCGCCCCGGCGGAACCGCTGGTATGAAACTTCCTCGCCCCCCGCCCCGGCCTGGTCTCAGGCAGCCCCCCCTTTGGCTCAGAAGCAATTCACAGGCTGCATCTGAGCGCCAGGCCCAGGCCTGGAACCGGAGCCGTCTCTGTGGCCGGGCAGACGAGCCCCTACCCACCCCCGCTACACCCCTGCCCTGTTGCTGAGAAAGGGGCTCAGTGCTGAGTCCCCTGAGCCGGGGCTGAGAACGGCTCCATTCCCAGCATGGAGAACCCGGCTCCCCGCCAGCTCTGAGCCGGGGCTGAGAACGGCTCCCTTCCCAGCATGGAGAACCCAGCTCCCTGCCAGCCCTGAGCCGGGGCTGAGAACGGCTCCCTTCCCAGCATGGAGAACCCGGCTCCCTGCCAGCCCTGAGCCGGGGCTGAGAACGGCTCCCTTCCCAGCATGGAGAACCCGGCTCCCCGCCAGCCCTGAGCCGGGGCTGAGAACGGCTCCCTTCCCGGCATGGAGAACCCTGCTCCCCGCCAGCCCTGAGCCGGGGCTGAGAACGGCTCCCTTCCCAGCATGGAGAACCCGGCTCCCCGCCAGCCCTGAGCCGGGGCTGAGAACGGCTCCCTTCCCAGCTCTTAGTATCAGAGTGGTGTCCCCAGAGCCCTTTGTGCTGGACACGGTGCCAAGACTGAAGAGACAGACCCTGCGCCCGCCCACGTATTGTCTGCGCAGACACGGGAGGGGAGGGGCGTGTGCAGGTTCCCGCAGGGGGTCCCTCGCCCCTAGGCGGTGAAGGGGAATGGGGGCTGCACCCCCTCTCGCACAGGACCGGTGTCTGAGGCTCACAACCAAGCCTGCAGATTCCTGGCTTCTAAGGCCAGACGGCCGTGGGGGTCGGCCTGGTGGGCCTGCGGCAAGGCTGGGGCCCAAAGGAAGTCCTGCGTGGGCCGGAGCCGGTGGCGTGGGAGACTCTGCCATGCCGGCTGGTCGGGGGTGGCTGCAAGTCAGGGCTATAGCTCTGCGCCCTGTGTGCCTCACGTCCGTCCAGGCAGCGGATCGCGCTGTGCCGGAGAGAAGGGCCCCCGCCAGGCTCCTCACAGAGACACCCACACACCCACGGCCTTCCCTTGCTCAGCCTCACAGGCAGAGCTCCCAAGTCTGCTGCCCAACGCTCCAATCTCTCCCGTGTCTCTTCCCGGTGCCGGAGCTGGGACCTGCCGCGGTGCCCCCAGGGCCAGGTAACCTCCCCGGGGGAGCCGGCGCTGGCGCTCACGCTCGGCTGCGGTTTGTTGGCTGTGCAGCCGGGTTCTCACGTGGGCACAACACACACCCAGAGCTCCCATGCACGGTTGTGTACATTGTGTGGTGGTGAAGGCCAGAAGGGACAATTAGAGTTACCTCTGGGTCTGGCCCCATGGGTTCACGGGCCAGTAATTGCACCCAGGCACCCCTAGACTGAGCTCCAAGTCTCTACTTGCTCCCATAACAGAAGAACTAGGGGGTCACCCAATGACATTCATAGGCAGCCAGTCCAAAAAACCCACAGGGAGTATTTTTTTCACACAGTGCACAGTTGACCTGTGGAACTCCTTGCCAGAGGATGTGCTGAAGGCCGGGACTTTAACCAGGCATGACCTAGTGGGGTGGGGGGGAGGCCTGTCCACTCTTGTGGCCCTGGATCCACTCTGCTTTTGCATTCACTGGTTGCCTGTTGTGTTGTGTGTAAATCCTACGGCCCTATGCTGGTCTGCAGTGACTCTGTGTGCGTCTGTGCAGGGCCCAGCGGGGGATGGTCCCTGGCCCAGCTGCCTGACCCCTGGGCTAGGTGGGGAATCTGGACAGGTGAGGGGCAGGGCCGCCGGGGGACTGAGGGATCAGTGGCTGGCAGGGTGAGGAGAGCAGACTGAGAGCAGGGAAGGGGGGCTCAGGGCCCGTGAGCCCTTCCCCCCAGAGGAACACGGCTCTCTGTGGATTTCCCAGCCCCACGGCATCGCCCGGCCCTTCGAATCCTGCGGCGCAGTCAGCAGCGCCCAGGAACCCCTCCCCGGCCGGATGAACAGCTGCTAGGGGGGGCGGGTGTTCCACTGGCAGGGCTGGCTGCATGTTCCAGCCTCCGCTAGAAACCCTTCCCTTCGCTGCTGAGAAGGCAAACCCGGAGCGTCCCGGGGTCCCTCCGACCCTCACCCCGTAGCAGCAAGAACAGACCCCACCAGCCGGTAGAACGGGGGGTTATTGCTGCTCCAGGACACAGCGCAGCACAGACGGGACGTGGCTACAGGAGTCAGGGCCAGGATGCCTCAGACCCCTTGAGATGGGTCCCTGGGCCCCTCGATTCCAGCCCCCTCCTTAGACTGGTTCCTTCATGATTCCAGCCCCAGACTGCCCTTCCCCCAACACTCACTTCCTAGTTCCCCTGCTGCCCTCAACCGGTCAGACCGGTTGGGTCTTAGGCAGCCCACCTGCTGGGCAGTGCTCCTGCCACCGGCCAGTAGGGGTCACCCACAGCCCACAGCCCAAGCACAGTGACTGGCAAGGTGCTGACACTACATCACGCCAGCCGAGAGTCCGCTGGGGAGTCAGCGCTTTCCTGTGTCCCAGCCCTACCGCGGCGACGCCGGCCAGCCCTGCCGGAAGCCCCTTCCTGAGCTCCTGCCAGCGGCGCTGAGGCCCCGAGCGGGGCTTTGCAGGCTGCGCCGCGGGCACGTCGCTTCCCTGGGACAGAGCCGGGGTCGCCCGCGTCAGCAGTGTCCCGCCGGGCAGCGGAGGCTCCAGGACCACAAGGCCTCTGTGGAGGGGCCGCATTCAACCCAGCTCTCCTGAGCCCCGGTGCTGTCAGCGCAGGGGGAATGCACCCGCCCTCATCACTGCAATTCGCCCCCTGGGAGCTCCCTCCTCCGGCTCCGGCTCCGGCTCCGGCTCCGGCTCCGGCTCTGGCCTGCTCGGGTCCCTCCGGCGCCTGTGCCAAGCTTAGACTGAACAGCGAGCGCAAGGAGGTGCCGAGCGAAGCCGGATTCCGGGCTGGTCTCAGGGAGACTCTAAAGTCTGGCCGCCCCCCTCTCGCCCTGCCCATCCTGCTGTCCCCGCCGGGTCCACCGGGCCTCAGTCCGCCCCAACGCTCCCCCCGCTAACACCGCGCCAGCAGCTGCCTCCACACTGCAGAGCCCGGCCCCTGCCGCGCTGGGCCCGCCTCCTCCTCCGCTCTCGGCTGCAGGACGCCAGCCAGCTCCGCGCCGGGCCGTGGCGCAGATGGGGAGCTCGTGCCTCCCACACACGTCGTGTATTAGCCGTGCAGATCAGCGCAGGGCTGCCAGGCGGAATCAACCAAAATCCGGACACACTTGCCATGACATCACCGTCGCCATCCCCCCGAGCTAGAGAACGCCGGGCAGGTCTAGTTTCTCAATGTGGTTCCCGTTCAGGAAGCTCAAATCCTGGACTGTCCGGTTGAAAACCGGGCACCGGGCACCCTAGATCAACGCGGGCACGTGGCTCTCTCGGACGGGCTCCGGGTTCACGTCAGTGCCGAGCCCCCGCCCCGAGCCTGCACCGAGCTCCAGACGGCCGGCTGAGGTCCCAGGCTCTTTGTCTCCGTTGAACTGGTACCGTCCGCAGGCAGCACACGGGGGCCCAACCGCGGCCGGGCAGGAGTCTCCAATCGCAGGGAAGCCGAGTGCCGAGGCCAGGAGGGGACCGGCTGGCTCCGTGGCTGTTAGCAGCGTCTGTGCTGGACAGATCCCTGCAGGCCAGGACTCCCAGCCCCAGGCACTAGCCAGAGAGCGATTCCCTGGGACCCTGCCCTGGGCAGGCCCAGCCCTTCCCCTACCCCCCTGTGCAAGGCCAGGCCAGAGGAACCTGCCCCGCCATTAAACCCCCCCCTTCACGGGGGCAGGCAGCCCCGGCCGTGCTCCTCCCTTGCTGCGACCGGGGGCGCGTGTCGGGGATGGGGCAAGGGGTGGCAGGCTGGACCTGGCTGGTCGCCGGGTAAGCCAACTGATTAGTGCTGGGCTGACAGGGAGGTGGCCCCGGGGCTCAGGGCAGGCAAGGGGGTATCCCAGGTGGCAGTGGGGGGCTGCCCGAGCAGAGCTGGGCTGCGCTACTCCCCCCCTGCCGTGGCGCAGTCCGGCCAGGTCCCCTTCGGCCACTTCCTCTGCCCACGGCTCCCGGTAACCCCGCCAGACCGGCACCCTGCATTGCGCCCCCCTGCCTTCCCCTGGGCTCCTTCGGCCGCGCCAGCAGGTGCCTGCCTGCCAGACGAAGCATCCTCCTCCCCTGCAGGGAAGGCGACGGGGCAGGCCGGCTCAGCCAGCCTCTGGGGACAGCTGGAGCAGGAAGGCTGCTGCTCACACCTTACTCCCGCGGCCCTCCGGAGCATCCCGCCGTCCCATGGCAGGCCCCGAAGCTCCGCTACTGGCCCTGCGGCGAGGCCTCCAGGAGCCAAGGCCAGGGCTGCCCTGCCCACTGCCGGCCATGCCCGGGGAATGAGCCCCCTCGCCCCAGGTACAGACAGCTGGGCAAAGCTCTCCCGTCGGCACAGCGGCGCCGTCTCAGCACTGAGCGCTCAAGAGCCAGGGAGCGGGGAACAGATTCATATTCCCAGCAGGCGAGCGGAGCAGATGGGCGAGGGACGATGCTAATTGTGTCTGCAGCTCCGTGCGTTGCACGAGGGATTATTTCTGCTCCAGAAGGTCGCAGCCCCCTTTGCACAGCAGGAATGCGCCTGTGCTCAGGCTTCCCCAGGGGGACTTTGCCGGCTCGTCAGGCCCAGCCCATGCGAGGAGCCATGCTGCCGGTCAGATGCCAGGTGCACCTGTGTGTCTTGCTCCCAGAAAACCCACCGCTGAGCCGGCCGACAGGAACGCTGGGTCAGATCAGGCCCCTGCACGTGTAGCCACGGCTCTGTGCATGCCCTGCGGTTACTAGCGGTGCCTTTTGCGGGTTCCCCTAGAGCGCGGCCTCGTGGCCGGTCGGTCACACACGCATGACGGGCAGGGCCGAAACGTCTGAGCTGTGCGTGCAAAAACCGTGCGTGCAGCATGATATCATAGTTCCCACAGTATAAGGACTAGAGAACACCAAATGAAATTAATGGGTAGCAGGTTTAAAACTAATAAGCAAAAGTTCTTCTTCACACAGTACTTAGTCAACCTGTGGAATTCCTTGCTGCAGGAGGCTGTGAAGGCTAGAACTAGAACAGAGTTTAAAGAGAAGCTAGATAATTTCATGGAGGTTAGGCCCATAAAAGGCCAGAGGGTAGGAATGGTGCCCCTGGCCTCTGTTTGTCAGAGGCTGGAGAGGGATGGCAGGAGACAAATCGCTTGATCATTATCTTCGGTCCACCCCCTCTGGGGCACCTGGCATTGGCTGCTGTCGGCAGACAGGATACTGGGCTAGATGGACCTTTGGTCTGACCCAGGACGGCCGTTCTTATGTTCTTATGAGGCTGCCCAAGGTCACGTGTGCAGTCACAACGGCACGTGCAAACAGTCAGTTGCACGCCCAGCTGCCTGTGTGCACGTGCAGTCCCAGGGATTCCTCGTGCCCGCCCAGGAATCGTGCCTGCAAATCATTCTCTCGGAAAGTTGGAGCCTCAAAAGTTAAGATTTCCATGGCAACTCTAAGTCATTGCTCTGGCACAGATGTACAGCTGCACTGCCGAGGCTGCTTCTCACACTCTTGGAACTCCCGCCTTCGACCGTGGGCCCGGCTCTCCATCTTGGATGCCAAACTGAGACGCCCACTCCCGCTTTTTGTGGCTCCGATCAGCCCACACGGGCCGGCGATTGCTCCCTGCTGTCGGGCCCACCCGCAGCGGGAGGGGTGCTCATGGGGGAAGCTGAGTTTGCACGTTTGGCCCCCCCAGTGCAAAAGGCCTGTCTCGGCGCTGGCCAGCCGGTGATGCCCGACAGTCGGAGCAGACCTGCACCTGGAAATGCACCAGCCCCAGGCTGAGGGCGAGGAAAAAGCCGAGTTACTTTCCCCAACGGGAAACCCGTTTGTACCCCAGAGGGCTCGACTGGCCTCAGAGCCCGGTGAGTCCTGCGCACCACCCCATGCCGAGCACAGCCAGCTGCAGCTCACTTTGAACGGGTTGATGCTGCAAGCACCCCCTGTCTGCCTGACAGCTGAGACTCGACTGACGGCCGCCTGCGGGCACGAGCCCCCCAGCCCTCCAGCAGAACAAAGGTGTGATTCACACAGCTCCCTCCGCTGCACATCCAGCCAAAGGAGGCCTCTGGTAAATAGCACTGGGGATCCCAGCGACAAGTCTTGTTGGTCTAGACCAGGCATGTCCAAAGTCCGGCCCGCGGGCCAATTGCGGCCCGTGTTCCGGTTTAATACGGCCCCCGCTTCCTCCCCCTCTCCTGGCTCCCCGGCGCTCTTTTGAACTGGCGCGCCCAGCGCACCGCTTCCGGCCGCGCCGCCGCCGCCCATGGCCTCCGCGGTCCTAGAGCCTGCCCTGTAGGGGACGTCCGCAGCCCCTCTCCCCCGCTCGGCTGCGGGTTTGCCCTGCCCCCGGGCTGCCGTGAGGCCAGCGTGCCCTGCGCTCTCCGCCCACCTCTGACCCTGCGGGCCCTCCGCCTTGGGGCTGAGAGTGCGGGGATGGCCCTCACGCATGTTCACTTCTTCAAATCTGGCCCTCTTTGAAAAAAGTTTGGACACCCCTGGTCTATAAAGTGCTACCGGACCATTGGTTGGGTTTTTATACTTCCCCAGTGAGCCATGCCCAGCCTCCCGCCCTCACCCAGATAGTGCTGCAGTGCCCAGGGAAACTGAGGCACACACACAGAGCTACTCCAGAACAGCACAGGCCAGTAGAATCACGCCCAGTGCAGCAAAGCCAGCCGAGTGACCGCAGGGACTACAAGTGGGAACGCAGTCCCTACCTCCTCACAGGATTTTTGGGGGGAGGGGCAGAATCCGGAACGGCACGGCTCACAGCAAAACAGCATTTGTCCCAGAGTCACGGAGGCGGCTCTGCAGAGACTGGGGTTCGTTATTTGTGCCACAAGTCAGCACTCCCCCTCCCCCAGTAAAAACCAAACACACGCAAGTGGATGAACTGAGACAAATATTCTGCCGGGCTGGGAATTGCTGGCCACGGGCACGTCATTAGAGACAGGTTTCATTGGTCTTCACCGGTGTGACGTGGTGGGGGTACCTTGCTGGTTGCTATGCTGGGCAGTGGGCTGTGAGTGACCCCCACTGGCTGCTGGCTGCAGCTCGGCCCAGCAGGGCAGGGGATGAGTCATTATGCAAGGGGGCTTCGAACCTGTCTGACCAGTGATCTCCCAGGGAGCGGAACAATGGGAAGAAGGGGAGTGGAGCCCTGGCTGGGGGCAGGGCTGGAAGTGAGGGAGGGAGGTTTCTGGCTGGTATCATGGAGGAAGCAGCCTAGGCAACGGGCTGGGACTTAGGGGCCCAGGCTCCCCCATCTCAAGGGGGCTGAGGCATCCTAGGCCTGCCCTGGAACCAGATTCCATCTGTGCTGTGCTGTATCCTGGAGAGGCAATAAACTCCCTCTGTTCTACTGGCTGGTGGAGTCTGTCCGTGCCACTACAAGGGTGCAGGAGACGGGAAAACCCCAACGCGCCGTCACAACCGGCACACGGCAAGGGCCAGGTAGGCAAAGGTGTTTTCCGGAGCCGACCTTACTCATATGCAGAATTATCAGTTGTGCAGGGCACCCGGAACATCTGGGGCATAATGGCCACCCACCCGCCTCTCCCTACCCCAGTTCTGTGGCTCTGCCGCCTCCGGAGAGGAGCTAGAGACCCGGCAAGTGACAAGGCCGCACTGACCCTGGGACAGAGCCACCCGGGGGGCAATGAAGCCGTGTACCGGGCACTGGCCCAGCCCAGTGCAGACTGTCCGTCTCCGAATAGAGCTGTGATTTCACAATCTGCAGGCCCTGTGGACTCGCAGGTCCAGAGTTTCAAACTGGTTTGAAAACGACGTCAGTGGCGCGCTGCTGCAGATGGTAAAATCACAGCTCTGAAGAGCAGTGCCCCCCCCGGCTGCCGTTGGGCTTTGGGGCACCAGTTTACTAGCACTAGGGAGGGCCCCAGACGTCCTAAGGCCGGCCCTGGTGTTCTCTGCACGCGCGTGTGCATTTCGGATGGGCGTGGGGAACGCCACCATGCGAGTGTGAATCCCCTTTGGCACGGGCTCCTCTGGGGGCTGGCAGGGCCGCCCTGCCCCCGCTGAGACTGTTAGGGGGTTTGATGCTGCGAGTTCCTCTCCCCTTGCATTGGTAATGACCCGGGATTCCTCCGCCGGGCGTCGAGCGCGGCCTGGTTGCTCCTTCTCGCTGTTTGAAGCACTAATCCCCCCGCAGGCTGCAGGCCCCGCCCCCAGCTTCCCGGCCCACCCCCAGCACAAACCCTGGAAATCATGGAAGCCCTAATCCCTCCGCTCGGAGCCCCAGCCACCTGCCCCGCCCGCCAGGGCGCCCGGCGAGCGGCAGAAGGGCACCGGGTGTTTACTCACCTCCCGGCTGATCCTGGTTCAACACACCCAGGCTAGCGCTTAGCCGCGAGGCCCCGTGGCCCTGATCAATTCCATTTATTCAGCTTAGCGGATCAAACCGGGTGACATTTGGAGCGGTGTGATTGACACTGCAAATCCCCCCCATTGGGCAGGCTCCAGGAGCGCTCGGCCCGCGTGCTTGGCATGCGAAATCCACCGGCCAGCGGCAGGGAGACGCCGCCCCCCATCCCTGCCCCAGGCTCCCCGCGCCCGGCAACCAGCGGCCAGGCTAATAGCCACAGCACGGCGGGGGCCTCGGGGTGGGGCAGCGCACGGGCAGGCCAGGGGCGCGGGGGGAGGTGCAGCATTTCTGGGCCCTGGACGGGCACAGGGCAGTCGGGGCGGGTGGTAACACGGCATGAATGCTCCCGTTCTCTGCCGGCCGGCTGCCCGCTGGGGCTCTGACGCTCTGCTGTGCCCTCTCGACACATGAACTGCAGCTCGCGGGGCTTTCTCCCGCTGCCGGGGCGCGATCCCACCCTCTTGCTTCCCTTTGGGGACCGGCCGCCTGGCACTGCCACCCTCGCCGCAGCCGCACTGCTCCTGGCTTCCTGCGACTGCAGCTACACGAGAGTGAAAGGGGGCGCGTGTGCTCCCCGGGCCCTTTCCCCTCCTGGCCAGCGGCCCGTCTGCACCTGGCAGACTGAGCACCTGGGATTCATGCGGCTGGGGCAGGGGGTCTGCAAGCCATGTCCGGCTCAAGGGGTCTGCAAGCCGTGAGTGGGGCTGCAGGCCCCACTGATCCACCCCTCCTGCAGCAGGAGGCTCTGGCGCAAGGGGAGCAGAGGGGATGGGTTATGCTTAGGGGTGGGGGTGGAAGGAGGCAGGGAAGAAGAGGGACAGGGGTGGGGCATTGGCTGGTCGCGTGGACCATGGAACTTGCGGCCTGTGGCACGTTGGCTGGGAGCATCCTGGCTGCTCCGTGGCCCTGGAGACTATCTCCCCGCCCTCTGGGCTGGCTCACTGCTCAGCCAGCAGGTCAGTGCCGCGGGGGGGCCAGGGCGCAAGGCAGCCAGCTCTGGGATGGCTCAGGGCTCTGATGCGCAGGCGCTAGAGAGACGGATAGACGCTCCCCGGGGCCTCTGGACCGGCTCCGCAGACTCCAGCACAAACCCCCTTTGGCACAAGCCCCTTGGAGCCTTCCCTCGGAGCCGCCCAGCCCCGGCGCCCATGCCACGCGCAGGCAGGCTGGGGGCAGCGATGGAAGCCGTGCGGGGACAGGCTGCTCAGGGCGCTACCAGCGCGCTGTCTGCGGAGGCTCTCTTGTTCAAAGGCAGCCCTGGCGCGAAGGACAGTCAGCATCAGCCAGCTGCCCTTGGGAGCCCGGTGGAGGGAACGGGGGTCTCCACGGAGCGCGGCGGGGAGGGGGCGGGCCGACGGAGACAGATCCTGTGAGAATGGACGGTATAACTGGCTCTCAGTAGAGTCAGAGTGTATGAGCCACAGTGTGGGGCAGCCACTATGCACCAGAGCTGTGCACAGAGGGCACAGGCGAAGGCCGTCTGTCCCACAGGCTCCAGGGCCGTCTGTCCCACAGGCTCCAGGGCCGTCTGTCCCACTAGCTCCAGGGCTGTCTGTCCCGCAAGCCTGGAGCCGTCTGTCCCACAGGCTCCAGGGCCGTCTGTCCCGCAAGCCTGGAGCCATCTGTCCCACAGGCTCCAGGGCCGTCTGTCCTGCAAGCCTGGAGCCGTCTGTCCCACAGGCTCCAGGGCCGTCTGTCCTGCAAGCCTGGAGCCGTCTGTCCCACAGGCTCCAGGGCCGTCTGTCCCGCAAGCCTGGAGCCGTCTGTCCCACAGGCTCCAGGGCCGTCTGTCCTGCAAGCCTGGAGCCGTCTGTCCCACAGGCTCCAGGGCCGTCTGTCCTGCAAGCCTGGAGCCGTCTGTCCCGCAAGCTCCAGGGCCGTCTGTCCTGCAAGCCTGGAGCCGTCTGTCCCACAGGCTCCAGGGCCGTCTGTCCAGCAGGCCCGGTGCCATCTGTCCCACTAGCCCAGGGCCGTCTGTCCCACACAGGGTTGCCAGGTTTTTGCCTGGACAGTCTGGTATTCGTGGCCCCTGTCCAGTGAGAAACCCCAGAAAACGCCGGATGTGTAGCCCGTCTATTTTCCGTTTTTCTCAGACGGGAGGCCGGCAGGGACAAATTTCCTTTTGCTCAACAAGTTTGGTCTCCCGTTTTTTTGTTTTGTTGCTGAACAATTTTGGTCCCTCCCCCCCCCCCCCCCGCCGCCCCGCTAAGTTTGGGATTTGTTGTGAACGTATCTGGCAACCCTCGTCTCCCAGCGGAACAGTCTCTTCTCTTGCCTCTCCCAAGCAGAAGCCAGGGGCCCTCCTTCCCGGCAGCGGGCGCTGGGGGGCGGGGAAGGGAGCCAGACCCCCAGGATCGCTGGCTGCACGGTGCCAGGTGTCCGTTCCCCCCGGCAGGAGACGTCGCGGGGGGCAGCTGTGGAGGTTCAGCCCTTCCAAGTGTAGCCCCATCCGGAGCCTGCCCCCAGCCTGTGCGTGGGAGCAGCTCTCCCTGCCGCCGGCCCCTCCCCGCCCAGCTGTGGGGACCCTTCCTCGGCTGCGGCCGCAGCGTGAGAGCCAGGCCGGGGGTGCCCAGCGGGCTGGGGGCTCAGATCGCTGGCCGAGAGAAGCGGAGGTGGCTGGCAGCTGGGATACATCAGGCGCTTTCTCAGAGCCGCGGCCCAGAAAATCCGCTCTCTTGGCGGGGGGCGGGGGCGAGGGGCTTCCCGCTCCGGCTCAGAGAGGAGGCAGCTGCCAGCTGCTTAGCTACCCCCCTGGGAAACACGAGGAGTTGCCCCGCCCCCCTCCTCTCCTTCCCTGCCCCAGCCCCTCGCCAAGGGCGGCAGGCTCCCTCGCGGCTAAGGAGCTGCCCTGGCCCCTTGCCAGGCAGGATTTCTGCCGGGGCGGCGCATTCACCTGGCTCGGTTTGCCCTGCCCTGACGCTGCATGTGTGCCCTGCGGGGGGGGGGGGCACCATCCCTGAGGCCCCTCGCAGGGCAGGAATGCGGCCGACGGGCTGTAGGGCTCCCGTTGCAGACTCCTGCCCTGAGCTCCCGATGGCCCAGGTGCAGCTCCGCCTGTGGGTGCAGCTTGGGGCTGTCCTGGGGGGCGCCTCAGGCGAAGGGGACAATCTACCGCCTCCTGTGGCGGGGGAAGGGAGAGCAGGCGTTGGCTTCCCTCAGCTGAGTGCTGGCTAGGTTGGGGGGGGGGCCCCAATGTCCCCCCTTCCCACCTTCCCTTCCCAGGGGAGAGTTTTCACGCAGCGGCAACCTCTGGGGGCCGGAGAGAGCACAGGAGTGGCCAGGCCAAAGGGCCACCTAGCCCAGTGTCACCTCACTGGAGTTTAAGGGGAGCAGCTCACTGCGGCGCCCACAAAGTCTGCACACGGGGGCCATGCGAGGGGGCACTGAAAGCTGATTCCGTGTGTGCTACGCGTGTGCCCGTGCGAGGTCTGTGTGAGTGGTGAGCTGGGGACGTTCTCTGCCCGAGACAGAGCCGTGTGCCCGTGCGAGGTCTGTGTGAGTGGTGAGCAGTGAGCCGGGCGCTGGGCTGGCGCTGGGGACGTTCTCTGCCCGAGACAGAGCCGTGGGCCCGTGCGAGGTCTGTGTGAGTGGTGAGCAGTGAGCCGGGCGCTGGGCCGCCTGCTGTAAAGGGTTGTTCGGTCAGTGGCCGTGCTAACTAGCAGGGCCCCAAGGACAGCGGCTCTCCAGGTGGCCCACACACACCTGAGGGATGCGTCTGGAAACCTGCAGACCCGTCAGTATCTCATGGCTCACTGCCATGTGTGACCAGCCCCAGGGATAGAGCAGCACCAGGAGGCGGACTCCATCTGGTCTTCAGTCGTGCTCCTGATCCCAGATGCAGCCTTGCGAGGGACAGCGCGCCAGGAAGGAGGCTGACCCGTCCCGACATAGATGCACACCAGAGACTGCTAAGCCAGCAGCTGTAACATCTCTGCTGAGAACCCGCAGCAAGCACTAGGTGGTTGGTGCATGTGATGTATTCGCCACAGCAACCTCCCGCTCCACCTTTTCTCTTCTGTTAATAAACCTTTAGACGGTAGATTCGAAAGGACGGGCCCAGCGTGCTCTTGTGGGGAAGATCCAGAGGGTAAATTGACCAGAGATCTGTGGCTGGTTCTTTGGGACCCGGAGGACCTGTTGGGGGTAGGTGAAATCAGGTTCTAACACCCCTCACCTGTGTTAGGCCCGGGGCTGACTGGGGCGCAGGGAGAGCTGGGGTGTCTGAGGGGTTTTGCTCCTGAGGCTTCCTGCTGGCCGGACTGGCAGCTGAAGCGCTCGGTATAACTGGCGTGTGGCCTGTTTGGGAAGGTCTCCAGTCCGGGGCTGTAAGAAGCCCTGGTTTTGAGCAATTCGTCCTGATTCCTCCCGTCACCCCTTCCCAGCATCTGGCACACAGAGGCTAGGGCCACCTTTCTTATCCATCCTGGCTAATAGCCATTGATGGGCCTAACCTCCATGAATTTATCTAGTTTTTTATGTACTCTGTTAAAGTCCCAGTGTTCACAACATCCTCTGGCAAGGAGTTCCACAGATTAACTATGCGCTGCATGAAGAAAAATTTCCTTCTGTTTGTTTTAAACCTGCTACCTATTAATTTCATTTGGTGACCCCTAATTCCTGTGTTATGGGACCAAGCAAATAACTTTTCCTTACTCACTTTCTCCACACCTGTCATGATTCCCATAATCCCTCCTGGTGTGCTCTGCATCACCAGTGATAGCCTTGCTCTGGCACAGGGGACTGCATGCCCTTGCCCCTTCCCCCACAGAGCCGCCTGCCTGCCACGGGGCTGCCGACTGTTACTGGGGGGGGGGGGGGGCTATGGACACTGATAAATCCGGCTCCTTCTCGGGCTCAGCTTGGCGACCTCTGCTCTAGACGCACCTTGCCTCAGTGACCCCTGGCCAGGTGTCACCTGGGGCAACCTGCATCTGTCATGGCTACTCAGCATCAGCAAGGGGGTGGGGACCCGCCTCCTTCTGCCTGGGCTGTGTCCCTTAGGGCCCTCAAGCCTTGCCTCAGGCCCTGCAGCCTGGGAGCTCCCCTGCCTGGGTCCCACCCTGCAAGCCACCCCCGGCACCCAGCTCCCTCCTGCTCCCCAGCCAGAGCCAGCGTGTCTGTTCCCCGCCCTCCCCGAGCCCTTATTCATAGCCCCAGCTGGCCCTAATTGGCTGTATCTGCCCCAGCTGTGGGCTCTGCTGCTCCAGACTCTTCCAGGGCTGCATTTAACCCTTAAAGGGCCAGTGCAGGGCACCCCCCCAGCCCCCTACGTGTGGCCAGAGCTCCCGGGGCACATCCCACTAGCCCCTGCGCCTCAGCCTGGCAGCAAGCGGAAGCTCTTCATGTCCTTGTCAGCCATGCACGGGGCCAGCCCTTCTTTGAGCCTGGCTGGGTTCTTGGCCACAGGGCCGTCCAGTGGCAGGGAGTCCCACAGGCTCAGTGTGTCGTGCTGCATTGCACTTTCAGGGTGGACCCTGGTGGGCAGGCCCGGGGCTGAGTTGTGAACCTGGCTGTGCCATCGACTCGCTGTGTGGCCCTGGGCTGGGGCACCTCCCCTCCCCACCCCGGTACAGGGGGAGAAGGCGCCTGAGCTGCCGCATGTTTGCCAGTTAGCACGGGGAGGGCCCGGAGGCGGCTGTGCCGCAGCGCTACCGTCACCGGTTCTGGGTTGGCGCGTGGCAAGTCCCTGACTGGAGAAGCCCGTCACTCGGTCGCCCTGGAGCGACTGCCACTCCGCCGGAGACAGCAGCACTGCCGCCGCCGGGCGTCACGTTATTGGAATTTAAGGGGAGCAGCCCGATCATTGCTGAGCTCACGGGGGGGGGGGGGGGGGTGTTTGCCCCGAAGTCTGTACAAAGGGGGCCATGCGAGGGGTCATACGAAAGCTGGTGCCCTACTGATTCCGTGTGTGCTACCCGTGTGCCCGTGCGAGGTCTGTGTGTGGAGTGACGGATTCGGGCTCTGCGCTGCCTGCTGCAAGGAAGGACAGTCCAGTCAATGGCTATGCTAATTAGCAGCGCACCAAGGACACTGGCTCTCACGGGGCCTGCAAACCAGCCAGGGCAGAATGGCTGCCGGCATGTGACACAAACAGGTCACTCCACCATGCGACCTGCTCTGGGTCGGGGAGGCCAGGAGAGGTAGAGAAGTGCCACGAGGTGGATTCCAGCTGGTCTTCAATTGTGCTACTGATCCCAGATGCAGCCTTGCGAGGGTCAGCGAGCCGGGGAGGAGGCTGACCCGGCCCGACATAGGATGGACACCAGAGACTAAGCTCGCAGTTTGGAACATCTCTGCTGAGAGCCTGCAGCAAGCACTTGATCTGATGCATGTAACGTCTTCTCCTTAACAGCCTCACTCTCAGCCTTTGCTTTCTTTCATTAATAAACCTGTAGGCTGCGTCCAGACTGGCATGATTTTGTGCAAAAGTGGCCACTTGTGCACAAAATCTTGCCCCCTGTCTACACTGGCCACGAGTATTTGCACAAGAACACTGACTTTGTAATGTACAAAATCTGTGCTTCTTGCAAACTCTGACGCTCCCGCTCAGGGATAAGCCCTCCTGCGCAAGAGGCCAGTGTAGACAGCCACGTTAATTTCTTGCACCAGAAAGCCTGATGGCTAAAATGGCCAGCGGAGCTTTCTTGCGCAAGACAGCGTCTACACTGGCACGGATACTTTTGTGCAAAAGCACATCTCTTGCGCAAAGGCACATGCCAGTGTAGACGCTGTCTTGCGCAAATACTTTTAACGGAAAAACGTTTCCGTTAAAAGTCTTTGCGCAAAATCATGCCAGTGTAGACACAGCCGTAGAGTTTAGATTCGAAAGGACTGGCCCGGCGTGCTCTTGTGGGGAAGATCCAGAATGCAAACTGACCAGGGATCTGTGGCTGGTTCTTTGGGACCGGGAGAACCCGTTGGGGGTAGGTGAAATCAGGTTCTAACACCCTCACCTGTGTTAGGCCCGGGGCTGACTGGGGCGCAGGGAGAGCTGGGGTGTCTGAGGGGTTTTGCTCGTGAGGTTCCCGCTGGCCGGATGGGCAGCTGGGGCGCTCGGCGGGACTGGCGTGTGGCCTGTTTGGAAGGTCTCCAGTCTGGGGCTGTACGGAGCCCTGGTTTCGAGCAGACGCCCTGAGAGGTGCCCAGACTTGGCCTGGCCCGTCATACGGGGAAGGGGCTTTGCTGGCAGGGAGCCGCTCGGAGCCTGGATCAGCTCAGGGCCCAGGCTGGGGCCGGCTTCCCGCCACTCGACTGTCCCACTTGCCTCACCATACCGGATGCAGCCCCCTGGCGTGTGAGCGCCGGGCGCCCAGGAGAGCCCAGTGCACCTGCTAAGTGGCACAAGCCACCTGTGGCACCCGCTCGTCACCACGGAGGCCTGTGAAGTTCCCGGCCAGGACAGGGGCTTTTCAAAGTGGAGGTTTGGAGCTGTTCCCCCAGGCCCAGGTCTGCGAGAGGAAGGCCCGGGCCGGACCGCTGGCTGCAGTGCGCCTGGCAGCGGCCGGGAGGACTGCAGAGTCGGGGCGGGAAGGGGGCGCGAAAGGACCTGGTGTGACGGGGACATCTCCCAGCCGGGCAGCCAGACACGGAGCACCCACCACGGCCCTGGGACTTCCCTGCAACTGGCCAGGGCTTAATTTGTGCCAGGATTTGCCTGGCCCGGCCCCGGCACCTGTGGGCTGGTCAGTTCATGGTCCTGGCACCCCTGGGCCTGGCGCTCAGAGCCCGGCACTTCGGATCTTGCTGTGCCAGGGAGAGTTAAGGTCTGTCCTCCCCCTGAAAACCGTCTGCCTCATTTCTGAGCGGAATTGGTTTGGCTTCATCTTCCAGCGCCCGGTTCTTGTGCCGCCTTTTCCCGCTCAGATCAGGGGCTCTTCGGGGTCTGCCAGGAGGGGCCCAGCGCACTGCAATCAAGTCTCCTCTCCAGCTGACCGTGCACAGCGCTGGACTCGCCTCCCAGCCCCCGCCCTGCTGCCCATGCAAGGACAGGTGGGCGGCCGTGCCCGTGGAGGGCAGGGTCACAGGCACCTGGCCCATCGCCAATACCCTGCCAAGAGGCAGGTGCAGGAAGCTGCGCTGCTGGGCCTGTCTCTGTGCCCTGTGCTGCCAGGAGCCGCGCCGCTGGGCCAAGCTGCAGTCCGGCTGTGCACGGCGTGGTGTGGCGTGGGGCAGCTGCTTGGCTCCGAACGGCGGCGTTGTGCCATGCTCAGAGCTGCCCGGTGGTACCGCCGCGGCGCACCTGTGGCTGGGCAGAGCCGCGGCGCCAGCTGGCAGCTCCCCTGGCTCGGGGCAGCGCTGGGTAGGGACCCCTTTGCCCTGCCTGTCCGGTGCCGAGTCAGGGCTGGCGGGTTGATTCCAGGGGCCCAGCATGTGGCGGCTCTGCCCATGGGGGGCTGCGGCGGCCGCTCCCCCGGTGGCATGAAGAGTTTCCCAGCTGACAGCAGGGGGGCAGCTGGGGCGTCCTCCCCACCAGCAGCCTACTCCTTTGCCCCCGCGGCTGGGCCCACGCCGGTTGGGGGGTGCTGCCGCCATGCCCAGCTGCAGCTTTGGGCCGTGCCTCAGGGAGGGCGGGCCCTTCGGGGAAGTGGGGCCCATGATAAGCGCAGGGCCACGTGCGGGAAACCCACTGCAGGCGCCTCACGCCGGAGACATCAGCATGGGGGGTCTCCCCGGGTCCCCGGGCTGGGGGGAGGAATGGTGCGAGGGCTGTTTCTTGCACACCTCTGCCCCCCAGTGGCCGGCTCTGGCTCGGCTGCGCACCGGCGCTCACGGGGGCTTTGCCAGAGCAGCCAGAGGGTCAGCAACGCCAACAAACGCCTGGCCAGCAGAGCTTGGGTTCTGGGTTCTAGGCCGGAGCCGGAGCCGGAGCCGGAGCCAAGCAATGGCCTCAGCTGAGCTCCTGCCTAGCACTGGAACCAGCGAGCTCGTCTCCAAGGGCCGCAGTCAGGCTGGCTGCCCGGTCCCGCCCAGAGAGCGGAGACCCGCTCAAACACTGGGGCTCTGGCTCCTCGGGGGCCCAGTCCCAGGGCGGTGCCGGGGCAGGGAGCCGGCTCTTGGGGACTTGCAGCTCTTGGTGGTTCAGTGCCGCTGGCCCAGGGCGCAGGGTTTGCACGCCGGGTGCGGGAGAGACCAGCCGCCACCCGGGGCTCCCGTTCCTGGGGGTGTAGAGGGCTGGAGGGGGGCGTTCACTCCAGAGACTGGGCTTCCCAGCCTGGCCTGGTGCTCCCCCCCAAGCCTGGCATGGCCCCGAGCTGCCCTCCCCCCCCGGCACGAAGCAAAACCCCAGCTGGGGCCCCAGTGGCTTTTCCATCACGTCTCCCCCCGGTGCCCACCGAGCCCCCCGCGTCTCTCCAGGCCGAACGCCTGGGCAGGTAAAGGGTTCGGGCCAGCGGCGTCTGGTGTAACCACCAGCTCCCTTCCCACGTGTGGCAAACGTGCCCCTGCTCCTTCCGCCTGCTGGCCAGGCCCCTGGGGCAGGGACGGGCCCTTGCATTGGTCTGGACAGGCCAGCACAGAGTGGGAATGGCCGGTGGGCGAGGACAAGGGGCCGGTGCGCTGCAGCACTCAGACCGTGCCGGGCGGCTCGCACTGCCAGTGCGGCTGAGTCTGGGGGGAGCCCGGCTGCTTCACGACTTTGGGCCCCTGCACCGGCAGTGCGTCTCGTGTGCCCTTCCCCCTCGCGGGGAGCACAGTGCTCGGGCCCCAGTCACCAGGCGGATCACGGGCCCGGGGGCGAGCCACAGGCCCGGAGCCAGGCCACAGGGCAGGAGAGCGGCTCGGGGTTGTGGGATAAATTCCTTGCAGTCCCTTCTGTCAGCGCCCGAATGGTCGGTTCCGACACGTTTCCCAGGGGGAACATTTGGGGGCAGATGGGTGGAAACGGCTGAAGTGAAAAATGGGGGAGGGGGCGAGGTCTCCACCCAACCGGGGCTTAGCGATGGAAGCGACTTCTTGTGAACCCAAAGCCCCCAGCCGAAACGAAGCGGAGACAAAGCTCCAGCGCGACCCGGCCGGGCTTTCCCCAGCGCGCTCGCTCCGGCGTGTGCGGGGCTTTGGGCCGGCTGGGCCTGGGGTGGGTCGGGGAGTCTCCGCGTTTCCTCGGGGACGCGCTCTCGGAAGCTGCCAGGCCCTGGCTGAGAACTGAAAGGTGCCTGCTTAGCGCTGAACTCTGAGCGAGCCGGGGGTGGGGGAGGGGTTTTTGGGGTCACTGGGGTGGATGGAAGGAGGGCAGGGTCAGGAGCTGTGGGTCTGGCAGACAAGCCGGGGGTGGAGGAGGGGTTTTGGGGTCACTGGGGCGGATGGAAGGAGGGCAGGGTCAGGAGCTGTGGGTCTGGCAGACAAGCCGGGGGTGGGGGAGGGGTTTTGGGGTCACTGGGGCCGGTGCAAGGAGGGCAGGGTCAGGAGCTGTGGGTCTGGCAGACAAGCCGGGGGTGGGGGAGGGGTTTTGGGGTCACTGGGGCGGATGGAAGGAGGGTAGGGTCAGGAGCTGTGGGTCTGGCAGACAGGCCGGGGGTGGGGGAGGGGTTTTGGGGTCACTGGGGCGGATGGAAGGAGGGCAGGGTCAGGAGCTGTGGGTCTGGCAGACAAGCCGGGGGTGGGGGAGGGGTTTTGGGGTCACTGGGGCGGATGGAAGGAGGGCAGGGTCAGGAGCTGTGGGTCTGGCAGACAAGCCGGGGGTGGGGGAGGGGTTTTGGGGTCACTGGGGCGGATGGAAGGAGGGCAGGGTCAGGAGCTGTGGGTCTGGCAGACAAGCCGGGGGTGGGGGAGGGGTTTTGGGGGTCACTGGGGCGGATGGAAGGAGGGCAGGGTCAGGAGCTGTGGGTCTGGCAGACAAGCCGGGGGGTGGGGTTTTGGGGTCACTGGGGCGGATGGAAGGAGGGCAGGGTCAGGAGCTGTGGGTCTGGCAGACAGGCCGGGGGTGGGGGAGGGGTTTTGGGGTCACTGGGGCGGATGGAAGGAGGGCAGGGTCAGGAGCTGTGGGTCTGGCAGACAGGCCGGGGGTGGGGGAGGGGTTTTGGGGTCACTGGGGCGGATGGAAGGAGGGCAGGGTCAGGAGCTGTGGGTCTGGCAGACAGGCCGGGCGTGGGGGAGGGGTTTTGGGGTAACTGGGGCGGATGGAAGGAGGGCAGGGTTAGGAGCTGTGGGTCTGGCAGACAAGCCGGGGGTGGGGGAGGGGTTTTGGGGGTCACTGGGGCGGATGGAAGGAGGGCAGGGTCAGGAGCCGGGGTCTGGCAGACAAGCCGGGGGTGGGGGAGGGGTTTTGGGGGTCACTGGGGCGGATGGAAGGAGGGCAGGGTCAGGAGCTGTGGGTCTGGCAGACAAGCCGGGGGGTGGGGTTTTGGGGTCACTGGGGCGGATGGAAGGAGGGCAGGGTCAGGAGCTGTGGGTCTGGCAGACAAGCCGGGGGTGGGGGAGGGGTTTTGGGGTCACTGGGGCGGATGGAAGGAGGGCAGGGTCAGGAGCTGTGGGTCTGGCAGACAAGCCGGGGGTGGGGGCGGGGTTTTGGGGGTCACTGGGGCGGGTGGAAGGAGGGCAGGGTCAGGAGCTGTGGGTCTGGCAGACAAGCCGGGGGTGGGGGAGGGGTTTTGGGGATCACTGGGGCGGATGGAAGGAGGGCAGGGTCAGGAGCCGGGGTCTGGCAGACAAGCCGGGGGTGGGGGAGGGGTTTTGGGGTCACTGGGGCGGATGGAAGGAGGGCAGGGTCAGGAGCTGTGGGTCTGGCAGAGAAGCCGGGGGTGGGGGAGGGGTTTTGGGGTCACTGGGGCGGATGGAAGGAGGGCAGGGTCAGGAGCCGGGGTCTGGCAGACAAGCCGGGGGTGGGGGAGGGGTTTTGGGGGTCACTGGGGTGGATGGAAGGAGGGCAGGGTCAGGAGCTGTGGGTCTGGCAGACAAGCCGGGGGGTGGGGGAGGGGTTTTGGGGTCACTGGGGCGGATGGAAGGAGGGCAGGGTCAGGAGCCGGGGTCTGGCAGACAAGCCGGGGGTGGGGGAGGGGTTTTGGGGGTCACTGGGGTGGATGGAAGGAGGGCAGGGTCAGGAGCCGGGGTCTGGCAGACAAGCCGGGGGTGGGGGAGGGGTTTTGGGGGTCACTGGGGCGGGTGGAAGGAGGGCAGGGTCAGGAGCTGTGGGTCTGGCAGACAAGCCGGGGGGCAGAGGCCTGGCACGCCCGTCTCCTGGCAGCAGGCAGGTGGCACTCTCGCATCAGCCTCTGCCTTCGGGGCCTGTGGGGGGGGGGGGGGGGACTAGCTTTTGCTGGGGAGCCGAGGCAGCACCCCAGCTACACGGCTCCCTCTCCGCTGGGCTGGGCAGCAGCTTTGCCATCAGTTCCCTTCTCTTTGGGGTTGCCCAGAGATGGGGCGACGCCCCCCCCACTAGAAAACCCCTGGGGTGCTGCGTGGTTACCCATTCACTGTCGGGCTGAGCCCGCCCCCCGGCGCTCAGCCCCCTGCGGGCCGTGTCTGGGCCCTGCTGAACTGGGGATGGCGCTGTGCGAGGTGGGGCCCGGACCCCCCCACCAGCTCTGCCTTGCTAAGCACTTTCAGCGGCCGGTGCCGTGGGGGGGGGGGTCAGCTGTCAGGCACCCCAGTGAGGTTCAGCTGGAAATGGGCCTGGGGGCGGATCAGCGGGTCCCCCGAGGTGGCACGTCTGGGCAGCGGGGGAAGGGAGATCGGCCCAGGGGTCTCAGGGTTCAGCATCCCCCCCCCAGCGTCCTGCTGTGACGTAGTGGGGGTACTTGCTGGGCTGTGGTGACCCTGCTGTCTGGAGCAAGACCCAGCAGGGAAAATCTCGCTAGGCAGAGATAAGGCCAAACTTGTCGAACCAGTGGCCAGACACCCCCCATGGAGAGGAACAAAGGAAGGTGAATGCTGCCCTGGACTGGGGGGCAGGGCTGCAAGGGAATTTAGTTGTTACTGTGGGAGAGCATGGAGGAGACAGCCTAGGGAGAGGAGCTGGAGTTTAGGGGCCCAGTCTCCCCCCAACTCAAGGGGGCCTGAGGCATCCTAGCCCAGTTCTGTGGCCAGACTACATCTGTGCTGTGCTGTATCCTGGAGAGGCAATAAACTTCCTCTATTCCACTGGCTGGTGCAGTCTGTTTGTGACATCTCGGGGTGCAGGAGACGGGGAACCCCCAACACGCCATCACACCTGCTACCCAGAGATTCCCTTCTGCCTGGGGAACCTTCAGCCCCTCTGCCCCACAGGAGCCAGCTGGGGCCGGGGCCTTCCCGAAACCAGCCTCCAGGGAGCCCCGCACGGAGACAAGTCGCTGGTGCCGGCCCAGGGGCCCGTGTCAGGCCCCCCAGGAGAGACGCTCCCCGGCCCGCGGCCGACGGGCCCCGCCTGGCGCGCAGCTGCCTTTCCGAACAGGCCCCTCGCGGGCCGGGAACGCAGGGGGAGGGGCTGCCGGGAGGCTCCTGCTCACCTCCAGCAGCGCCGGGCGAGCGCGTGTACTTGTGCGGGGTGGTGCCCAGGCCCCCGGCCCGGAGCCCGCAGACACCCCACTCCACCACGGGCCCACGTCTCCCTTTCTCCCCCGGCGAGAGCACCCAGCTACTGCCAGGCGCCCTGAGCCCGGCCGGACCGACAGCCCCGGGGTCCAGGCAAGAGCCACGGCCCCGCAGCCCGTTTCTCCGGCGCCCGCAGGCCTTGCAGGAAAGCAGGTGGCTGAGAGGCAGGGACCCGGGCTGGGAACGGCTGACGCTCCCACCAGTCGGGGAGCCCTGCGTGGCCTGGGCTGCACCCCCCAACACCCCACTGGCCTGGGGTGCCTGAGCACGGGGGTGACCCCGGCCACAGCAGGGGACGGATGGGACACGGGCCCTCACTGCAGGTAGCCTGGGCAGCCTCTCTCTGGCCTGCAGGCCCAGTCCGTAGCGCCCGCCCGCGGAACAGCCTCCCCGCCCGCCACAGGCACGAAGCAGAGCTCTCAGCCCCCGGGGCCGACGCGTGTGGGGAGCAGGAAGGGGGCCGCCTGTCACCCTTCTCCCTGGAGACCAAGGGGCGGGGCCCCCCCTCCACTGGGCTCCGCACTAGCAGCCCCTCAGGGCACCCTCGCCCTGGGGCTGAGCTGGAAAGCCCTCGGCGGGGGTGCTGGAGCCCACGGTGCCGCCCAGACCCCAGGGCTCAAGGGAACCATGCTCAGGACCCCCGGCACAGAGCCGAGGGAAGGCGGCACCTGACCCCGGGGCGCTTAGACAACGGGACACAGGGCCCAGGCTCAAACACCCCTCCCGGGGCTGCCCCCAGCCGGCCTTGCTGCACACGGTGTCCGGCCCAGCTGGCAGCCCCAAGCGCCCGGCTGCTCCCGGCTCTCCTAGCTCACAGCACCACCCGCACTGCGCCCCCCGGCCTCTGCCCCAGCCAGCTCCCAGGCGCCCTGGCCGCGGTGCGGGGGCGGGGGACACTGACAGCGTGTGTGTGTGTGTGTGTGTGTGGGGGGGGTTCTGGGAAGTGGGCTGTTTCCCCAGGTGTAAATAAGGGAATTTTTCTCTCCCTCTATTTCATTTATTTCACAGTGACAGCTGTCAATCATTCCTCCAGCCCCCTGAGCCCCGCCCTTCCCCGCCTTCTAAGCAGCTGGACAAGCCCCCCCCCCAGGCCTTTCCTCCTCCAGCCCCGCCGGAGTCAGACCAGGGTTGTCTCTGCTGGGCCTGGCTTGGGGGCGCCGGCTGGCCCGTGCGATGGGTTTGGATTGGGGGGGCACGCCGTGACAGGATGGCGCTGTGACAGCGCGGGGCTCTGTGCACAGCTGGCTGGGGGCGTGGCTAACAGCCACTCCAGGAGGCGGCTCCCTGCGCACAGGCCACGGGGGGCAGAGCCAGAAACGGAGCCAGGGACAGCCCGGGAGCAAAGGGCCAGCGGGCCCGGCCCAGTCAGCACCAGCTGACACCTCAGCCAATGTTCCCACGACGCTTCCAGCCACGGGCAGAGCGCGTTGTCCGGTCCCCCGCCCTGAGCCTCTCGCTCCTGCTCCGCCGGGAGCCCGGCCCGACCCCGGGAGGGGGGTGAAGCTGGCCAGGCTGTGGGGAGGGGGGCGTGGGAACGCGGGACCTTCACATTAGACAAGGGATTACAGAGGGGCGGGGTGACGGGGGCAGAGCGCTGGGGCAGGCGGGGCAGCCTGGGCCAGCCCCCGGAGCCTGCTCAGGGGGTTGGGTCTCCCCCGCCACTCTGCCCCACACTGGGGTGGGAGCCAGACACAGCGAGCAGTCAGAGCCAGGCTGCACAGGGAGGAGCAGGCATGAGTCCTTCCTTCCGCCTGCACCCTAATGCCCAGGGGCTGTACGTGAGCACACGGCCATGCACGTGTGTGCGCACCCACCGCCGTGCCCACGCTGTGCCCACCTCCCGTGAATGCACACCCACCGCCGTGCACACACACACATCCCGTGAATGCACACCCACCGCCGTGCCCACGTACACACATCCCGTGAATGCACACCCACCGCCGTGCCCATGCACACACATCCTGTGAATGCACACCCACTGCCGTGCCCATGCACACACATCCTGTGAATGCACACCCACTGCCGTGCCCACATACATATACCCATGTGCATGAACACACACAACCGTGCCCTCGCAGGGTGCACACAAATATCTATGTGCGCGTGTACACACACACACACACACACACACACACACACACACCTGTGCCCACACAGGGGTACACATATACACAAACACGCACACAGACCTGTGTGCACACACCCTGGCAGTACAAACATATGCCCCCCGGTGGGCACAGGCTTGCCCATGCCCGCACACGCAGGGCACACACGTGTGGGCACCCCCAGAGCCGTGCTGACACAGCCGCGCACCCCTACAGCACGGTGCTCATGTTACAGACCCATGGCTCCCGCGCTCCGGCAAGGTCTCAGCAGTGTCTCTGGGCCCAGAGCGGGCCTTGCCCGTATGGCTGGCAGCCAGCACCCCAGCCGGGCTCAGGAGGCCAGCCTGCAGGGCGCTGCACCGTCTGCTGCTCCGTCTCCGGCTCCTCGCGCGCCGGGATCCACGGGCCACTCGGGGGAAGGTCGCCAGTCGGAGCCAGAGGTCTCTCCAGCAGGCTGGGCCGGTGATGCGGGAGGACGAGCCAGCTGGCGGGGCAGGACTGCTGGGGAGGGAACAAGGGTGGTGCTCAGGGGCCTGCAGGCTGCTCAGATCCCGGGCAGGGAGGGAGGGTTCGGGGGACCCTGCTGTGGGGGTGGCGGGGCAACGGGTCTCCCGGGGGCTGCTTCTGCCGCCTGCCCGAGGTTAGGAGCAAGCTCCCCGGCGGGAAGCTGCTCCAGCCGAGCGCGCCAGGGCGTTCCCCGGGGACGGGTCCCCCCTCCTGGGCGAGAGCCGCCGGGTTCGCCCCTTTCCAGCGTCGCTCGCGCAGGGAGCGAGTCTGGGCCGAGGCCGGGCGCGCTGTCGCCAAGGTGACCGGGCCCGGCGCGGGACCAGCCCGGCTGCATGCTGGCTCGGCAGAGGTGACCCCACTGTTTGCGCCGGCTCAGTCCTTATCGGCAGAGGTGACTGCGACCGGAGCTCTGGCGGGAAAGTCTCCTGCTGCAGCCTCGGCACGGCGCACCACGGCACGGCGGCGCAGAGCCGGCCGCAAGCCCCGCAGCGGGGAGCAGGGCCAGCAGTGCCCACGTGGGGCGGGTCCTAGGGCCACGGCACCAGCGTGCTGGGTGTTTCCGTGGAGCTGCCACCAGCTCAGACAAGGCAGCCAAACCATGTCGAATGCAGCCACCTCTGGGGTGGAGGGTGCCCGCTCGCGGCATCGGCTGAGGCGCACTCGCCTGGCTGCAAAGTAACCCCCTGCTGGGACTTGCCGAGCGGCAGCCGTGCCCTTGCAAAGAGATCGCCCTCCGCTGCTGGACAGCACGCCGGGCTGGGGACAGAACTCCCCGAGGAAGGGCCTCAGGCTCCCCCGCAGGCAGCAGAGCCCCTCACCCCAGTCTCAAGCCACCTTGGCTCCTCCCTCTCCAGTGGGACTCGCTCTCCGGCTCTCGTGTGCCCGGCAGGGAGCGGGCGAGACGCAGGGCGGGGGCGAATGGCGAGCTCCCACGGTACTCACCCTGCAGCCCCCGCCGCAGCCTCAGGCAGCGCTAACCGCGACGGTCCCAGGCGCGTCCTCGCCGGCTTGGAGGGGCAGCCAGGACCCAGAGGCTGTGGGCGCATCCCAGCGCGGAGCCAGCGGCGGGAGGACCAAGCCTCAGGGGGACACTCCCGAGCTGGAGGGGGTTAAACTAGAGACAAGACACCGACCCTCAGGCCCTGGGGCAGCCGGTCTGGGGCGCCTGGGCGCTCTCCGCTGCACGGGGCCCGGCGGCTGCTTTGCCTCTCCGGGCTGCAGGAGACCAGGGAGCAGGCCGGAACCAGGCCGGTCGGGACGCTGGCTTCACCCGCGGCCGGCAACGCGGCTCCGGCCCGGGCCCTGGGAGCTGCCGTCTCCCGGAGCACGCGGCCGGCCCTGCCGCAGGGAGGAGCCTGGCTCTGGCGGTGCATGGCCTAGCCCGCTGGCCTCCGGGTGCCCTTCCGCAGATCCCGGGGGACGCCCCCACGCGCTAGAGAAGCGGCCAAGCCGCAGGGCCCCGCCGCCCTGCGCTCCAGCGAGGGATGGGCCCTGCCAAAGAAACCCGGGTCCCTCCGAGCCTTTCCAGCTCGCTCCCTCTCATTGCGGGGTGTCCCGAGGGCAGTGGGGGGGCAGCGCGGCCGTTGCCGGTCACCGCGGGACACGTGGCGGTCAGGCAGTGCCTACCGGGTAGCTGGTTAACCAGTTGCCAGTTACCCGTCCATCCCTACTAGCCACGCCCAGGGGAACCTCTCCGGGGCGCTAGCGACCCGACCCCGTCTCCCAGTGTGCGGACGGAGCAGCAAGTTTGTGCCGGGGTCCCCCTTCTCCATCTCTGCCCAACCGCGCCGGACTGTCCAGAGCGCTCGGATCCCCCTCGGCCCGGGCTGATCACACGAGCCTCCAAGTCCCCCAGCGCCAGGCAGCTCCGCTGAGACGCTGCCTCTGAGTTAGGGGCCGACGGGGAGGCGTGGGGATGCCGGCCCCTGGGGCGAAGCTGCTCTGCCCATCGAGGGCGGGGCCGGGGTTAACAGAGGGTCTCGGCCGGGGGTCTCTTGGGCCAGCGCTCGGCTGAGTCCAGCAGACAGCGGGAGACTGGGGTGAGGGGCACTAACCGAGCGCAGACCAGCCGCCCCTCAGGTCAGAGCGGCCCATTTGCGCACTGTGCCCTCGGCAGCCCCCGCGGCGCCTCTGAACCCAGCCGAGGGGCAGCTGGTTCGACTCATGTCCCCACTCTGGGGGGTGCACCGGGGAGGAGGGCAGCAGAGCCAGCCTCTGCCAGGAGCGGGGAGGGGAGGGGAGTCCCACTCAGCTCCTGCCTGGCCCTGCCCGCGCCCCCCCTGGCCAGAGTCCATCATGGGGCAGGGGTGCGCCAGGAAGCTGTTGGCGACATTGGCTCAGATCACTGGTGCCAGTTCGGGCTCCGGGCACGTGCTGGGGTGTGGCGGCTCGCAGCCGAGGCCAAGCGGCCCACGAAAGCCACTGCCGCCTGGTTCTGGTGTGTGCAGCCGCCGAAGGCTCCCGGAGCGCTGGGGCACTGCGTCGGCAGGGGGTGCCGGCTCGGCGCTGTGCGGGTCCCAGGCCACGGAGCCAGGGCTGGGCCGGGATTCCTTGCTGTGACAGAGTGTGCGGATTGCCCCTAGCTCGGCAGCCAGCTCCTGGCTTCCCCCCACCCCGGGGAGAGGGGAGATCCAGCCCGTCTGCTCTGCAGCTGCACCCGAATCAGTGCCCAAGCCCCCCGCGAGCCGCTCGGGGAGAGGTGGGGCGTGCCGCCGGGCAGTGCCCAGCTGGCAGGGATTCAGGAACTGCCATGCCGGGCCCCCGGGCAGAGCAGTCGACGGGCCCCCATGCACAGACCCGCCCGACCCGGGGCCACGCTGGTGCCCAGGGAGCAGCCCCTCCCGATGCACCGCGCCGTCTGCCCTGCGGCGTGTTCCTCACACGCACGTGACACCCTCCCCCGCTGCGCCGCGAGCACTGTTCCCTCTCGGCTGAGCGCGTCCAGTCACGGGCCGCCCAGGGCTGGTGCAGGTGTGTCTATGGGTGGTGCGCGCGCGCTCCTGCCTCGGTGCACCTCGCATTTACTGCGCACGCCGATGGAAAAATTGGAGGGGGCACTGGCTGTGAGGGTCCGGCCCTGGGCCGCCGGCAGAGCGTTCCAACCTGCCACGGACGGGGGGATTCCCTGGCGCCGCTGGCAGAGCGTTCCAACCTGCCCACGGACGGGGGGATTCCCTGGCGCGGCCGGCAGAGCGTTCCAACCTGCCCACGGACGGGGGGATTCCCTGGCGCGGCCGGCAGAGCGTTCCAACCTGCCACGGACGGGGGGATTCCCTGGCGTCGCTGGCAGAGCGTTCCAACCTGCCACGGACGGGGGGATTCCCTGGCGTCGCTGGCAGAGCGTTCCAACCTGCCCACGGACGGGGGGATTCCCTGGCGCCGCTGGCAGAGCGTTCCAACCTGCCATGGACGGGGGGATTCCCTGGCGCCGCTGGCAGGCACAGCGGGGTTGGGCTGGCCCCAGTCCGGCAGCACACAGGCAGCGGCACTTGGGCCCTGGGCAAAGGGGGGCGGGGCTGGGGGCAGCCGGCCCTCCCCACCACCCAGGCCACGGCGTGGCACATCCCTGCCGCCCTCAGTGCTGCCAGGAGCGCACCATGCCCCTGCCCCCGGAGCATGCCACGTGGGGCTCCGGCGGAGATCTACAGGGCTCAGTGCACCAGATCCTTTGAATTACTCGGCCGGGCCAGCGCCCTGTGTCCCCTCCCCTGCCGGCAGCCCTGGCCTGCTGAAGGGGCGGGGGGGAGGGACAATTTCCCATTTGCTCGTGTAACAGGCTGGCTACCCGCACTGCCCCTGGTGAGTGTGTCCAGGGCCCTATACTGCACTCGCCAGAGGGGCTGTCCCCTTGGCAGAGCGAGGGGAAGGGAGTTCTTGCCCTGCTGTGGGCCCTGAGGATCTGGACCCACAGCCAAAGCCATGCGGCGTCCCTGCCCCCCCAGCGCGAAGGAGCAACGTTACCTTTCCGCGGCTGCTCCTCCACTGGGCGTGCTCTCCTTCCCGTTCCTCACCTGCATCCTCAGGGGCTTCCCTTCCTGTGCGTTCAGGGCTGGCCGGCAGGCTCTGCGCCTGGGGAGGGGAAGGGCGAGGGCCGTGCCCCTCCGGCAGCGCAGCAGGCGCTGGTAGGCTGTCCGGAAGTCCCTGTTCAGAGCCGCGTACAGGATGGGGTTGAGGGCCGAGTTGGCGTAGCCCAGCCACAGGACGATGGACTGGGTCGTGTCATCCACCACTTTCTCCTTCCCCTGCATCCCGCGGTAGGTGAACACCGTGAAGTAAGGGAACCAGCAGACGACGAAGGCCCCCAGCACGGCGGCCAGCGTGACGGTGGCCTTGTGCTCCCGCACGGCGGGCAGCGCGGCGCGGGCGGCCTTGCAGTAGGCGGCGTGGTTTATCCTCCGGGCCTGCTCGCGGGCGATGCGGAAGACCCGGTAGTAGGTGATGCACATGGCCACGAGGGGCAGGTAGAAGGTGAGCAGCGCGTCCACCAGCCCGTAGGCGCAGTTGACCTCCAGCTTGCAGCGGGTGCTCCGGGCCGGGTCCGTGTTCTGCACGCTGGTGTCGTTGGTGTTCCAGCCCAGGTGGATGGGCAGGAAGGAGACGGTGAGCGAGACGGCCCAGATGAGGAACATGGCCACGGCCACGCGGGGAGGGGTGACCCGCTGGCTGTAGCGCAGCGGGGTGGTGATGGCGAAGTAGCGGTCCAGGCTGATGGTGAAGAGGTTGAGGATGGAGGCCGTGCACAGCATGACGTCCAGGCTGATGTAGATGTTGCACAGGGTGGACCCGAAGTGCCACTCCTGGGTGAGCTCATAGATGGCGGAGAAGGGGAGGACCAGCAGGCCCAGCAGCAGGTCGGTGAGGGCCAGCGAGACGATGAAGCAGTTGGTCAGGCTGCGGAGCCGGTGGCTGCAGGAGACGGCCAAGCACACCACCACGTTGCCACAGATGGTGACCACGATGAGCGCGGTGAGCAGGGTCCCCACCAGCACCACTTTCAGGGTGGAGGCCAGGCTGCCCGGAGCCGCCGTGCCGTTCACGCACGGCTCCATGCCCGGGGCTGCGGGCGATCAGTCCTGCCCCGCCCGGGCCACCATGACGGCCTGGCTCCTGCGCCCGCGGGGAAAAGGTCCTGCCGGAGCCCTTCTCCCACCGGCCCCGCACGCCGGGCATACAGGTCTGTGCGCTCGCTTGGCTCCGCAAAGGGCCAGGAGCCAGACGGGGGCTCTGCGAGCAAGGCTACGGGAGGGCGCGGGCTCTACGCCGGCGCGCCCACCGGCCCCTCCCGCGTCTCAGCCCCCGCCGGGATCAGCTCCTCAGCCGCCCGGCCTCACTCCGGCAGCCGCATGGGCCTCAGTCGCTCCCGCTTCCTGGCTCTTCGCCTCTTCCCCTTGGAGGACCTAAGAGGGGCGGAGTCCCGCGGGGTCTCAAGCGTGCCTGGCTCCGCCCACATGGTCAGACTGGGGGGTGGGGAGGAGATCCTGCTACATCCTCCCTCCTGGCCGGGCTGCAGCCTCCACTCGCCGCTGGGAACCTGGAAGGACAAGGGCAGGGATCAGGCAGGGGGGCCGGGCGGGAACAGCCACTGCAGGATCATCACTGGCTGAGCCATGGGCGGCCCCTGCAGCCGACCCGGCCCAGGTTCCCAGCCCCTTAGAGCAGGCAGGGCTGCCAGAAACCAGACCTGCCTGCCCTGCGCCCTGCCGCCAGCGCCTGGGGAGAGGGGCCCGGAGCCCGCGCCGGCGCCCGGGGAGAGGGGCCCGGAGCCCGCGCCGGCGCCCGGGGAGAGGGGCCCGGAGCCCGCGCCGGCGCCCGGGGAGAGGGGCCCGGAGCCCGCGCCGGCGGCCGGGGAGAGGGGCCCGGAGCCCGCGCCGGCGGCCGGGGAGAGGGGCCCGGAGCCCGCGCCGGCGGCCGGGGAGAGGGGCCCGGAGCCCGCGCCGGCGGCCGGGGAGAGGGGCCCGGAGCCCGCGCCGGCGGCCGGGGAGAGGGGCCCGGAGCCCGCGCCGGCGGCCGGGGAGAGGGGCCCGGAGCCCGCGCCGGCGGCCGGGGAGAGGGGCCCGGAGCCCGCGCCGGCGGCCGGGGAGAGGGGCCCGGAGCCCGCGCCGGCGGCCGGGGAGAGGGGCCCGGAGCCCGCGCCGGCGCCTGGGGAGAGGGGCCCGGAGCCCGCGCCGGCGCCTGGGGAGAGGGGCCCGGAGCCCGCGCCGGCGCCTGGGGAGAGGGGCCCGGAGCCCGCGCCGGCGCGGCTGCCAGCTGGGATCAAACCTGTCGAGCTCGGAAGCCAAGGGAGCTCCACTGGGTCAACTCGGCGAAGGCAGGGGACAGCCAGGCCCCCAGCGGGAGCCTGCCCCTACAGGGCGCTAGCTGCCGTGGGACGCTCCTTGCTCTGGCGGGGACGTTCCTCCTCACCACGCCCAGCGGCCATCAGCCCCCACCGGCTGCCCACTCTCCTCCCAGCCCCGAGCTGGCCCCCCAGCGCGCCCGGCCCAGCCGCCCTCTGGAACTGGGCACGAGTCTCCCTTCGGCCCGCACGGGATGCCCTGGCAGCCGATTTGTGCGGGGCGCTCCCTCCCCCCGCTGCTCCCCGCCGAGCCTCCGGCGCCCCTCCTCCCTCCGCGGGCCCGTCGGCGTCCGGCCCCTTTGCCTCTTCCCTGGGCCGCGCCAGCTCCCCCGCCCGGGCCCCTTCTAACGGGAGAAACGAGCCGTCCCTGCCCCGCAGGGCCCAGGCCGTCTGAACTCCACCCCCAGTCCCACTGCCTGGCCCCACACGCTCCCCCCTGGGGACTCAACCTGAGCAAAGGGACCCGGGGTGCCCAGGTGGCTCCCGGCTGCATGCACAGGCTGCCCTTGTTCCCATTACGGGCCGGAGAACCCAGGGGCTGGCTTCTCAGTGGCAGGCGGGAAGCGGGAAAGGCAGAGCCGGGCCCCACGCAGGCCCCGGCCCCGGCGAGCCCGGACAGCGCCTAGCATCCGGCAGTCAGAAGCGAATCCTCCAAAATCCTGAAGTTGGCTTAAAAATGCGAAGTTGGGGCGGAGGGCAGGGGGGCTTGTTACTGGCCTCCTGCCTGCAGGGGTGACGTCTTCAGGCTTTGCTGCAAGGCCACAGGGCAGGAAGCGGCCAGGCAGCAATGCAAGCCGCAGCTCCCCCATCCCCGATTCCAGCCGCCGGGGCTGTCAGGGGTGGCTGCACGTGCCCCTGGCCTGCTGGCTTGGGGGGCTCCTGAGCGAAGGCGAAGCACCCCGTTCCCCCCTGCCCTAGGCTGGCAGGCAAGAGTGACAGCCCCCCTGCAGGCTGGCGTCTGCCCCAGGTCCCCCGGGCGGAAAGCGGGAACAACTCCACTGCAGTTACCCCGGGGCCTCCCCCAGCCCCTGCACGTCGTGTGCGTGCCGCAGCAGCCGCACGCCATTCGAGGCGGGCGAGAAGAGTCACGTGACGTGTGCTGCGGGCCAGTGAAATCCTGCCCGGAAAATGAGTTGAGTCTCCCTTTGTGATTCAAACGCAAACGGCAGAGCAGCAGCGGGCGAGCGAGCGTTTCTGCGGGTGCGCTGAGGGTTTATTAATAACCCCTCACGTGTCCTGCTGGAGCTCGGGGACATCGGTCCCAGGGAAAGGAAACGGACGTAGTGGGATAACCGCTTACACAGGTAACCCATAAGCCTGGGCCCGAGGGGGAAACAGAGGCCCCAAGAAAGCAGCTTCCCTGTGGGCCAGGCCACGCAGGGAGTCCGAAGCAGGATTAGAACTCAGGGCCTCCAGCAGCCCAGCACTAGGGCTCACCTCCCTGCCAGGAAACTCTTTGGAGCTGACGCGTTCAGACAGGGGCGTGCCGATTTTCCAGACTAGAGGAGTCTGGTCTGTCCTGCCTGTGCCCCCCGGTTCCACCTCCCTTCAAAACGACTTGCTCAGAGCGAGACACAGAAATCCCGGGAACGCTGCCGACCACAGGAAAACAAGCCAAACGGACCGGAGTAGAAACAGTGCGGCACCAGGACAGCGCTGTCCAGTGGTACCACCACGCCGTAGAGAGCTGGGCAAATCGCCGACATACCCCACGAGAGAACTGGGCGTACCCGAACTTGGGATGTAACACACTGACCAGTGACCCCTGTCCTGATGGCTTTGCAGAGGATACATCCTCCTTCCTTCTCCCCCGGCATGGGCACGCTCCATACGGAAACTAGGGTGTCAAACAGCGCGTAACCGGTTCGCTGGGATCCTGGGGGCGGGGCCTGGCCAGGCCGCCGGTTAACTCGCTCCCCTGGTAAGCACGCCGGTAAGGGTGATGCTTCCCAGGTAGCTGGTTAACTCTTCACATCCCTATTGGGAACAAGCAGGGGCCCGGAGAGATGCCGGCCTGAGGGCCCGCTGAGCAGTCTGCCGAACTCCTCTGAAGCCACCGAGTTTCACTGGGAAGAGGCTCGTGCACACGCGGAGAGAACAGAGACCTGGCTCCAGGCGCCCCCTGCTCCTCCAGCTGCCGGGAAGCCTTGGGAAGAGGCTCCAGGTGTTTCTTGCACCAGAGGAGGGAGACGGGCAAAGTCAGTTTTTATGCTCGAATCCGCTCTCGCTGCCAGGAAAACACAAGCCGGCTGGGATGAAAACGGGCCCCTTGCAGAGCCATGCTTCACAGCACTGGCACGCGGCCAGACAGACCGGGGCAGGCTCAAGCGGGCTCAGAGAGAAGATGAATAAATAATCCACAGATTTCCTGGTGCTGAGTGATGGGAAACAGGCAGCCGAAGCGCTGGGCTTGGGGCGGGGGCAGACGCAGGCCCAGGCCCCCGGGGACCTTGCTGGCTGTGGGCAGATGGGAACGGAAGATTCTGCAGAAGTTCACGAAGGTGACGCCCGGGCCCTGGGCCCTGTGCTGCAGAGCCCGCTGTGGGCAGTGCTGGGTGTAGGCTGCCCGGCCTGCCCCTTCCGGGAGCGCGGAGCCGGCCCTGCCCTGCCCAGGGCCCCGGCCAATCTGTGGGGTCCCCTGACGGCTGTTGCTACGCACAGGGCGACTACCTCTCTTGCCCCCCAAAAGCGGCCTTCTCTGGGTGGGAACCAGCACATAGGAACGGGGGCCATGTGTTTCAGGCAGGAAGCAAGGAACGAATATAACAAGCTACCTGCTGCCCGGCGGGAGGAGGGGCAGCGTGTTCGTACAGAAAGGGGCTTCCAAGGGGAAGGCTTGTTTTCCCGCCTGCCAAGTCAGTGTAACACACTGCCACAGCCTGTGAGCACCACCCCGCCGGCTGGGAGCCGCCCCACTGCAGGGTGACCCCCGACTGCACCACCCCGCCGGCTGGGAGCCGCCCCACTGCAGGGTGACCCCCGACTGCACCACCCCGCCTGCTGGGAGCTGCCCCACTGCAGGGTAACCCCCGACTGCACCACCCCGCCTGCTGGGAGCCGCCCCACTGCAGGGTAACCCCCGACTGCACCGCCCCGCCAGCTGGGAGCTGCCCCACTGCAGGGTGACCCCCGACTGCACCACCCCGCCTGCTGGGAGCTGCCCCACTGCAGGGTGACCCCCGACTGCACCACCCCGCCTGCTGGGAGCTGCCCCACTGCAGGGTGACCCCCGACTGCACCACCCCGCCTGCTGGGAGCCGCCCCACTGCAGGGTGACCCCCGACTGCACCACCCCGCCTGCTGGGAGCCGCCCCACTGCAGGGTGACCCCCGACTGCACCACCCCGCCTGCTGGGAGCTGCCCCACTGCAGGGTGACCCCCGACTGCACCACCCCGCCTGCTGGGAGCTGCCCCACTGCAGGGTGACCCCCGACTGCACCACCCCGCCGGCTGGGAGCTGCCCCACTGCAGGGTGACCCCCGACTGCACCACCCCGCCGGCTGGGAGCTGCCCCACTGCAGGGTGACCCCCGACTGCACCACCCCGCCTGCTGGGAACTGCCCCACTGCAGAGTAACCCCCGACTGCACCACCCCGCCTGCTGGGAGCTGCCCCACTGCAGAGTGACCCCCGACTGCACCACCCCGCCTGCTGGGAGCTGCCCCACTGCAGGGTGACCCCCGACTGCACCACCCCGCCTGCTGGGAGCTGCCCCACTGCAGAGTAACCCCCGACTGCACCACCCCGCCTGCTGGGAGCTGCCCCACTGCAGAGTGACCCCCGACTGCACCACCCCGCCGGCTGGGAGCTGCCCCACTGCAGGGTGACCCCCGACTGCACCACCCCGCCTGCTGGGAGCTGCCCCACTGCAGAGTAACCCCCGACTGCACCACCCCGCCTGCTGGGAGCTGCCCCACTGCAGAGTAACCCCCGACTGCACCACCCCGCCTGCTGGGAGCTGCCCCACTGCAGAGTAACCCCCGACTGCACCACCCCGCCTGCTGGGAGCTGCCCCACTGCAGGGTAACCCCCGACTGCACCACCCCGCCTGCTGGGAGCTGCCCCACTGCAGGGTAACGCCCTACTACTACCAGCAGCTGGGAGTTACTCCCTGAGCTCCAGCAGGAGCGGGCGGGGTGTGAGGGGCTGGTCCAAGCCCTGCCGATGGCCTGTGCCAAGGCCATCGCTGCCTCGGTGCCAGGGAGACAATCGACAGGGAACAGCAACATCCAAGAGCCTGCACCGTGGCTAATTCAGCCCGGTGTGGGGAGCCTGGAGCAGGCTGGCGTGGAGCCACCTCCGCCTTCCCGGCTGTGGGTCAGCTCCACCCACCCGCCAGCCACAGCTGCTGGGACGCAGGTCGGGGAGGGCGGCCGGCGGACACGAGTCGCTCCGCGAGCGCCCCCCGCAGGGCTGCCGGATCCTGCTGGGCTCTGCGCCGGTCTCCCTGCCGGTGCTAACGGCGCACACACCTAAGGCGGGGCCGGTGGGAGCGGCGTGCTGACGGCACACCACACGGCGAGAGCCGGGCGCTGCCACGCTCCGGCCTGCCACCCCGCACATTCCAAGCCACCCGACCCCGGGGAGCTTCCGACCGCCCTGGCCGTGAGCCTCTCTCCCCACGGTCATTTCTGGGGCTGCTCTGCTCATTAAGCCGGGGCTGCAGACTAGATGGGCTGGGCTCAGCACGCCCCATTGGCAGCCTGGCCAGGCAGGGGCTCTTCCACCTCGAGGGAGCCAGTGCCCCTGTGCTACGGGGGAGCGGCGAAGGGCCAGCGTGTCCACGGAGCATGCAACACGTCAGGGCACCCGGGGGGGAAGCGCCTCTCCCAGGCACAGCTGCTGGGGCCGGTGCACACGGAGCGCAGGGGCAGCTGTGCTGCTCTCCGGACTCTGGTCCTCGTGCACCGCCAAGCTCCCGTCGCTCGCTGGCAGGAGCCCCGGGCTGTGCACAGGGGGCCTGCAGCGTGTCTGAGCCTCTCCCGCCCGGCCAGCGGCTCTGCTCAGAACGAGGCGAGTCTCCGCTCGGGCAGGGCTCGGCTATTTCCCACCCCCACCCTGCGGGGAAACACAGAGCCAGCGACAAGCAAAGAGAGACCCAGGAACTCAGCTGGTGGCCCAGGAAGCAGGGGGTCTGGGCTGAGTTTGGCCCCGCTCTTCTCAACCTCCTCGGCACCCCTGCAGAGCCCCACTGCTCTCTGGGCTTGCCCCGGGAAGCTGCCCTGCCGGCGCCAGGCCGTCACCGCCTCCGATCAAAGGGCCCAGCACAGGCCAGGCAGTGGCGCCGGCTCCCAGGGGCATGGGGGGGCGGTTGGAGCTGTGCGTCCCAGAGAGGAAGCCAGAGGGTCTCTTCTCCTGCTGTTATCACCCCGGGGCTGTCCCGGCCCCCCTTGGCCCCACGAGCTCTCCCGCGACACGCTCGCTGACCCCTGCACGCAGGCGGCGTGGGGGGGGGGGGTCGCTGAGAGTCGAATGCCATGAGGCTGCCAGCCGGGCCTGGCTTCCCACCCCCGGGCCCACACGAAGGCAGGGGGCTGTGTGCCGGGAGGGGAGTGGGGCTGAGCCTGGGTTTCTTGGTTTCTGAACTGAGGGACCCTTTGGCCACGATGCTCCCTGCTTCCTGGGAAACCCGCCGGACAAGAGCAAGGCCGGAACGGGCCAACGCCCACGGCGGGATGCCGGGAAAGCGCCCGATCTAGAAACCGCACCTCCAGCTGCCGCCCTGCGGCGCAGGGCCACCGCCGGTCCGAGCCAGGCTCCACTCTCACCTGCCCCACGAGCAGAAATCCGCCAGCTCCCCTCCCTTCCGTGGCCGGCCCACGTCTCGCCAGCACGACGCCCGGCAGCTTTCTGCCCCCCACGCAATGGGCCAGCCCCGCCCCTGCTCCCTTCTGCCCCGCCCTGCCACTGGCCCCTCCCCCTCCCGTGCTGGTCAGCAGTGGTGGGTGGGGAGATTACAGAGGAGGAGGAGAGTTGGGGGGATCTGGAACCCCTCCCCTGCCCAGAGCACCTGCACAGCTGCAATCCACCCCTCACAGCCCCCCCCCCCCCCCCCCCCGCCACATGGCCCTGCTCGGCCCCCTCCCATCACTTCTGTGCCCGGCTGGGTTTACACCCCAGCTGCGAGCTGCAGTTTAGGGTCTCAGATGGGGGGAGGGGGGAGGGCTCGAAATAGAAACTATTTCTACATTTCATGTTCTGCTCCCCCCGGCCCAGGGCCTCAGCGGGTCTGGGTCCGGCCCTGCCCCCGCCCCGAAGGGCCGCGTCTCCGGGAGAGCCCACGCGCAGCCCCTGCGCCCCGGGGAGCCAGGACCAGGGCGGGGCGGGGGCTCCTAATCACAGCCCCGCACAGAAAAGCAGAAGCAAAACTCTGCCCTGTTTTCTGGGAGGGGAGGGGCGGTGCAGCCTGGAGCGGGTCCCTTCCCGGGTGCCTGGCAGGGCGCGTGGGCACCAAGCTCCAGGGCTGCGGGGCCCAGTTGGAAGGGGGGGGTCGGGGCCCCCTCGGAGCCCAAAGAGTTGGGTGAAAAGCGCAAAGCTCCCAGGCTGCGCTGCACGGGCCGTGCCCTGGGGAGCCCCAGCTCCAAGGGGGTGTCGCGGGGGGGGGGATCTCAGACCCGTAACCCCCCCCCCCGGCCGTTTGGGCAGCGCTTTGGCGGGGGCGGGACAGGGCCGGGGTCTCACCCCCCCCCCCGGCCGTTTGGGCAGCGCTTGGGCGGGGGCGGGACGGGGCCGGGGTCTCACCCCCCCCCCCGGCCGTTTGGGCAGCGCTTGGGCGGGGGCGGGACAGGGCCGGGGTCTCACCCCCCCCCCCGGCCGCGGTGCCCGTCTCCGGTCGCCGGCGCTGCCCTAGAGCGGTGCCCGGGGCGCAGCCCGGCCGGCCCCAGCGCCCCCGCCCCGGGCCAGAAGTTGGCTGGAGGCGGCGGCGGCAGCAGCAGCAGCAGCGCGGGCGAGCTGCCTCCTCCCGGCTCCCCGCTCCCCGCTCCCGCTGCCGGGCGCGGATGAGCCGCCGGGGCCCCGAGCCGCCGCGCGCGGACCCTACCTGGCCAGGCGCGGAGCCGCCCGCCTGGTTGCTGCGCCGCGGGCCGGGAGTGAGCGCAGCGAGCCGCGGGGGGCCGGGCGCCTGCCCCGCCCACGTGGGGGGAGAGGGGCCGGCCGGGGCGGGCAGTCGCGCTCCGAGCGCCGCGGCGAGCCGCCCCTCCCGGCCCGGCCGTGCGCCCTCCGGGGATACGAGCCTGCTACTGCTGGGAGCGGGAGCCGCTCCTCCCCAGGGCTGGGGGCTGGGCTCGTGGGGCGTGGCCCTGCCCCCCCCTTTCCCCCGTGGATACTAGCCTGCTACTGCTGGGAGCGGGAGCCGCTCCTCCCCAGGGCTGGGGGCTGGGCTCGTGGGGCGTGGCCCTGTCCCCCTTTCCCCCGTGGATACTAGCCTGCTACTGCTGGGAGCGGGAGCCGCTCCTCCCCGGGGCTGGGCTCGTGGGGCGTGGCCCTGTCCCCCTTTCCCCCGTGGATACTAGCCTGCTACTGCTGGGAGCGGGAGCGGCTCCCCTCGGGGGGCTGGCCCATGGTGGGGAGGGGCGATTTGGGTGGAATCCCCCTTGGCCTGACCCGTCCGGGGTCCCTGGACAAGTAGCCGAGCCCCCAGCAGGAAGTGCCCCCGGGGAAGGGACACGCTGCAGGATCCCGCGGCTGCCGGCCCGGCGCGTACCGGCCAGAGTCCCTCGCACCCCAGAGCACGGTGCCAGCGCCCCTCCCCCCGCGCTCAGCTCAGGAACCAGAGGGAGGTGCCCAGCCAAGGGGGCGGTCGGCGTTGTGCCCCCCAGTCACGGCCCCAGCGTGTTAGAGGCCTCGGGGCTGCTCTAAGTCACGTCTGGGCTGAGCGCGGCGCCCTGGGACCACGCCTCCCCTCCGCTAGGGCCCTACGCCACAGGCCACGGCAGAGCCCCAGTGGGCCACGTCTTGGCCTGGTTTAAGGCCCCAGGACCCATCTCTGCCACATGCCCTGGATTCAGGACTTTGCATGTTGGGAGCGGGGGAGGCGCAGAGCGACCAGGAGCTGGGCCCGAGCTGGGAGTTAGAACAGGGGCAGGATCCACTCCCCGGGCCACAGTGACGTTGCAAAATCTCCTCTCATCCCAGACTGGCACAAGCGAGGGGCCGGGCCGTCAGGGCTGGAGATGCTGTGGCGCGGGGCTCCGGGAAGCAGGCTGGCCCTCGCAGGAGGCCCTAGCACGGGGTGAGTGGCGGAGAGGTGGCCCGTAGAAGGGAGACATGCGGGGAACGGACAGGCCCTTGCAGAAGGCCGGGGGCCAGGACAGTGGATGTGCGGAAGAAACGACGCTGGAGTCCTGCCAGCAGCACACGTGCCCAGAAAGGCGGCGTTTGCAGAGGCCGAAGGTGTCCGCGGCTGTGGATGAGAATCAATGCGCTCCCGCCACGTGCTCGGGTTTTGTCACTTCAGCCTCTGCTACGGGCAAAGCGTTCCAGGGCCAGCGAAGTGCCGTGTGTCGGCAGAGCCACGTCCCACCCAGGGACCCCCCCCACATGGGCCCGAGAAGCTGCCTTTCTTGGAACCAGCACATGGACCCCCCCTCCAGTAACAGCTCTGGATGCAGCTGAACTTCTGAAATGTGGCTGGGACAAGCTAGGGCACCCTTTGGGGACGGGGGCGCTGGCTCGAGCTCTCCCCTGAATTTTGAACCAGGTCACTCAGCCTGGCCCAGCTCTCACTGCAGCCCAGCCTTTGGGGCAGGGATCCCCTTTATAAACGGCGGCGGGGCGTTCCGGTAACAAAAGACTTGGCACTAACGTGAGCGAAGGCTCGTCAGCTGGTCCTGAGCGCGTGGCCAGGCAGTGCAGGCACACGACAGGGCATCGGATCTGGGGAGATGGGAGGCCTCCACCCAGATCCTGGGTGTGGTGTTGCAGAGACTGACTCCCAGAAATCCAGGCTTGGGGGGCCCTCCGGTGTGCAAGGTACCTGCGGCTGGAGTCTCAGGCAGCGGGTGGGAGAGCGACAGGGGAGCTGGCAAGGCTGAGGAGCATCCGAGCCCATGAGGAATTCCTGGAGAGGATCCACGGAGGCAGAGGAAGCTGTCCAGTGACAAGGCTGCCGACACCACTGGGGGAGGAGGAGATGGCTCCGTCTCCGGGGGGACACTGGCAGCTGGTCCCTTCTGGCAGCAGGCCGTGCTCCCCCCTGCTCCCAGCCCTCCCCCTGTGGTGCTGGAGAACCGTTGCACTGTCCTGAATACGAGAGACGAGGAATAGAATCATAGAATCATAGAATCATAGGACTGGAAGGGACCTCGAGAGGTCATCGAATCCAGCCCCCCACCCTCAAGGCAGGATCAAGCTCCGTCTACACCATCCCTGACAGATGTCTATCTAACCTGTTCTTAAATATCTCCAGAGATGGAGATTCCACCACCTCCCTTGGCAATTTATTCCAATATTTGACTACCCTGACAGTTAGGAATTTTTTCCTAATGTCCAATCTCAACCTCCCCTGCTGCACTTTAAGCCCATTACTCCTTGTCCTGTCCTCAGAAACCAAGAGGAACAAATTTTCTCCTTCCTCCTTGTGACACCCTTTTAGATATTTGAAAACCGCTATCATGTCCCCCCTTAATCTTCTTTTTTCCAAACTAAACAAGCCCAGTTCCTGAAGCCTGGCTTCATAGGTCATGTTCTCTAAACCTTTAATCATTCTTGTCGCTCTTCTCTGTACGCTTTCCAATTTCTCCACATCTTTCTTGAAATGTGGCGCCCAGAACTGGACACAGTACTCCAGCTGAGGCCTAACTAGTGCAGAGTAGAGCGGCAGAATGACTTCACGAGTTTTGCTTACAACACACCTGTTGATACAACCTAGAATCATATTTGTTTTTTTTGCAACAGCATCCCACTGTTGACTCATATTCAACTTGTGGTCCACTATGACCCCTAGATCCCTTTCCGCCATGCTCCTTCCTAGACAGTCGCTTCCCATCGTAGGAAGCACCCCCACGAGGGAGGAAGAGACGCCTCGTACCCCCGGGGCTGCAGCCACACTGCAAGGAGGAAACGTAGGGTAGTGGCGGTCGGAGATCTCCTCTGAGAGGGACGGAGGTGCCCATCTGTCACCCTGACGTGGCATCTCGGGAGATGCTGCCTGCCGGGGGCCCGCATCCGAGATGTTACAGGGGCACTGTCGAGGATCAGCCGGCCCTCTGACTACTACCCCACGCTACTCACCCACGTGGGCACCAAGGATTCTGTGAGGTGCGCCACTGAGCGGATCACGCGTGACTCCAGGGCTCTGGGAGTGCAGGCGAAGGAGTTTGGGGCACAGGCGGGGTTCTCTTCAGTCCTTCCTGTCAAAGGGCGGGGCCCAGGCAGAGCCAGCTGCATCCTGGGGACAAAGTCCTGGTTGCAAAGATGGTGTCAGCAGGAGGGCTCTGGTTTCTGTGTCAAGGGAAGATAGTGGAGCAAGTACTTAAGGAATCCAGCTGCAAACATCTGGAAGATAATATGGTGATAGGGAACAGCCAGCATGGATTTGTCAAGAACAAATCATGCCAAAGCAACTGGATAGCTTCTTTTGCTAGGATAAGGGGGAAGTGGTGGATGTGGTATACCTAGACTTTAGTAGGGCATGTGCTACAGTCTCGCACGACCTTCCTAACGATAAACTAGGCAGATACAACCTAGATGGGGCGACTATAAGGTGGCTGGATAACTGTTCTCAGAGGATAGTTATCAGTGGTTCACAGTCATGCTGGAAGGGCAGAACAAGTGGGATTCTGTAGGGGTCTGTTTTGGAACCGGTTCTGTTCAATATCTTCATCAAGGATTTAGATGGTGGCATAAAGAGGACGCTTATAATGTTTGCAGACGATACCAAGCTGGGAGGGGTGCAAAGTGCATTGGAGGATCTGGACACACTGGAGAAATGGTCTGAAGTAAATAGGATGAAGTTAATAAGGACAAATGCAAAGTGTTCGACTGAGGAAGGAACAATCCATTTCACACACACAGAATGGGAAGTGACTGCAGAAAGGAACCTAGGGTCACAGTAAACCACAAACTAAATATGAGTCAACAGTGTGACACTTGCAAGAAAAGCCAACACGATTCTGGAATGTGCTAACAGGAGCGTTGTGAGCAACACACGAGGAGTCATTCTCTCTCTCACTTCGCTCTGCGCTGATTAGGCCTCTGGTTCTGGGCACCACAGTTCAAGAAAGACGTGGAGAGATTGGAGAGGGTCCAGAGAAGAGCAACGAGAATGACTAAAGGCCTAAAGAATGTGAGCTAGGGGAGAGGCTGAAAGAACTGGGCTTGTGTAGTTTAGAAAAGAGACGACAGAGGGGACATGCTAGCAGCGTTCAAGTGCCTAAAAGGGTGTTGCAAGGAGGAGGGAGAAAATAATACTCCTCTCGGAGGATAGGATGAGAAGCAAGGGGCTTAAATTGCAGCAAGGGAGGTTTTGGTTGGACGTTAGGAAAAGTCCCTTACGTGTCCGGGTGGTGAAACACTGGAACAAATTGCCCAGGGGGGTTGTGGAATCTCCATCACGGGGGATGTTATGAGAGGTTGGGCAGACACCTGCCAGGGACGGCGTCACAGGCTGAGCGCTCACCCCCGGTATCTCCTGCTGGTCATTCGGGCCATCAGCCCCCTGCCCCAGAGCGCCTCTGCTGGCCGGTGTCTCAACCCCTGGTGCAGGTCTCCTGCCGGTTCAGCCCATTGTCTGTGCCGGGCCACAGTGCTCTTTGCTCCTAGTACTGCCTAAGGTCAGTGCCCCTGTACTCTGGGGTCTGCCCCTCCCAAGAACCCCCCCTTCCTCTACACCGACCTTGCCTCAGGCTGTGTCTACACTGGCGGGCTCTGGCGCAAGAACACGTCCACACGGCCATGTGCTTTTGTGCAAGAGCATCCATGGCAGTGTGGACGCTCCCTTGCGCAGGAAAGCTCCGATGGCCATTTTAGTCATAGGGCTTTCTTGTGCAAGAAACTCCTGCTGCCCGTCCACACTGCCCTCTTGCACAAGAGCTCTCGTGCAAGAGGGCTCACACGTGTTAGAAACGAGCGTAGCCCTTGCGCAAGAAGCCCTGTCTTCCCACGCCGTGCTGTGAACCGTCTTGTGCAGGAGCAGGCGGGCCCTGGGGACGCTCCGCGGGTTCTGGTGCAAGAACCCACCAGTGTGGACATGGCCGCAGTGACCTACGCCAGCCATCATCTAACCTCTGCCTCAGGCAACCTGCGTCTGCCACGGCCACTCGGCATCGGCAAGGGCGTGGGGACCCGCCACCGTCTGCTGCCCGGGCTGTGTCCCTTAGGACTCTCAGTGGTCAGAGCTGCCCCGCCTCCAGCCCCTGTGGCAGCCAGGTCCCTCCTGCTCCCCAGCCAGCGTGTCTGTTCCCTTCCCCCCAGAGCCCTTATTTATACAGCCCCAGCCGGAGCCTAATTGGCTGTATCTGCCCCAGCTGCGGCTCCACTTTCTCAGCCCGCCCCCAGGGCTGGGTTTAACCCTTAAAGGGCCAGAGCGGGGCCGACGCCCCATCACAGGTGGTCTAGGGCTTGGTTCTGCCGTGAGGGCAGGGACCCTTGGTGCCCTCTCGAGGTCCCTTCCCGTTGTAGGGTTCTATCGTTCCATGAAAGGGTAGGAACAGCTGGCGGAATGGGGAGAGGTGACTAGCATCCCCAGGGGTCTGTACTGGGCCCAGGGCTGTCCAGCAATTCACAAACGATCTGGAAAAGCGGGACCCCAGTGCGGTGGCCCAGTCGGTGGATGATGCAACACGTATCCAAGATGGGCCAGTGCAAAGCTGGCGGCGTGGCGCTACAAAGGCCTTTCTCCAAGCTGGTGACTGGGCAACGCAACGGCAGCTGGAATTCAATGTGGAGGAGCTTCAGGGCGTAGCCCAGTTAGTCTGTTACAGAAAAAAACCAGCAAGCAAATGGTCTGGTAGCACTTTATAGACTCACAAAGCATGTAGGTGGGATCGTGAGCTCTCGTGGGCACCGCCCACTGCTTCAGATGACCGGAGTTAGGATTAGAGGATAAGGAAACTCGAAATAAATAGAGGGAATGGGGGGGAGGGGGGAGAAAGATGCTCTGTGGCCCATCCTGCTGCCTCTATGCATAAAGTATCCGGAGAAAGGCTGCTAAACCCGAGTAGATGGAAGTCAGTGGATAGATCAGGCAGGAAGGATACTATTTCTCAGTGTTGAGAAATGCAAAGTAAGGCACACGGCAAACCTAGCCCCACTGTAGATACAAACCGAGGGGAGCTAAACTAGCAGAACCCATCCACAGCCGGATCGCGGAGCCCTTGCGTGTAGCTGCTTGAAGAGACCTGGGCCATAGCGAGTGGGGCACTGGGACTCCTGCAAAAGGGGGTGGCTAATTAGGCCTGAAATACCAACGTGCCTGTTTCACTCCACCGTGCGCACACACGTTGGCGAGCGAGCCCGGGGCTCCGCGGAGAGTTCGAACAACGTACGACTCTAGACTAAACTTCTGCCCCACGCGTCCCTCGAGTGACTTGCCCCGCGGGGTGCGGTACCGGAGCTGAGCGGGCATGGCAGTGAGTTGTCTTTCTCTCGGATAGACACAGTCTAGATTGGCTACAGGCTCCTACCCGCTCACTGCAGAGAAGGAGCGCGGTCGGGGCCTGAATAGCCCCTGGGTTCCTGCTTGCGGTTGCTCCCCCGGCCAAAAGCTGCTCCGCTGGACAATGAAGGCGGAGGAGGCTCCCCCCCCCTTGCTGTCTGCTGTGCAGGGATGGGGCCCAGCTGGTCTTCAGCGGGTGACCCCCCTTTTCAGCTGTGGCTGCCAGCCTTGCTCACAGCAGGGGTAGCTTGGAGCCAGCGGCGGCTCCGAATTGCCCCAGGGCTGAATTTCCCTGACCCCTGCTAGGGCGGAGGCTTGTCTCCACAGCCCATGCTGCTCCGCCTGCCGGTGCCACACGCAGGCTCCCGCGCCCGCCGGGACCCCAAGGCCGGGGCCGTGTTCACGTAGCGATGAGCATCCTCCGGGGCGTTTCGAGGGACCCTCCCTTCAGGCTGGCCGGGCCTGCCGGTGGCGGGTGGCCGACCTGGACGCGCTGTCCCAGGGAGCGGGCGGACGGGCACGCTGAGCAGTCACAGCCCCCGGGGAGCTCTGCCCGTCGGCACGTCAACGGCAATGACGTCCCCGGCGGTGGTTGGCGATGCCGGGTGTTCCCAGGCAGCGCCTGTTGCTGGACAGTCGCTCCGCAGGTGACTTCCCGGCGCTCAGGCTGGCGTGCGCACGGAGCCCAGCTGCTGTGATGCCAGCCCCAAGGCGAGCCCGTTTGTTGCTGTAATGAGATGCGGAAGAGGAAGGGTGGGAACTTGCAGCATGCCGCTGCAGGCCTCTAAGCCGGGGCGGGCAATCGATACAGCCACGGAGGGGACCACCCCGCGGTGTCTGCGAGTTATTGGCTAGGCTGGAGGGGGTCTAGCATTTCCTCCCAGCACCGCTCACGCTGGCCAGCCAGGCTGGGCGGGCAAAGCCAGCGAAAGCGCTCACAGGAACCGTGCCGAGACAGCTCGGGCTCTGTAGACGACTGTCGCATTCGCACTTCATTATCGAGTGTTGCAAGCCAGCGTTCCCAGGAAGCTGGATGCTTGGGCGGCCACTCAGGAGAAATTCCAATGCCGCCCAGCAGAATGCCCCCAGCTAGGGTTGTGTTTCTCCAGGTGGTGCACATTCACACAGACCTCGGTGCACCTAGAAAAAAATATTCTGCACATGGATGGAAAAGAGGAGAGGAAACATTGCTGCAAACCCAAGGCCTGGCCAGCATCTCCACCTGGATCCAACTAACTCATGTGATATTCAGCTAGACAGGAACTCTCCCGATAGCCTCACTTCATGGCCTGGCTCAGGCTGGCTTTATAAGGACAGTGAGTCACGGATGCCTGTTCCCTTCCCTGTCTCATGTGGGTAACCCCAGACCCCTCATGCCCAACGTCACCCCCTGCCAGGCTGTGGTGCTTGTTGCTGGAGCCTGGGGCAGGGAGGGGGGATGACAAGCAGCTGGGGGCCTTGCCCAGTAGCGGCCTGATATGTCTCTGGCTCAGTGCATGGATGGCTGCGATCGTGGGCAGGAACAGGAGGCCGGATTCCCAGGTCATTAGCTCCAGGCCGGTGAGCCAGACCTGGAGTCCTGTCTCCCGCCCGCCATCCCGGGACAGGGACGGGGTGGTGGGTAGAAGAGGCATGGGAAGACACTGCCTTCCCTGGGTCTCAGTGCCCACCCTCTCGGCTCTTCCTATCTCTGACCTGCCACGACCGCAGGCTCCCACCACTGGCTGCTGCCTGATGCGTCTTCCATCTAGTAAAAAGCCTTCCAGCGTGCCCAGCCTATTAGCAGAAGATTTCTATTGTAAAAGGCCGTTCAAGTGGTAAGGAAGCCATTTAACAGGCATTTGCCCACCCCCAGGAGTATATACTTCTGAATTTCCCACTAACCAGTTGTGCGTTACGGTAACAGTGACTCAGACCATGCTAAGCTGCAGGGTTTGACTTTAACGTTTACTATGAAATGTTTCATTCCTGCGGTGCTGACGTCTCTACAAACTCCATGCACAGACAGCTGGATGCGCAAGCTGGGCAGCCCTCGTTAGCCTTCCAATGCCGGCTCATTTTAAATCAGCCCTTCCAAAGACCACCCTTGTTTAAAGACCCTTTTTAGTCTGAATTACTATAGTGCAAAAAGGTGGCTGCCAAAGTCCCCTCTTCTCTGTCCATCCCGTAAATCCGATCCTCTCCCTGCACCCTCTACCCTGTAAGAGAGCTGTGACGGACCGGGCCGTGTCTGGGCACAGCTGAGGGCGTCCGCTCAGGGCGAATTGCTCAAATCCGGGGCTCCTTACAGCCCCCAGACTGGTGACTTCTCCAAACAGGCCACAAACCAGTCCCACAGAGCGCTTCAGCTGCCTGCCTGAAGCCTCACCAGCAAAACCCCTCCGACACCCCAGCAATATCCGTGCCCCAGATGGCCCCGGGCCTATACACAGGTGGGGGGGGGGGGGGGGGGGGAGTCCTAGCACCCAATCCCACCTACCCCGAACAAGTCCTGTCCGGTTCCAAGAAACCAGCCACAGATCCCAGGTCAATTTACCCTCTGGATCTTACCCACAAATCACGCTGGGCCAATCCTTTAGAATCTATATCTAAAGGTTTATTAACACAAGAAAGAAAAGCCTGAGAGTAAGGTTGTTAAAGTACAGTACGTTACATGCACCGAATCTCCCAGTTCTCGATGCAGGCTCTAGCAGAGATGTTGCAGCTGCTGGTTTAAAAGTTCTTATTGCACATCCTGAGATCAGGATGGGTTCACAGGTCTTCCGGGCTCTTCAATCCCTGCAGTGCTGCCTCTGGGACGAAGTGCTGAGCTGAGAACAAAATGGCATCGACCACATGGCCTCTTTATACCTCCTTCCTGGCCTCTTCTTGTATGCAGCAGGTCACCTGGTCAGAGGCCAATCTCTGTGTTTCCTGCTGGCTGCTCTCAGGTGACAGCCCCCATTCTTTGGGTGTGTCCATAGCCCATCAAGTGCCATTGTCCTACAGGGCCTGGCTAATCAGCCTGTCCATAGCCATGCTTAACCACATTCAGAGAAATATTCAGCTTCCACACAGATTACAGATTCCTACCTACACACACAGACATTATACACTCACATAAATAGCGTACATAAGATCAGCGAACAACAAGCTCCCATTCAATACCCCACATGGCTCCCTTTTATACCAATTTCTGGGGCCAACACCCCCACCTAGGGGTGCAGCAGCGATCTGGCTGCTTCCCTCCAATTCGGTAATGTGACAAGAGCCTGTAAGGGACTATGGTGTGCTGGACGTTCCTTGCTGGTCGCTATGCGTGGGCTGTGGGGGACCCCGCCGGCAGCTGTCTGTAGCACGGCCCAGCAGGGGGCGCCCTGCCGCCCCAGGGCGGTGGCTAAAACCAGTTCCACAAGTTAAGGGAAGAGGCTGGACAAAGGAACTGGGGTTGGGGGAAGGGCCAGTCTTGGGCTGGAATCCAGGGGCCCATGGCAAGGGGGCTGAGGCATCCTGGCCCTGACTCCTGTAGCCACGTCCCGTCTGTGCTGGGCTGTGTCCTGGAGCAGCAATAACCCCCCGTTCTACCGGCTGGCGGAGTCCGTTCTTGCTGCTACGGGGGTGCAGGAAAGGGGGCCCCGACGCGCCGTCACAGGGACAACGCCCCTTCTCCTCCAGATCGCTTCCCTTTCTTTACTTCTGACAATTTGATTAACTAGTTTTAAAAGAGCCCTCCAGCAAAACCTGTAGCTCAGGCAGATACAAAGCCCTTTGCCATGCCGAAGATCTTTGGATACGTATTTGTTAAAGTTGGTGACGTTTCATAACCACGTCCATTGTACGGAGACGACAGCAAATGAATACGCACCCCCTTTTCCGGAAAGCAGTGAACATTATTCTGCTACACCTCTAGGGCCGATTATTTTAAATGACACGTCTTTGCTCCAGCGGGTTCAGTGTGTGGTAATTGGAATGGTTACTGTACGGAGGCTGACACGGACATTTTCAATAGAAAATCAGCTTGGAAACATGGAGGAAGATAATGTGAGCCAGAGAAGAGCTGCCCCTGCGCGCCCTGCCATGGGGTGTTGTGTTCAGCAGGACAGCCGGCGTGCCCTTACGACAGAGTTTTTGTGCACGGAGCTCTGACAGACGAGCGGGTCTATCGAACACCCTGCGACCGACAGGTCTCGTGCCCAAGGTCAGCGCCTTTCCATGGGTACCTAGTGCAGGTCCAGTGTTCGCCACCTGGCAGGTCAGGGAACCGCACTCCCTTTGCTTTGGGAAGACAATGCAGGGCAGGGTGCATTTCAAAAGTCATTTGCTTCATCCGGGTCCAGGGATTTGGCTGGAAGGGGTGAGCAGGGAGAGGGAGGGAAGAGGAGGCAGCGGGCAGCGTGGGGGCGGAGCAGAGGGGCGGTGTGGGCAGGGCCCCAGGCAGAAGAGGTGGGCTGGGGCGCTCGCCTCCCCAAGCAGCAGCTTCACCCGCTGCCCACGGACGGGGTCGGCGGCGCTGGCGGGGTGCAGTGCGGGGTTGCGGCACACCACCAACCTGCACAACCCGCGCCTGGAAACTCCCAGGGCATCCCCTGCCTTGGAGCAGTGCTGGCCAGGGGAGAGTAGGACCACATGGCCTGAGACAGCTGCACGCTGTCTAGGCTAAGGCCTGCTCCCGGGGGAGCCGGCTCCGTGATCAGACCTGCCCCCGCTTTCCCAGTTAGAGAAGATTTTCCACTTTGCTTCTCATGGAGGTGGGGCTTGGGGGGAGCATTAAAGATCCACTGAGCAGTGTCGGGGCCGGGCTGCTCTGAGGGCCGCGGGATTAATCCAGGAGAGACAGCCACAAGGCCAGGTAGCCCAGGTGGAAAGGCCTGGACACACGCCTGTGGACAGACACACAGGCACCCAGAGGGCTGGATTGTGCAGAGAAAAGCAGGAGGCCATTTCTTCAGCTGACTTCCCGACAGTGTGTGAGAAACTGGAGAGACACCCTGGTGAAAATAGCTCGTTGGAAAGGGGGGTGCGTCGCCCCCCACCCCGGCACACGTCATTAACCAACACCCCGCCATTCCTGGGGCACTGAGGAACCATTGTGACCCGGCAGCACCTTACAAACAAGTGAGCATAAATGAGAACCACTGTGGTGGAAAATGGCTCCTTGGCTTGTTAACGAGATGAGGGAATTGCGTGTGCGTGTGCGTGTGCGCGTGTGCAAGTGTACAGGAGGTGCACACGCAGGGCGGGCACTGGGCGTTGGTGCACAACCAGTTTTGCACGGGGATTCTGGTGAACACTTCCTGAAGCCTGGCCGACAACAGGCTGTTTTCAGTACACTCGGGAGAGACACTCATGGCGCCTGGCGGGGGAACCCGCAAGCTCGTGTCTGCAGGACCGGCGTGGGCCAGGCAGGGCGCCCCCAGGCATTAGGCCTTGCAGGGGCACGCCGGGGGGCAGCCTCCAGCTTACCCAGCCTGCCGCTTCCGCAGAGCAGCGGGCCGGGAGCCCCAAACCGAGCGCGGCAGCGGCTGAGGGCTCCTCTCTGCGCCCGCACTGGCAGGCGGGGTGAGGAGGACAAAGCGGAGCCCCCAGCCGGGCAGGCAGAGGGGGCGGGGGATGGGGCAGAAGGGGGCGAGGAGCCGGCGGTCTGGGGAGCAGCACAAATGGAGCAGGCCAGAGTGGGGCCCCTTTGGGGCGCGGGGCCCAGGACGGCCTATTCCATCCCCCCATGGCCGTGACCGGAACTGGCGACCTCCCCTCTGCATCACTTTCCGTTCCCCCGAGTTCCATCCACACCCTTGAGGAGCGATGATTTCATGAGCTCTTCCCGGTCAGAGAGAAAACTCTTCCCCGGCGCAGGGCCAAGAACCCGCAGGACCCCACCGGAAACACGCACACGAGGCTGCTTCTCTGCCTGTGGTTACATCTTGAGACCTATCCGCCACTTTCCAATTCACTTAGCCTGCGAGCAATTACACTGATGCACAGTAAGAGGGGAGAGGGTGGCGTTTGCTGGGGCAGCTTCTGTTGGCGAGAGAGCCGAGGCTGCAAGCCACACGAGCTGTTCTCCAGGTCAGCTCCGGGTCACGCCAGCGCTCGGCTGTCTCGCCCACAAGGAAGGGATTTACCTCACTCGCCTCGTCCCTCTGCCGTCCTGGCCCCGACAGGGCTATACCGACACTGCACACAGCACAGGTTCATTGATATCACTCTCCGTTGTACATCAACATTTCACGTGGCTCAAGTCACACATGTTACGGCAGTCTAAACGCATTACACTACCACCACCACCTGGAGGGGAATCTCAGGAAATATCTATCTGGTTCATTTGACAGCATCTATTTTCCCTAACCATGTGCTGATTACATTGCCCTCCTCTGCTCCCCGTCTTCCAGTACCTGGAGCCCGTCCAGAATCCTTGGGCTGCAAATTCTCCCGGATCCCTTAATTATTGCAGCTCGAGAATTTGCTAAGCAAGAGGTGGCTCTTAATTTGGAGCGGCTACTCGTCTATTTGGGACTCAGCTCTTAATCTGGAGGAAACACAGCGGCTCAGAGTGAAGAGGCTTGAAAGAGAAGCTCCTAATTTAGAGGCGATGCTTGCTGGTTTGACAAAAATAGGAAGGAGCTCTCTTTGGAGCGCTCTGCCAAGCCCAGCAGCTTGGCGTCAGGAGGGATGCTGAAGAACAGTCGGAGTAAGGAGCCTTGCAAAATTCTCGGAAAATTCTAGGTAACTCTGCTTGAGATAATGCCGAGGCGGTAGGACAATTTATGTCCCTGTGCTCCGGCTGGCCTGGTGTGCCGCGTTGCCAACGCTTAGGAGTACCTGGCTGGGAGACGGCTAAGGAGAGGCCGTGGGCGGCAGGGATTCCTGCGGAGGGAGCACCCTGGTGCAACGGGACAGGGCACTGTGCCCGCTGGAGCGCGGGTCTCTCCATTGTGATAGGAGACCAGCGTCCTCCCAGGCTGCGGGAACTCGCCCGCCGACAGCGCCGTGTGCAAACGGGACACAGCCGCGCCGAGCGGGGACCCTTCTGGCCTAGGGCACGTGGCCGACTTTCCCTGGGGAGCTGTCGGCGGAAGGCCGGATCCTGCTGCCCACGCCCGCGGGGAGCAGGGGAGTGCCACTGAATGACAGCGCTCAGCCAGCGCGAGACAGGAGCAGGCCGGCCCGGCCTTCGGCTGCCTGGGCCCCGCGCTGTGCCCAGCCCACCTGCCAGGCTGCGTGGTGCTCCGATGGCCATTTAAAGGGCCGGCGGCTCCAGCTGCCGTAAGGGCAGAGGCCAGGACCCTGGGCCCTTTTAAATCCCGGGGAACTGCCCCCTCTGCCCCGCCCCGTCGGTGGGCCTGCCAGTCACCCAGCTTCGGGAGACCCTCTGGTGGCTCTCTGCGGTGTGCTGTGGACGTAGCTCTCTGGGGCAGCTGTGCATCACCTGGAAGGGGGCCCCCTCCCTGCTTATCCCTCTCCCAAGCCGTTTCTGAATCTGTCACACAGGACGGGCCCGGCCTGACCCTGGGGACACCGCTGGTTACCTCTCCTGGGCCATCCACCTTCTTTCAGGTTTGCAATGCAGGAACAACCGGCTGGCAGGGTAAAGTGAGCTATTTGCTCGTGAAAATTCCCCCGGCGCCACGTGCCCATTGATCCCTCCTAAGGCTTCCTCTCCTCACACGCCGGGCCCCCTTCCTTCTGCTCCTCGCAGCTCACGCTCTGCTAAGCGGGGCCGAGACGCGCCCGGGAATGCGGAATGTCTCCAGCGGGGTCTCGCTGGCTCCTGGCAGGCGCCGGCCTGACCCGGTCTCACGCCTGCCGTAAACAGAGCGACGTGCAGCTGGAGCCGGCAGCCGTGGCCGGTTGGAAACGGGACCTGGCGGACGCTCGTTGTCCACAGAGTGTCGGCTTAGTCGATGGCCACACGCCACGGGCTCGGCTAGAAAACCTCCCAGCAATCCGAGCGGCACGGGGGTGGCAAGGGAAACTGAGCTGAGCCAGGCGGGGCTGAGGAGATGCATTTCGGATGCTCCTTCGGCCAATGAAACGTGGGCCCGGAGAACCTTGTCTGCACAGTGGGGGGGCCCTGGGGTGTACAGCTATTCGCCCCAGCCACTCAAACACTCCCCCGAATTCCCAAACGGCCGCTCGCCGGGGACGGTGCCGGGTTCATTCAATGAACCGAGGGAGCCCAGACAGCTAGAGGAGTTGTTACCCCTGGAATAGAACCGGGACGTCATATGTGGAGCAAGCAGAAGTTTATTGCACACAGCGCTGAGTGGAGTGTCATGTCACTAGCTATGGCTCGGTGCACACTGCCACACACGGGGTTACAACTAATTATATAGGGTGCTCAATGGGCAGATCAAAGTGATGGGGGGGGGGGAGTAAGACCCTGGACCCCTGGGTAGGTGCTGATAAGAGTAATAATATCAAGTTACATGGTGTTTCCATTTAAACAAAGCAGACATCAGCTTCAAGAAGGCATCTGCAGGATGTGGTCCATCTGGGGATTAAAGCAGACTCGTTAGGAGTACTTTAGTGTCCTAGCACTGCTGAATGTGTCATGTCCTGTCACACCCAGGGCTAGGTGTGAGGCGGGGGGGGGGGAGCTATTAAGTACTGTGTGTGTGTGCGCTAGTCCCACTCCAATTTGGAATAGATGTTCTTCGCAGAATATCATAGCCTGCCTCAGAAATTTTCATCCTACACCCCCCTGCACAGCACTGGCCCGTTAAACGAGGCTCAGGGGTTCAAATACACAGACCTAGGCTGGCTTCAGCCCATGGCAAACATGCGAGGAAACTTACGCCCCAGCCTGGAAATGTATTAGTTCAGATCGGGAGTGCAAGTGGCTGTTCTGGGGCATGCAAGATACGACTTCAGGCCCCTGTCACGGCTCCCCTCTTGGGCGTTACCACCTAGCCAGTGTTAATTATTGGACCCATCTTCTCTGTGTGCCAAAGAGCCATTAAACCCATTTGCCTGGTTCGAGTTGTGTCTGGTATTTCATTTAAAGGGTGACAAAGCCAGGGATGCTACGAAAGTGAAAAATCGGCACTTCCCAAGTTATTAACGAAATCAAATGTCCTGCCATTTGCATTTGAGAGGGATCCCCCGCATTGCGTAATAGCACGTGAAATAATCCGCCAGTCATTCCACATGGGGCTTAGTTGAGGCCTGCATTATAGAGCTGTCACGTTACTGGATTTTAAGGGGAGCAGCCAAGATCACTGCTGCACCCATGGCGGGGGGGAGGGGGTTGCCCTAAAAGTGTATAGAAAGGGGGGCATGTGAGGTGTCAAACAAAAACTTACCTTCTACTGAGTCTGTAGATGCTATTCATGTAATTGTACAGTGTCTGTGTGTGGAGTTAGAAACACGGACTCTGTGTGGAGACTGGAAACTTCGCTGTCTGTGGCTGAGCACTGGGCGAGGGATGCTCAGCCAATGGACCTGCTAATGGGCACGGCTCCGGGGACAATGGATCGCTAAATGCCAAAGACACACCTGGCCGCTGACCATGTGACTCTCCAGCTTGGAAGAGACTACGGAGGTATATAAGTGCCATGTGGCATCCTCCATTGGGGGCCTTCAGTTTTGCTCCGCGTCCCAGATGCGCATGCACAGATGGCCCAAACCCAGCTCTTCCGGGTTGCAATTGTGGGAGAAAAATCAAATAACTCCAGTTGTGTCTAAGGGGGACTGTGCAGGAAATCAAAACTCTCTAAAAGAAAACGGCTGGAAGGGTTAAAAGTTTTCCAGGCCCCTCTCCCTGTAACAGAGAGAAATGAACTAAACTCTAACCAAGACCCTTCCAATGCCTCCTAGCTCAACTTCATGGAGACTCCGAGTCTGTCACTAGTGATAGAGATGCAGCCGTGTTAGTCTGGGGTAGCTGAAACAAAATGCAGGACAATGTAGCACTTTAAAGACTCACAAGATGGTTTATTAGGTGATGAGCTTTCGTGGGCATCTTGTGAGTCTTTAAAGTGCTACAGAGTCCTGGTTTTTGTTCTAGTCTGTCACTGTTTGTCATGTAAACTCTTATCTTGCCGCAGTTTGTCTTGTAGACTCCTCATTCAGGTTCTCATGTGCCTTTGTGCTGTAAACCTGACTTCTAGCACACCTGGTGTGAACAGAAACCTCTCCGAGTACTTCTGCTGAGAGTTTGATATGTTAAAGAAAACAATCAGCAACTAAACTGTCTGAACATACTGTAGAAAGGGTCCCTGAAACTGTCTCTCAGGGCTGCTGCTCTCACTCTGGTAGCTGGCAGCCTGCATGCATGAATGATAAACGTTTCCTTTTAGACCTCTCCTGCCTCACTGCTTTGACCTCCCGCCTCGGACCCTTCTGGGGACTCTGTATCCCAGGGGAGTGAGATTTCCCCGACACAATCTACTCACCACAGGCCAGTAGATTACATTATTTGTCAAGCCCTGGCAGTGATAACATCCCTGCTGCGAGCCTGCACTGAGAACTGGGAGATTCGATGCATGCAATGTATGGTACTTTAACAACCTCACTCTCAGGCTTTTCTTTCTTGTAGTAATAAACCTTTAGATGTTAGATGCTAAAGGATTGGCCCAGTGTGGTTTGTGGGTAAGATCCAGAGGGTAAATTGACCTGGGATCTGTGGCTGGTTTCTTGGGACCGGAAGAACCCGTTCAGGGTAGGTGAGATTGGGTTCTAACACCCCTCACCTGTGTTAGGCCTGGGGCTGTTTGGGGCACAGATAGAACTGGGGCGTCTGAGGGGTTTTGCTCGTGAGGCTTCTGGCTGGCCAGACTGGCAGCTGACGCGCTCGGTGGGACTGTTCTGTGGCCTGTTTGAGAAGATCTCCAGTCAGGGGCTGTAAGGAGCCCCGAGTTTGAGCAATTTGCCCTGAGCGGACGCCCTCAGCTGTGCCCAGACCCGGCCTGGTCCATCACAGAGCCACATTCCAAAATCTCTTGCTTTTATGCCAGCCCGTGGATCCGAGACTTGTGCGAAGGGCTTGGATCATGCCAGCTCGTGCTCAGTGGAAATGACCGCCAGGCGGGTTAAACGTGCTCGGTCCATCGTGGCCCGCAGGTACGTTTTTATCCATTTCAGTTTGTTGGAGGAGCTTTCCGCGGATGTAACCGGCACGGTTAAAAGCTCACGGCCACGCTTGAAAACATGGACTCCGGCTACGTGTCAGCGGGAAGCTCAGTCTCTCTGGCGAAGCGGCAGTCTGTCAGAGGACCCGTGACGGGGAATCCTGTCATCTGAGCCATCCAATTAGGCAACATTGCGTGTCCCAGACCCCTCCAGCTCCGCCTTTGCCAGACTGCCCATGTCTGGGAGAGAGCGATGTTTCCCTGACATCTGCCTCGGGTTCTGATTCCTGCCCCCAGGCTCAAGCGCCGCGACCATGGGCTGTGGGTCAGAGTCTGCCCGTGGCCAGGGTGGCCCGTGTCCAGTTCAGCAGGAAACGCTTTGCGTGTCGGTGGCGTTTGTCAGGAGACGCAGACGTGCTGAGCTGCGGTGCAAGTGCGCGAGCAGAAGGTGCAGCTTCCTCCGCTCCATCTCCTCGCTAGTGCTAGGCAAGGCGGCGAGCTGTCCGGCAGCAGGGCGCTAATGAAGGTGATTTCCGCCAACAGAGTGAGCCAGATGGACAGGCACGTTCCCCGGTTCCGCACTTCTACCTCTCAGGGCTACAGCTCTCACTTCCGCTCACCACCTCTCCCGCCCCACGGCGATGGAGAAGCTGAGAGGGGACATGAGCGCGGGTTTCAGGTATCTGAAAGGGGGTCACCAGGAGGAGGGAGACAAATTGTTCTCCCTGACATCTGAGTTCAGGGCGAGAAGCAACGGGCTTAAACTGCAGCCAGGGAGGTTGAGGTTGGACATTCGGAAAAACTTCCTGCCTGTCGGGTGGTTAAACACTGGAATAAATTGCCCAGGGAGGTTGTGGAATCTCCATCGCCGGAGATATGGACGAGCAGGTTGGACAGACACCTGTCAGGGATGGGCTAGCTGGTGCTCGGTCCTGCCGTGAGGGCAGGGGACTGGACTCGAAGCCCCTGGGCCCTCCCAGTTCTGTGATTCTTTTCTACTGTCTCTGCACTTCCCCAGTCAAAGACGTGACTCAGTTTCTTTCTGCGTCGTTGAAGTACAGTTGAAAGAAATTGCCAGTTATTCTAGCCCTTCACTAAACAGCTGCCACGTGCATTCGCCCCCATCTCTCCAGTCGAGTGAGATTTCCCCTGGGATGCCGATGACCCAGGAGTGCAAGGGTGGGAACTGGGGCCGGTTCTGGCCAGGAACACCCTCCGGCCGTGGCCCAGGTGAGGTCTCTCTCCATCAGCACCGATGCAGGCCCGGCACCTCCTTCCGCCGGGCCCCCTGATCGTCTTCGTGGAGGCGACGCTTGATCTCGAGCTGTCGGGCACCGTTCTTGGTGGCGTTCCTGTTACCCGACCCCTCCCCTGCCTCTCCCAGCCGTCAGCGTCAATGCTGCACTTCACCAAGCCGTTCTTACGGACGTCTCTGCTGCACTTCCCCCGCCCGCCACGAGACCTTGCCCCGGGCCGCCGCGGGGCGTAGAAAACCTGCGTAGGCAAGCGTGTGCGAGGCCCCGGGCACGTGGCCAGCCCATCAGAGCGGCCCGTGGGCGACTCTTGCCTGGGTGCTGCAGGAATCCGCCTGTGCAAGGACTGCGTGGGAAACGGGACCCGGCAGCCTCCTTCCTCCAAACAGGGCACAGCTCAGCAGCGGGCCGAGACCCGGCCCCGGATCCCAGACCTGCACAGCTCTCGGAGAAGCTCTGCCCTGGAAGTGGCAGCCGTGGCCCGTGAATTGCTACCGACTGGCTCAGACCCGTCGCTCCCTGCAGCCCCGAGAGCGCTGCTGAGACAGAATGGGCAAGTGATCAAACCTCCTACAGCAGGCCCAGGGCTTCTCTCCTTTCCCTTCCTCGGCCGTGCAAGGGCGGCCCAGTTGCTCTCTTCGGCTCCTTTGCCAGTGGGAGAGTTTTGGGGCTTCCTGCCAGGAGTTTTTGGATGAAACTATTTTCCATTGGAAAAAGTTGACTCCTTGAGATGGTAAAGCTGTGTGACACCAGATCAGTCTTTTCTCCCCGCCCCACTGTATGAAATTGTTCTATGGAAACAAAAATACGCCACTCAAAGATGCTATGGAGAAAACGCCTTGTGTAATCCGTCGGCGTTAATGTCACGCTCTGCAGGACTGGCCATTGTATTTTGGTGCCTGTACCACTCTTGGATGTAAAGCTAGAGCCACGGGGTAGTGAAGGGTTAGGGTTTGCAATGTGCAAAGGGAAGCCATCCAGGGTGTTTCCAATGTTCGGACACCTCACTGTCCGGGCAGAGCCGGCCCAAGCTACAGGCTGACCGGGCCCTAGCCGGAGGCGCCTGATTCTGGGGGTGGGGCCGTGTATGCGCCCTCCCCAACCCCGGGGTGCAATTATACCATCTGCCCAGGGCGCCGGAATGGCTCGGGCCGGCCCTGTGTCCGGGTGATCAGTGTAATGCCCTATACGCTGCCCGGTCTGGTCTCTTCCGTGTGAGCAGCGGTTGGTCCTGGAAAGACCCGTGGCCACGCCAGCGTATCCTGGGACACTAGTGCAAGCAGGTCATTTCCACGGACGTGGGGAAGGTAGAAACAAAGGATTCCCGCCCCAGAAGGAAGGCTATTTAAACGGGAAGGAGAACAGGCTCTTTGTCTTTGGCTGGCTGGATACACGCCGGGGAGTAGCCAGAGACCCTGGGGGGAAAGATCTTCCCTGCCTGCAATGAGAACAGGTTTAGGGTAAGTGCACTGAGTGTAGCGTGCTAGACCTAGCTCGGTGTGTTCTGTTATTTTCAATGTCTCGTTCACTTTGCTCTGCCTGTTTTCATTTGCAACCATTTGCAGCCTTCTGCTTGCACTGAATATAATCACTTGTATTCACGATCAAGCCCAGTGTAAATAATTGCTACCCGGGGGGGGGGGGGGGGGAATCAGTGTGCGCATCCCCCTTTCAGGGCCTGAATGGTTGGTTTGGGGTTCTGACCCCGGCGGGGGGTTAATTTCCTGGAGGCTGTGCCTGGAACCGCGTCCTCCCAGAGCAGTGTCTGTGTTGCTCTTTGGGGAAGGAGAGACAGGGATGTCAGCTCGGTGCCGTGGCTGGAGGAGACCAGGGAGCTGGCCCAGCAGGACCGGGCGGCGAGAAGCCCCAGAGCAAGGAGGCGAGGGGCAGTGGCCTTGTCAGCCCTCTGGGAAGCCCCCCAAGGGGTCGTCTGTGACCGCCCCATTGCACTTGGTTTCGCCGGGGAACGTTTCTCAGGCCTCGGCGAGGATTTCTGCTGCAGGCCGGAGAGGGAGCGAGACTCCAGACCAGCCACGTGCCTGAAGACGAGCAGGTCTCAGCAGTCCCAGCTTCCGGCAGGCCAGAAAGGCCGCTCCACGCCCGAGCCGTCGGCTGTCCCCCTTTCCGGAGCCTCGCCTCACTCAGTTCCACCACGTTTCATCCCCCCGCGCTCCCGCCCCTGGCCCAGGTGAATCTCTGCGGCTGGCACCTCGAGTCGCAGCGCCGCGGGGAGCGAGGGAGTTTGCCGCACGCACGCAGGGAGACACGCACACGAGAGCCGGTTACGCAGCCGTCCAACGACGCCGCATCCAGGCTGGCTGGACCTAGTGCCCCTCGGCATAACCACGGCCCACGGACTGCGGAGCTCGGACACCGGAATCCCAGGGCACCAGCCCAAGGCGGAGAGCTGGCAGAGAGGAGCCCAGCTTCTGAGAAAGTGAACTCGGCCCCTCGACGCAAGCTTGGCAAGGACTCATTCTCAGGAGGGCTGGAAGTCCAGGCAAGTTCCTGCCAGCTGGGAAGCCGTCCATCCCTGTGAGCGGGAGGAGAGGGGTGGGGAGGGAGCGCGCTGCAGTGGGAGCTGCCCTTGAGAAGTGCAGGTTCTAGGAATAGCCCTGGGCAGGAAGTCCCTGAGACGCGATTCACTGAGCTGAGTCAGTGGCCGCTGCAGAACGGCCAGAGCTGGCTGCGGTTTGGGCTGCTGGTTCTTTTGTTTTCAGTGCAGCCTGTGAGCAAGGCTCCCACCGGGCAGGGCTGCTGTGGAAGGATGATTCGCGCCCCGCCACCCCACTGAGATCAGAGCGGGGGCATGCCGGGCACGGCCCCAGGGCTGCCCCTGCCTCGGCGTGTTTCCAGGCTGGCCAGCCAAAGGGGAACAGGAAGGCCACAGGGCGTGTTCAATTCCCACAGCAGGTCGGGTCAAATTGGGGCTAGGACCCAGGTCCTTCGGACAGCTGCTCAAGGGTCCTGCTTTGTGAAGCTTCCCTTCCCTTCCCTTCCCTTCCCTTCCCTTCCCTTCCCAGCCCGCCTGCCGCCTGGAAGAGCCGCAGCCCCGTTCGCTAGCCATGGGCACAGCAAAGCCGGCCGGGACCTAGCACAGCCCTTCGCACAGCAGGAGGAGGGTGCAGAACAGCCCACGTGATTGACACCTCTTCCTGAGCCACCTCCTGTGCTGGATTTGGAGACCTGCTCTTTGAAAATGTACGAACATCAGAACAGCCAGGCGGGGTCAGACCCAAGGTCCATCCCGCCCAGGGGCCTGTCTGCTGACATTGGCCAATGCCAGGTGCCCCAGGGAATTGTCAGGTGATCCGCCCCATCACCCATTCTCAGCCTCTGGCAAACACCATCCCTGTCCATCCTGGCTAATTGCCTCCCTGAATTTATCTAGTTCTTTTTTGAATCCTGTTACAGTCCTGGCCTTCACAACATCCTCCGGCAAGGAGTTCCACAGGTTGCCTGTATGCAGCATGAAGAAAAGCTTCCTTTTGTTTGTTTTAAATCTGCTGCCTCTTCATTTCATATGGTGACCCCTAGTTCTGTTTTGGGAGAACTATACGTGCACTTGCAAACGATCAGCCTTTTATTTGTGGCCTGGGGCCTAGGGTAGAGCTGAGAAGTCAAAACACCAAATGGCGGTGGTGAGCTGGCTATAAATGGACATGAGCCCAGGGAAACCACATACAAGGCTCAGCTCGCGGACGTTTCAATACCCCAGAGCACGTGCGTTGGCTGGATCTGGGGTGGGGAGCAGATGGCCTGAGCTGCTTTGGGGCTGGCAGGGCCTTCGATGCCCTCAGGGGCTAGTTCCTCTGGTGGTTGCAGAGCTTAGCTAATCCAGCCTGCACCCTGCCCGGAGCGGGCTCTGCCTCTTCCTGCCACAGGCGGCTCCGCAGACCAGGAGGGTGCTGCCGCTGCTCCTGAGGTGGGGAACTGCCCAAAGCGGCCAGCACGAGAGTCTGGGTATGCTGCTTTTCCCAGTCCCGTTAGCCGCCGGCCCCCGGAGCCCTCCGCTGCAACAAGCCACATCCGCTGCTGGGGGCGGGGGGCAGCAAGCAGTGTTCCAGCCGGGCTGCCGGCACGCTGTCGTGCAGCCACCATCGCACGGAGACTAGCCGTGTGCAGCTGGCGGGCGGCCTCTCCTACCGCTCCCATCGGCCTCCGGGGGAGCCACTCGGCTCCGGAGCTGCCAGGAGCCGCATTGAGCCAAGCTCTGCACAGCCACTGGGGCTGGAAGAGCGAAGCGGATCAGGGGCTTGGTCCCGTGCTCGTGTCTCCGGCCACGTGCCCAGTGCGTGCGGAGCAGGACACGGCCCCCTGGGCCACCCCTCTGTCACAAGAGAGGAGGGAGCTGCCCGGGAAGGCCAGAGACGACGGGCCGGTTACTCCGGAGGAAGGGGGAGAGCTCTGCAGTATAATGTGTCACATTAAAGGCTTCCTCAGGCCTTTAACCGCAACACTCCCATTTAGCGGCACGTGGTGAGATCGGCTTGTTAACGCCGAGGCTGGTGACACCAAAGAGCTGAGTGCAGTAGAACCCTTCAGAGATGCACGTAGTAGAACCCCTCGGAGAGGCACGTGGTAGAACCCCTCGGAGAGGCACGTAGTAGAACCCCTCGGAGAGGCACGTGGTAGAACCCCTCGGAGAGGCACGTGGTAGAACCCTTCAGAGATGCACGTGGTAGAACCCCTTGGAGAGGCACGTGGTAGAACCCCTCGGAGAGGCACGTGGTAGAACCCTTCAGAGATGCACGTGGTAGAACCCCTTGGAGAGGCACGTGGTAGAACCCCTCGGAGAGGCACGTGGTAGAACCCTTCAGAGATGCACGTGGTAGAACCCCTCGGAGAGGCACGTGGTAGAACCCTTCAGAGATGCACGTGGTAGAACCCCTCGGAGAGGCACGTGGTAGAACCCCTCGGAGATGCACGTGGTAGAACCCCTCGGAGAGGCACGTGGTAGAACCCTTCAGAGATGCACGTGGTAGAACCCCTTGGAGATGCACGTGGTAGAACCCCTCGGAGAGGCACGTGGTAGAACCCCTCGGAGATGCACGTGGTAGAACCCCTCGGAGAGGCACGTGGTAGAACCCCTCGGAGAAGCACGTGGTAGAACCCCTCAGAGAGGCACGTGCTAGAACCCCTTGGAGAAGCACGTGGTAGAACCCCTCGGAGAGGAACGTGGTAGAACCCCTCGGAGAAGCACGTGGTAGAACCCCTCGGAGATGCACGTGGTAGAACCCCTCAGAGAAGCACGTGGTAGAACCCCTCGGAGAGGTACGTGGTAGAACCCCTCGGAGAAGCACGTGGTAGAACCCCTCGGAGAGGCATGTGTAGAACTCCTTGGGGATGCATGCGGGGGAAGCAGGAGGCAGAGGGGACTGGGAGCATGGCAAAGATTCATCCCATCCCACCTTGCTGGTCCAAACCAAACCAGGGTCACAGCTGTTCTGGGACCAGGGTGAAACTAACCACGGGCCTCAGGCCGCGGTTCAGCAGCACAGCTGGCCGGTGTGTCAGCTGGCTTAGCCTGGAGTGGAACCTGGAGACTCAACTCTACAGAGCCATCGGGTTGAGAGCCATCAGCAGGTGAATAGGGAAGCGTTTACCCTGCCACTAACTCTGCACGTGTTCCCTGCGTGGGAGGCCACATTCGGTCCGGCACAGAGGGCAGCACAAGGTTGAGGGAGCACACGAGCCCTGGTGGAAACATCTTGGCTATGTGAGTAGAACTTGGAGTGTTTAGTCAGAGGGATCAGGTTAATTTCTTTATTTTGGGGTTTGTCGGACGTCTCTGTGCTGAGCACATGTAACCTCTCCGCCCCCTACACTGTAACGCTCCAAACGGCATCCCAGGGAAACAATTCTCTGTTTTAATCTTTCTTGTTTTCAGTTGCTCTGTAACACCCAGCAACAAAGTAATGTTTCACCAAGCTTGCTTTCTCTGGTTTGTTAATACAAATCACCGTCTTAAGACCATGGTCTGATTCCTGTGTCCTAGAAGGCAGGAGGTTCTGTGGGCACATGCCGAAGACAGCAAAGCCAGCTATTAAGGGAAAAAAACCTACAGGGGTTTTCCAAGCTTTCTCCAGAGGGAGGGTTAATGAGCTTGGAGACCTCACAGGAAGGACTTCCTGAAAGTACCTTCCTCAGAACTCAAGGGGGTTTTGCGTGTGGGTGGTGGCAGCAATACCAGCCCACGGCCGGGAATCTGCGACCTTTGGGAGGCTTAAGCAGAAGCCGTTAGTGGCAGGGTATTCTAAACTCTCTTGAGCAGGGTTTCTTAAACTTTTTAAGACTGAGGAACACCAAACAACAATTTTTTTATGAGAAACACCGAGGATTTTTTGTTAAGGGGAAAAAAAAAGCCGGGTGGAACATTATTGAGCAAAAAAAAAAAGGTCACCTGCCCCTTTAAGGGCAGCCATTTTGGACTCTGTTGTTCTCCGTGGGACACCTCCGACTGCCTCGTGGGACACCGGTGTGCCACGGAGCAGTTTAAGAAACACCGCTCTTGAGGGCCCCCCCACCTTCTGCACTGGGAGTGGGAACAGCCTGGACAAAGTGGTTCAGAGGCCTTGTACTCGTCTCTGCCGCAGGGCGATCCGGCACTCTTCTGGGCCTGCCAGTCTCCTTTCTTTACACCGCGCTGGGAGGGGGCTGGACCAACAGACAACGTTTGCCAAGGAATGGGACGCGGGGAGGGCTCGTTAGAAGGCCCTGAATCGGTGCGTTCTACCGCAGGATGCCACCAGCGTGATGGGCAACAGGAGCTGAGACAGGTCCCACCCGCCTCCCAAGCCCCCGGCTGTGCTGGCCGACACAGGGAGAATCCAAACTCCCTTTGCGCTACAAGACAGGTGGCAGGATTTGGAAGTTCGGTGCAAAGGAGCAATCTGTAATCGCGCTGCCCAGGCAGAACAATGACAAGGACAATTAATCTTCATGCTGCAAGACAGAAACTAATCTCTCCCCGGGGCCAGCAACGATTCTCCCTCCTCGTCAGGGCCTCCCCATTAGGGACATGACAGAGGGTCGTGTCGTCCCTCCCAGGCCGCCGGGACAGGAGATGAGACAAGATGAAGGGTTTGTCTCCGCTGGCCTGGCAGTCGGCGAATTCGGGCTGTGGATATCGCAGGCTGCGCTTGAGAGACAGGAGCTGCTGCAGTGCAGAGAGGACATCAGGAGCCAGAGCAAAGCACCTCCCGACGTGTGCCTGGCCTTTATGCGCGGGGGCAGGGCTCCGCTTCGCCCCGGGGGGCCTGCGCTTCCAGGTGCTTAGCACTTGCCTCAGCCGCGTGCAGGAGCCCTCAGCCCCTGCGCTACAGACCAGGGGTCGCAGCCTTCCTCAGAGGCCAGTCAACGGGTGTGGGCTGAACCCCTCCGTGCCCCAACCGCCCCTCCCCGGGGCAGGCTCTGCAGCGGCGTGGGGCGGTGGGGCAGCCCGGGCCCACCCTCTGCTCCGGGTCCGGCCTTGTGGCAGCAGGCTGCGTTTCTTCCACCACCAGAGCTGCAGCTGTTCCCGGAGCCGCTTCCCCAATCGACCCCTCCCAGCACCTTCCTCCTGCCACCTGACCACATCCTTCCTGCTCCTGCACAGCACCTCCTCACTCCCAGCCCGGGGCCTGCCGGCCCCCTGAAGGGAAGCCTTCGAAAAGAGCCCGGGCAGGTACGCGGATTAGCCTGGCTCTCTCTCGCGTCCGGCAGGCTCCAAACTGGCTCCAGCTTGCTCCGCCGCAGCCCCTGCCCTGGTCACTCAGGGAACAGGAAGCTCTTCATCCGGGGCCAGTGTTTCTACCTGCTCTCTGACTCCTGCAGCCAGGCTGGGTTTGTCCTCCTCTATCCAGTTCTTACACCCCCCGGCGTGGCAGCAGCAGGCCTGCTCGGAGTCTGACAAGTCTCCAGGGCCAGGACAGGCAGTGCCAGGACCCGAGGTCCCTAATGAGGGCTGGGCAACCCAGGCCAGTGTGGGGGCTGCAGGAGGGGCCTCCTTCCTCTCAGTGGGCTGCAAGACGGTCATGACTAAGACGGTCTCCCAGCACAGGGGAGTTTTGCCAACTTCACTGGTGCACCTGGCATTTGCGGGGGCTCTTGGAAACCCCAGCAATGCCCAGGGCAAGCAGGGGCCTGTGAAGGCTTCTTGTTCGTGTCAGAACCTCCGTGGGGCTGTCAGGCCTTCGGGGTCTGTCAGCCTCCCATTGTGCCCACAGGGCTGGGCACGCGCTGGGGGCAGGCCCGGTAGTGGGGGGTACCTTGCTGGTTGCTATGCTGGGCAGTGGGCTGTGAGTGACCTCCACTGGCTGCTGTCTGCAGCACGGCCCAGCAGGGCAGGGGATGAGTCATTATGCAAGGGGGCTTCGAACCTGTCTGACCAGTTATCTCCCAGGGAGCAGAACAATGGGAAGAAGGGGAGTGGAGCCCTGGCTGGGGGCAGGGCTGGAAGTGAGTGAGTTAGGTTTCTGGCTGGAATCATGGAGGAAGCAGCCTAGGGAAAGTGGCTGGGATTTGGGGGCCCAGGCTCCCCCATCTCAAGGGGGCTGAGGCATCCTAGGCCTGCCCTGTAACCAGATTCCATCTGTGCTGGGCTGTATCCTGGAGAAGCAATAAACTCCCTCTGTTCTACTGGCTGGTGGAGTCTGTCTGTGCCATTTAGGCGGATGCTGGACACGGGAAAACCCCAACGTGTTGTCACACCCGGCACGTACCCCGAGGGGCTGTGTTTCAGCAAGTCAATTCTCTGTCAGAAGAGCGCCAGAGCAGGGAACAGCTGGACAAAGCGGCTCCCAGGCCTGGGGGGCCGACGAGAGGGATGTGGGTGTCGCCCGGAAGGCCAGGCCTTGCTGCTTTGCCCGTACGATGGGGAGTGGCTGGGGCAGAGCCACCCAGCGGTTGTAGCGGGCTCTCCAGGGCTGTGTTCGGAGGCTGGGCTGGCACCGTGCAAACTGGCACAGAGTGGGGGGTGGTTTTGGGCGGGGGGGCACAGTTCCTCGGTCAGATACCAATAGCTAGCCACAGGTAGGTCCTTCCGGGGGTACATGAAGCCCCGGGGTCTGCACCGACCCACACCCGCAGAGCATCCGCCCCCACTATTCATCAGCGTGAGTGAAGGTCAAAGCACACACGAGCCTGGCGGTCCCGGGGAAGCAGAAAGCGACTGGCCATGCCTGCGTGTTCCACCCCCGTCCGTGACTTTCAAAGGCTTCCATGTGGCAGCTCCGCCCAGCGTTTGACACGTCTCCCCGCCGCCACAGAAAGCCCGAAGGGCTGCCTGGGAACAGTCACTGAGAGGTGACAGAGGTCTCCTGTGCTCCCTCCGCCCGTGCACCGCCACATCCTCGAACAAGTCCCCTCCCCACGCACCCCCACGCCAAGACACTGGCTTTTTATATCGCCCCGCTCCCTTTCCGGTTGGGGCTAGCGCAGTGAGACTGCTGTGACAGCAAATGGGAACCTCATTAGAGACGCAGCAGGTGCAGGTCAGACAGTGACATCCTGGAGTCAGGAATAGATCATCTCTCATGCCATTTACAACTTCAAGGCCTCAGGTCTCAAGCGAGGAGGCTATTAAAACACAAGAGAGGTTCCGCGAGAAACGCTTGCTCGGGAAGGTGCGGACGTGATTCAATAGAGAGCAGCTGCACACCTGGGGCCAGGCCGCTTCTGGCTTTCATTTCATCAGGGGACTGTTGTGAACTCTGCAACAGACTACATAAGCCACCGATGCGGCCAGGCCTGGGGGGGTGAAAAGGCATGTCCAGCGAGGGGCTCATTGGAGCTGGTTGAAACGTGGTCATGGAATCATAGAATCCTAGCACGGAAAGGACCTCGAGAGTCATCAAGTCCAGTCCCCTGCCCTCATGGCAGGACCAAGCACCATCTAGAGCAGTGGTCTCCAACCTTTCTACACCCAAGATCACTTTTTAAATGACAGACCACGCCAAGATCTACTGCCCTGCCCCTTCCTTGAAGCCCCGCCCCTTCCTTGAAGCCCCGCCCCTTCCTTGAAGCTCAGCGAGGGTGCACCATGCTCCACGTGGGCTGGCGCAGAGGAGAAGCTGCCTGGCCAGCTGGCTGTGGCCTTCAGCCCAGAGGAAGCTGAACTGCGCTCCAGCTGATGGGCGGCTTCCCCTCTGCACCTGCCCACGTGGAGCTTGGTGCACCCTGGCTGAGCGCCATGCCCAGCTGGCCGGGAAGCCACTTCTCTTCGCTCCCGCCTGGCTGCCCTGCACTCAGCCCGGGAAGCTTGCTCCAGCACTGGAGCCTGACGCAGCCTCCCTGGGCTGAGCGCAGGGCAGCCGGGCTGGAGCGAAGCGAAGCAACTGCCCGGCCAGCTGGCCATGGCGCTCAGCCAGGGTGCACCAAGCTCCACCTGGGCAGGCGCAGGGGAGAAGCCGCCGATCAGCTGGAGCGCGGGGCAGCCTCTTTCAGCTGAAAGCCACAGTCAGCTGGCTGGGGTGTTTCAGCCCTTCCGACCTCCCAGCTCCCACCATTCCTCGCAGCTACTCACCTGTGTTGTTGCTCCGTGAGTAGCTGCTCCTCAAATGAGGAAATCTAATGTAAATGTCCTGCGCAGGCGCGCAGTTCAGAGAGGGCTCAAGAGCTACTCTTAGAGCTCCTGAGATCTACCGGTAGATCGCAATCGACTGGTTGGTGACCACGGATCTAGATCCTCCCTGACAGGCGTCTGTCCAACCTGCTCTTCAATATCTCCAGCGATGGAGATTCCACAACCCCCCTGGGCAACTTATTCCAGTGTTTAACCACCCTGACAGGTAGGAAGTTTTTCCTACTGTCCAACCTAAACCTCCCTTGCTGCAATTTAAGCCCGTTGCTTCTTGTCCTGTCCTCAGAGACTAAGGGGAACAATTTTTCTCCCTCCTCCTGGTGTCACCCTTTTAGATACTTGAAAACCGCTCTCATGTCCCCTCTCGTGATTGGACACAGCTCACACTGAAGGCTTCCCCGAGAAAATGTCAGTTTTGATTGAAAATTCCATCAGGGAGCTGGAAACCACTACCACATTGTGCGTGGACGCTGTAGGAGACATTTGGTTGCTCAGAAAGTTGCAAGGGTCATTTGGAATGAACAATCTGACTCCGAACACCAGCTGGTTCCCTGGCCGTCGGAAACGTCACCATTAGCCATTTGAAAATCTCCCACCGGAAAGTTGTCATTTGGCGAAAGTTTTCGCTATTTCAGCATCCTTGTCTCTGCGCCAGATGGAAACAAATCATGAAATATCAGGGTCCCCTGCGGGGTGGAGTCTGGAACCACCAGCTCCGAGTCTCTCCTCTCTGCAGAGAATTTCCAAGCCTGGTTACAAAGGGAGACAGATAAACTGGAATTCATGTATTCAACACTATCAGCTTAGGACTGAGTAAGGCTGCCAACTGGTTAGCACATTGTGACGGGACCCCCCCCATGCTTTATGGAATGGACTCATGGCCATGAATATACAACACTCAAAGGTGGTTTGAGCGAATTATTTCATGTCACCCTTCGATCTTCATGTCATGACCCTCTGGTTCTGTTTCTCTTACTCTACTGTATGTACCGCGTGTGTGGGGAACATTAGACACGTGGAGGGGGGAATACTTTGTGGGTTTCAAACATGTGAACGAGAGACATGGAGGGTGTTACCCTCAGCTGTTAAACTAGCTCTTCTGCCCTTCAGTCTGAGCAGTGGCTGGTAGGGCGGGGCCTCAGTTCTTTAACAAAAAGAATAGGAGGGGCGAGGCCGAGCTGCGCCTGAGGGAAGGGGGCAGGGACCCCAGGGCGTGGAAGACAGCCCTGGTTTAGACTGGCAGCTGGAAAAGAGGGTTTAGGGTGAGTTTAAGTTTGCACTGAGGTTTCAGTGGAGAATTAGCCAAGTGGTTTTGTTCCTTTTGATTTGTTACCTGCTCTGCTCTGTCTGCTTCTCTTCTTACTCCTTCAACCCTACGGCTTCAGCTTAATAAAACCAGTTTTATTTTCTGTCAAGCCCAGTGTAAGCCATTGTTCCCGGGGGGAGAGGGGGGAACCAGTGTGCAGATTCCCCCTTTCATTGCTAATGGGGGCTCACCTAATTCTTTGGGGTCTGCTCCCATCTGGGGAGTCTCTCTCAGGAGGCTGGGCCCTAAACTGCCCTCTCCTTGGACCTCAAGTGGTTCAGTGTCTGTGCTGCTTCTCGGTGGGGCCAGGGACCTCAGCTCGGGGCCTTGGCTGGGGGAGACCAGGGAGATGGCCCGGCAGGCCTGGGCGGTGACGAGCCCCAGAGAGCGGAAGGCCTGGAAGAGTCCGGGCTGGGGCCGCGCCTGCTGGAAGTGCGCGTTTCCTTCGCCCTGGCCGGGACGGCCGAGTCCTGCTCACAGGCTGCCCAGTGGCCAGGCAGGAGCAGGGGCCGGGTGCCCAGGGGTGTGAAGGCACCAGGCAAACTCAGAACGTCTCTGGCTGGCTCGGCGCCACGTACGGGGCAGTGGTTCCCATAACTACTAGCTGTGATGTTGAGTCGGCTGCCCCTGCGTACCAGCACCCGCCTGCAGGAGAGGCAGCCCCGACTGCACCGCCCTGGCCCATCGTGCACCAGGGTTGCTGATTAGATAAATACCCAAAGGCTCAGCCGCAATCATCAGATAAGTGTAATGAGCTGCAGCCAGCAGGAGCCGAGCCGCTGATGAGGTGCAGCAGCCTCCGCACACAGGGCTCTGGCGCTCCGCAGCCCTGAACCGCCCTCCCCCGGAGTTCAGGGCTCCCGGGTCTGAACGGGACGTTCCCCACGTGGGCGGCCGCGGCCGCGGCCCCTCACAAAGACAGCCCGGAGGGGTGAGAGGAGAGGGCTTTGCCCGGCACAAAGTCCCAGCCCCTCCCCAGAAGCGGCCAGACTTTCGGAGCGAGCCTCCGCACAGCGGCAGGGCGGCACGCGTGGCCTGCGCCGTGGCGGGGAAAGAGGAAGCGCGTCGGAAAGCGGCCCCGCCCCAGCCCGAGCGGGAGGAGAAATCGTGTGCGCCCCGGCTCCACCTGCCGCTGGCCGCAGTGTTCCCAGCAGACGCCTGGGTTTCACTTTCAAGTCCCACTGAACTCTGCAGCTTTTCCCCCACCCCCGCCTTTGTGGTGGCGCCTCTGGTTTCGCCGCCCACGTGCTGACTTCCCATCCCATGCTCCCCGGCTGGGCGGGGGAGCCCACGCTAGGCCCCTGCACACACACAGGCTGGTGAAACCCAGGGAGGAGAATCCGAGCGGCCACACTGGGTCAGACCGAAGGCCCATCCAACCCAGGCTCCTGTCTGCCCACCGGGGCCAAGGCCAGATGCCCCAGAGGGAGGGAACGGAACAAGGAATCCTCTCCTGATCCCTTCCCTGCCACCCATTTCCAGACAAACAGAGGCCAGGGACACCATCTCTACCCATCCTGGCTAGTAGCCATTGGTGGACCTAACCTCCAGGAATCTATCTAGCTCTTTTTTGAACCCTGTTAAAGTCCCGACCTTCACAACATCCTCTGGCGAGGAGTTCCACAGGTCAACTGTGCGCTGCATGAAGAAAAACTTCCTTTGGTTTGTTTTAAACCTGCTGCCTCTTCATTTCATATGGTGCCCCCTAGTTCTTATGTTATGGGAACGAGTAAATACATTTTCCTTTTTCACTTTTTCCACACCAGGAGCAGCTGTGATGGGCGCAATCCAGCCCAATGCTCCAGGCTGGACCTGCTCCCTTTCCTCAGGCACGAAGCAAGTACAGAGCAGCAACGAGGGACACGGGACACTTGCCAGCGTGGTCCTGTGGCACCCTAGAGACTAACCAAGCCAGACAGAATCCGAAGCTTTCCTGAGCACCCCCCACCCCCTCCGCCGGGTTGGAGTGGAAATAACGCCAGCCAAGAGAGAGCTCGAACAGCAGACGTAGCTGTCGTTCTAGGAGCCGTGCAAGTGGGCTGGCTGTGCCCTGTACATGTGGGAATGTGAATGTTAGAAGCAGGAGACATTGGCTTTGTAGTGCGCCAAGCAGGGAATGTCTTGGGTTAGGCCCAGGGCAGCGGGGTCAGCTCTGTAGATGAATTCCAGTCCTGCAGCCTCTCTGTCGTTGGTCAGTGAAATTCCTTTGTAGAAGAACAGCTACTTTCCAGTCCAGGCCGGAGTGCCCCGGCGGGTCCCAGTGTGCCCCTGCAGGTGTGTCTGCTCCCAGTCCCAGTGTCGGATTGCGCCCGTGTACCCTTTGGCTCAGAGACTGTCTGGTTTGGCCAATGGATGTGAGCAGGTCGAGTCTGCACTTACGTCCCTTACTGAGCTGGTGCGTGTGACCTTGGGCAAGCCAGTTCTGTACTCCGTGCCTCGGTTTCCCCATCTGCACAGCGGGAGCTAATGACACTGCCAGGAGCTTGTGACGCCTAATTCATGGAGCTCAGGAGCGCCGTGGCTAGTGACCTGGGTGCAAACACTGCACTATTGCCTGTAAGCCCTGCCGCCGTTCGCCCTTATTGGCGTTTGGTTTTGCAGCCTCCGCTGGGTGCGTCCAGCAGCCAGCTCAGCCCAGGGGCCGGGAAGCCCAGCGGTCCTCTCCGTTACTTAGCGCCTCGCCAGCGCGCTGCTCCTGCACCAGAGCACGTGTCAGGTCCCCAGGGGCGGCCCGTCCATATAGGCAAACTAGGCGGTCGCCTAGGGCACCAAGTTAAATGGGCGCCAAATGGTGGCTCAATGTCATTGAGGAGTTTGGAGGGGGGGCGCCGATTGCCTGGGTTGCCTAGGGCGCCACTTGCTGGCAGCTCGTCTAGAGCTGCCCCTGCAGGTCACTAAGCCCCTCCCTGGGCCCCGTCCTGCAGCCGTCCCTCGCACCCAGCCGCTTGGTGCACAACGCTGCAGCCTGTGCTCAGCCATCCCGTCACCCACCAGGGCCTGGCAGCCACCCCTGGGGCCCGGCATAGCGGCCGTGTTGAAATGCGCCCCAAGGAAGGGAGTGGCACCATGGGATCCTTGAGAGGCAGGGGAGGTGACGGAGCCCTGCCGGACTGGCAGAACATCCCCGACGCCAGCAGGGCCGGGCGCCGCATCCCGATCTCTGGCTCTGGTGCTGAATTTCCCAGCCAGCTCCCTCCTGTGCAGCCTAGGCTGAGGGGAGCAGACAGCGACTGTGCCCCGGGTCTGAGGAGCAGGCTCTTCTGCCCTTTTACGTCAGTGACCAGCCGGCACGTCTCCTGGGCAGCAGGCCGGACGGGCGGGGAGGGGACCCGACAGCTAGCAGCACATCAGGCTGGCCAGGGTCCATCTAGCAGAGCAGCCGCACGGCCTCGGCGAGTGTCTTCCGGGGTCCTGTTCCCGGGGGCCGAGCCCGCATGCTTTGAGGGGAGACATCCTACGCGCCCGCTCCTCCTGCCGCCGGGCTGGGGATCAGCTTCTGCCATGAGCAGGCGGGTTTGATAACCTTTGTCATTTCCCCAGGGCACAGTCACCGCAGCTGCTGTTCTCGTTCAAGGGGCCAGATTCAGCCTCAGGCATGCTGGCGCGGCAGACTTCAAATGTCAGCTCTCCCGTGGCGCGCTGGGGAGCCCCACGCTGACGGGAGCAGCGGGAAGGAATCGTGCTCAGAACAAGCCTGTTCAGTAGCATAAAGCTGCTTAACCCTTGATAGGCCTCTCGGCGGAGGAGGCTCGGAGGGGCCGCTGCCTTAGTCTGTATGGGTCTGTCTACACTACCACCCTAGTTCGAACTAGGCTGGTTAATGTAGGCATATGAACTTGCAAATGAAGCCCGGGATTTCCCGGGCTTCATTTGCATGTTGCTGGGCGCCGCCATTTTAAAATGTCCGCTAGTTCGGACTCTGTGCCCACGGCTACACGCGGCACGGACTAGGTAGTTCAGATTAGGAGTCCTATTCCGAACTACCGTTACACCTCGTTCCACGTACAGGTAGGAAGCCTAATCCGAACTACCTAGTCCGTGCCGCGTGTAGCCGCGGGGCACGGAGTCCAAACTAGCGGACATTTAAAAATGGCGGCGCCCGGCAACATGCAAATGAAGCCTGGGAATTTCAAATCCTGGGCTTCATTTGCAAGTTCATATGCCTACATTAACCAGCCTAGTTCGAACTAGGGTGGTAGTGTAGACAGACCCTATCTGCAAAACAACGAGGAGTCCATAGAGATTCACTAGGGATCAGCTGTCGTGGGGAAAAGCCACCTCATCAGACACATGGGAGTGCAAGTCACAGAGGCAGTGGGGTATGTAAGGAAGAAGTTGCTTGGGTTAATGATGCTAATCAAGCCAGGGAAGGCGTGGCTCATTCCCAGCATCTGGAGTGAGGATGCGAATATCCAGAGATGGGAAATTGCCTTTGTCATGTGTGTGACGGGGGGCGGTCACAGACGACCCCTCGGGGGGGCCTCCCGGGGTGCTGACACGGCCACTGCCACGGCCAGATGGGGAGGTCCGGAAGGTCATGGGGGCGGGGCCAGACGGGGAGATACAGAAGGTCACAGGGCGGGGCCAGACGGGGAGGTCCGGAAGGTCACGGGGGCGGGGCCAGACGGGGAGGTCCGGAAGGTCACGGGGGCGGGGCCAGACGGGGAGGTCCGGAAGGTCACAGGGCGGGGCCAGACGGGGAGGTCCGGAAGGTCACAGGGCGGGGCCAGACGGGGAGATACAGAAGGTCACGGGGCGGGGCCAGACGGGGAGATACAGAAGGTCACGGGGCGGGGCCAGACGGGGAGATACAGAAGGTCACGGGGCGGGGCCAGACGGGGAGGTCCGGAAGGTCACGGGGAAGGGACGGGCAGTCAGTCTGCCCTCAGGACGAAGGGGTGGAGACCCGCATGCATTGGCCAAGTACCAGACCAAAGGATCCACCCCGTCCCTCCATTCGTAGTCCAGGAGGGCCCCAATCCTGGTGTCACCTGCCAGGACCAACCTCTGGTGCACGTCTGGGGACTCTGCCACCTGCACACCAAGCGGGGGGTGCGCTCCAGGGGATGCGCAGGGAGATCCAACCGCTGGGCGGCTGCTCCGGACCTGTCACCCGGCCCAGCGCCCAGCCCTGGAGGAGGTCCAGGTGGGAGACTGGCAGGTCGGAGAGGTCTCGTGGGAGGCCAAGGAGCTGCTGGTCACGTCAGAGCCCTCGGGGGTGTAGGAGGAGAGCAGCAAAGCATGCTCCATGTCGGGCTACCTGCACCGTAAAGGGCTCTGTGGCGGGAAGACGTAGAGGCACCCCAACAAGGCAGAACCCCTGTGCCCTTCACCCCAACTCCACAGCCCCCTTGAGAGTCACCTGGAGTCACTAGAGAGAGAACACTGCGGAGCCATCGCACGGCGCCTCACTCCCATGTGAGCCCGACCCTCTCTCAGACACGCGTGCGCCGCACGGGCGCGTCGGTGGGCAGACAGCTGCTGCGCCGTCAGCCCTTCCGCTCTGCTGGAGCTTACCCAGCACACGCGGGGACACGGCGGCGTCCGTAGCGGGACACAAACTTTCCACGGTAGCTGTTCCGGTGTATTGGGAGAATAATGCAAATCCTTAGACCCACGCAACAAAACCACCACCCCGCCAATTTCATTCTTCTTCTGGGGACCGGAAAAGCCATAAAAACCGGCCGGGCCGGTCGAATCCCGTAACCCTAATTCTGGGCTGCTGCAGGCCCCAGGCACGAGTAAGAGGAATGTGGTGGGTTTGTGTGGGGAGGGGGGAGGAGGGGTGAAGAGACGGCACACCAGGGCCCAGATTAACCCTGGAAGTTTGGAAGTACGAAGCCGGCAGAAAGCCAGCTGTCCCGTCACCAGCCCTGTGACAGCCCGGCTCAGAAGTGGGTTTTTCCACGCCAGGACTTTGGAGAAGACTCGCCCAGGCCCAGCAGAGCTCTGCGGAGAGGAGCCGCACCAACATGAAACGGTCACTTTAACGAGCTCGTCCTTTACTAGCACGTCCCTTCCTCGGGCCCGTGCGAGGCCCCAAGCGGGCAGAGCGCACCCCGGGGCTCAGCCGGGCAGGGCAGAAACACCACACAGAGCTGGAGGACGGAGGGTGGAGGCTGCAGCTGGTGCTGAGTGAGGCAGGCCCGTCCTTATCCATTCACAGAATGTGCAGCTGTGTGGGGCACTGGAAAATCTGGGGCACCACTGGGTCTTAATGTCCACCCACCCGCCTCTCCCTACCCGCCCTGTGGCTCCGCCGCCCCCGGAGAGGAGCGAGTGACCTGGCAAGTGACAAGGCCGCTCTGACCCTGGGACAGAGCCACCCGGGCACTGGCCCGGCCCAGCGATCGACCGCCGTGCGAGTCGACGGGTGAACGTTTGTCGTTGGCTGCCGCTGAAGATCGCAGCCTCACTGCTCCGGAAAACCATCCGGCCTCCTGCGGGCAGGGCTGGGCGCAGGGCCACCAGTGTAATCACCCTGCGCGGGATCCCATACGTCCTAAGGACGCCCTGGAAGGAGAGTCCTCCCCCTCCCTTGGTTACTGGCATTTCCTGTGGGGAAACGGGGGATTAAGGAGGCTTTGGGAGACTGGAGAGTCCCAGCTGCAGAGCCGTGTTTGCCCCCTGCCTTTCGGCCGGGGGGCACGGCCGGATCAGAGCACCGGCCGCTGGCAGCAGACAGCGGCTGTCCCTGGCGTTCTGCACAGGGAGCAGGCCTGGGCTGGGGGGGCAGCCCAGAGACCCAAAGCAAATGAAACGCGAAGCAGCGGTTGGAAGCGCCGCTAGGTCCCCCGGCATTCTAGGAATTGGTGACCCACGGCAAGACAGGGCACCCAGCCCGGCCCTGGGGCTTGGGGAGACATGCTTAAAAAGGGCGTGGGAATGGCCGGCCGGCCCGGCGCTCCGGAGAAGACGGGGCTAACATCTCCACTCCACGTGGGGGAGGTGCCTGTGAACAAACAGCAGGCTGATGGGGTTTTGGTGCAGCCCATTCGGAAGACGGGGCCGGCTGCCAAGCGGAGAGGCAGACTGGGAACCCAGCGGCTCCGGGCTCTCCCGTCTCCTCACAACGCAGCTACACTAATGCCCCCGGGACCAGGTCGGCCTCCCGCTGGAAGCTAGAAAATCTTCAGCGAGCACCTTAAAACGCCAGCTTCCCCCACGCAAATGAAGCACATGAACATAAATCAGACTAACCCGAAGAACGGTTTCCGCTGTGGGGCGCGTGTGCTGCCGGGCCGGTATTGCCATGCGGCTGGGAGGACGGCGAGTGCAGCCGGGTGGATTATGGGCCTGCTAAGAGACTCACGTTCTGTGTTGTAGAAAGGGCCAAATGGTCAGTCCCATCCAGGAAACGGGGGAGGAATCTTCTGGGTCGAGTGGGTTGTGAGACACTCGTCTTCCTCATAGGAACATCAGAGCGGCCAGACGGGGTCAGACCAAAGGTCCATCCAGCCCCGTGTCCTGTCTGCCAACAGTGGCCAAAGCCAGGTGCCCCAGAGGGAGTGAACAAAACAGGGAATCATCCCCTGTCACCCATTCCCAGCCTCTGACACACAGAAGCCAGGGACACCATTCCTACCCATCCTGGCTAATAGCCATTGATGGACCTAACCTTCATGAATTTATCTAGTTCTTTCTTGAACTCTGTTAAAAGTCCTGGTGTTCACAATATCCTCTGGCAAGGAGTTCCACAGGTTGACAGCGTGAAGAAAAACTTCCTTTGGTTTCTTGTAAACCTGCTGCCTCTTCATTTCATGACCCCTCGCTCTTTCTCCATGTGTCTGTGAAGGATCAGGCAGCCCCAGCCGCAGACAATCTAACCCCTGCAGTATGATCTCTGGAACAAGTCTGGTTTGTTTTGTGCATCTCCTTGTCTTGCACAGAGGTGGGGGGTGTTTTCACTGGCCAGTCGTGCTGGAGAACCAGGCACAGCTCAGGGAAGATCAGGGCGGGCAGGTGGCAGGGGAATATATTTAGTGAACTTGCAAGAAGAGAATATGTTTGCGTAGGCCTGAGGCTGCCGTGTCTGGCTCGGCAGCCTCCTCAGTCTCTGTAAAAGGTTCTTGTCTGCAAGGGTGAGCAAGAGCGCGAGCAGGAAGTGTGTAGTGCCATGCCCGAAGCGGGACACCTCTACATTTCCTGCTGGAGGGTAACCCACCAGGCCTGTGGGCCGACATCCGTTCCCTTGAAACATCCTCTCGCAATGTGCAGCACTGCACAGAACAAGCCAATCTGGTAAGTGCCGAGTGTGTGCGTGAGGGGGTGGAGTAACTTGCAAAGAGGGGCAGAGTGAAATTCACCAGGTAAATTGGTCGGTGCGAGTGGTTTGCCTGCCGCGAGGGCCAGGGCTGACTTATCCATTAGGCACAGTGCCTAGGGCCCACGACACTTTTAGGGGCCCACGAAAATGTTTTAATTTCTTTTAAAATCAGAAGAAAAAAAATGAACTTTTAGGGTCGAAGAAAATGTTTGAATTTTTTTCTCACATCAGAAAAAAATGAAACTTTTAGGGCCCACGAAAATCTATTAAATTTTGCCTAAAACAGAAAAAAAAGGAAGGTTGAAGTGTTTAAGGTTATATTAAAAATATTTGTTAATATTGATATTATTATGGTGGGAGGGGCCCATGAAGGCCTAGGGCCCACGGAAGTCATAACGCGGCCCTGGCGAGGGCGAACGCTGGGCGGCCGTTGCAGGATCAACGGGGCACTGGGATGTCTGCTTGTTTGCAGTTGTGAAAGATCCTGTTATGTGGTTCCTAGAAACACTGCTACAGGCTGGGGGCCAACTGGCTAAGTAGCAGTTCTGCGGAAAAGGCCCTGGGGATTCCAGTGGCTGAGAAGCTGGAGATGAGTCAACAGGGCGCCCTTGTAGCCAAGAAGGCGAATGGCGTATTGGGTTGCATTAGGAGGAGCATTGCCAGCAGATCTAGAGAAGTGATTATTCCCCTTTATTCGGCTCTGGGGAGGCCACATCTGGAGTATTGTGTCCAGTTCTGGGCCCCCCACTATAGAAAGGATGTGGACGCATTGGAGAGGGTCCAGCGGAGGGCAACCAAAATGATTAGGGGGCTGGAGCATATGACCTACGAGGAGAGACTGAGGGATTTGGGTTTGTTCCGTCTGCAGAAGAGAAGAGTGAGGGGGGATTTGAGAGCAGCCTGCAACTCCCTGAAGGGAGGTTCCAGGCAGGCTGGAGAGAGGCTGTTCTCAGTGGTGAGGAATGGCAGAACAAGGAGCAATGGGCTCAAGTTGCAGTGGGGGAGGTTGTGACGGCGCGTTGGGGGTCCCCCGTCTCCTGCACCCCGAAATGGCACAAACAGACTGCACCAGCCGGTGGAATAGAGGAAGTTTATTGCCTCTCCAGGATACAGCATAGCACAGATGGAATCTGGTCACAGAGCTGGGCTAGGATGCCTCAGGCCCCCTTGAGATGGGGGGAGACTGGGCCCCTAAACTCCAGCCCCTCTCCCTAGGCTGCCTCCTCCATGCTCACAGACAGCAACTAACTAACCCTCTTCCAGCCCTGCCCCCCAGCCAGGGCAGCATCCACCTTCCTTTGTTCCTCTCCATGGGGGGTGTCTGGCCATACTGGTTTGCATAGTGACTCATCCTGTTTTGCTGGGTCGTGGTACCCACGGCAGCCAGTGGGTGTTACCCCAGAGCCAGCAGCATAGAAACCAGCCAGGTCCCCCCACTACGTCACAGAGGTCTAGGTGGAGATTAGGAAACACTCTTTCCCTAGGAGGGTGGGGAAGCGCTGGGATGGTTCCCTAGGGATATGGTGGAATCTCCATCCCTAGAAGTTTTTAAGTCCCGGCTTGACCAAGCCCTGGCTGGGATGACGGAGTTGGGGTTGGTCCTGCCTTGGGCAGGGGGCTGGACTCGATGGCTCCTGAGGTGTCTGCCATCCCTGGGGTTCTAGGATTCTAAGCTGGGGTGTCAAGGCCAAGCCCCCTCCCTGGATCCTTCTGCCTTCCTCACTCTTGCAAGCTTTGCTCTGCACCTGGGGAGGCGAGACACCAGAGTGGAGAGTCTTCGTCTTTGCATTTCACCCCAACCTGCCTAAGCTCTGGCTGCCACGGATCTGTTTGCCCTAGATAGCAGTGTGAATTGCACAGGACTCAACAGAACTGCAAACAAGAGCTGGAAAACAACAGTCAGGCACTCAGAGACAGGACTTGTCCAAAGGGCTTTCTGCAGTCTGCGTGCCTGCTTTCTGTAACCTGCCAGTGCTATCAGCAAGGTCAAAGTCAGAGATATTAACAGGTCGCAGCAGGTTCTGCTTTTGGCCTCCCTGGTCTGGATTTCTCACCAAGTTTGTTCCTGGGAAGCGCATGCGTGGCTCAGTTCTAGCTAACATTCCCGCGAACACTCACTGCATTCCAGAGCTGACCAGACAGCTGCCGCGATGCTCCAAGGAGTCAGACATTTGGGCTACGTCTAGATTGCATCCTTTTTTGTAAAAGGGGATGCAAATTAGACGTATCGCAATTGCTAATGAAGCGGGGATTTAAATCTCCCCCGCTTCATTAGCATAAAAATGGCTGCCGCTTTTTTTCGGCACGGAGCTTTGCCTGAAAAAAGCGCCAGTCTAGATGCGGATCTTTCGGAAAATAAAGCCTTATTTTAAGAGGGATAAGGGATCTTTCGGAAAAGGCTTTATTTTCCAAAAGATCCGTGTCTAGACTGGCGCTTTTTTCAGGCAAAGCTCCGTGCTGATAAAAAGCGGTAGCCATTTTTATGCTAATGAAGCAGGGGAGATTTAAATCCCCGCTTCATTAGCAATTGCGATACGTCTAATTTGCATCCCCTTTACGAAAAAGGATGCAATCTAGACGTAGCCTTGAGGTTTTAATGGAACTGTTGATGGCTCACCTGCCTTTACTGAGTAGCCAGGCAATCCTGCTGCAGCTGCCTCACTTTTCCCTCCCTAGTGATTGTTAGGCCATCTTGTCCATCATGGGGAGGGGCCAGAGAAGAGCAACAAAAAGCATGGAAGGCCTAGAAAACACGAGCTGTGAGGGAAGGCTGCTTGGCCTCTGGTGACAGGACAAGAAGCAATGGGCTTAAACTGCAGCAAGGGAGGTTTAAGTTGGACATTAGGAAAAACTTCCTACCTGTCAGGGTTGTTAAACACTGGAATAAATTGCCCAGGGAGGTTGTGGAATCCCCATCTCTGGAGATATTTAAGAGCAAGTTAGACAGACACCTGCCAGGGATGGTCTAGATGGTGCTTGGCGGGGCCGGCCTTACCATGAGGCAAACTGAGGCAGCCAGCTCAGGTGCCAGACTGTGTGTGTGTAGGGGGCGGGGGGGGGGGGAGGGAGTTCCACCGGCTATGCCCAGCCGCTCTGAAGATCCTGCCTCCTCCTCCCCCAACCCCCCCCATTGGACAGCAGGAGTTTCATTGTCCGGACCTCGGAGGGGATGGCAGCTGCTGCCATTCGCCCAAAGGCTTTGAAACCGCAACAAGCCTTGAGCCGGACGGGGGAGGGCGTGGGACCCGTGCCAGGTGACGTGCGCCGGGACCTGCAGCGGGGGAGGCTGCAGTTCATGGTGCGAGTTTCTTCCTACGTATTATGCCGTTCGGTAATCAGGACATGGCTCCATTTCAGCAGGCCCCTCATGGCAGAGCCCTGCCTGGACAGCGAAAGGGGCTGGGCTGGCCGGGGGAGGGGCAGCAGTGCCCGGCCTGAGTCTAGCGTCCAGCTGACGTCATTTGGGAATTAGCTGATTCTGAAAGGCGCAGGCCCCTGCGTCTGCTCCATCTCCGGGGCTCTGCCCATCACCGCCGCCTTCTGCCCCCACCAGTGACTCGGACCCGAGGACCAACCCCCGGGCAGATTGTCGGGAACCAGGGCACGCGCTCCGGGCGGGGGTGAGCTTGACGCTGGGGCTACGCACACTGGCGCGCCACTGCCCCCCGTGTGGCGAGTTCCAGCGCGGTGGGGTGCCGGTGGGAGCCGGGCTGTGGCGCTACCCCCTCGGGGAGGCGGTTCCCGTAGAGCGCTGGGGAGCTCGCTCCCGGCACTCCTGCCGCGGGACGGCGCCGCCCTGGCTGCACTGTCGACTCGCGAGTGCAGGCGAAGCCTTAGCTGTGCCAGCCGAGTCCAGCTCCCCATGCACTAGAGCAGCCAGTGGCGACTGCTGGGGAGTAGCACAAGGGGGGCGCCAGGCATGTGACTCCTCCCCACGCTGGATCTAGCCCAGGGGAGGGTCCTGCCTCCTCCCATCCCACCCCCACCCCCACTCCCACTCCACCCCAGGCCCACTCGGGGTTTTTACCCTCCCCCATGTGCTCTGAGCTGTACATTCAGTTAGCAGGAGCAATCCACCTGCGCTTTACAGGGGAGGGCAGGACATGGGTGTCCTTTTCGTGGTCCCACAGTAGCCTGTCTGGGCAGCACTGAACCGCTCCTGCAGCAACCACACTTGGCGCTCGCTCGTGTCTCGCCCCGTCTGCCGGGAGCTCGCGATACTGACGCTCCAGCGTGGCCTTGCTGCGTGGAACGCAGCGGGTCCGCGTGAGGGTAACGCGACACACAGGCCTTCAGTCTAGCATAAACGCCAGCTACGTATCCGTCCACGGCCGTTTGAGACCTGGGAACCGTGGCAGGAGCAGGAGCTGGGCTGGCAGCATCCCCCCTCCAGTCCAGGTGACCTTGGCGGGTCTGTCTCTCCCAAGAGCTTGGCAGGGTGTCGCTGGCCTAAGGTGCTAAGGCATTGACGTCTGAGGGCAATGTTTAGTTTTCTTCCCAGCTAATATTTGCTCTAGTGCTCTTGCAATGTGCAGGAGACCGGCCTTCCATGAGAAGTAGGGTTGCACAAATGGACTTACGACGGCCCCCTAAGAACCAACCCAGGTAAGAGCTTTCTGCAATTCGAGGGAGTCCTTATTGCCTCAGTTATCCAAACTAGATGGAAATAGAAGCTAGATGGAGCTTCTATTAGGTGGGAGCACAACTGGCTGGATGACTGGAGCTGCTGTCAGTGGTTCACAGTCGTGCGGGAAGGGCAGAACAAGGGGGGTTCCGCAGGGGTCTGTTTTGGGACCAGTTCTGGTCAGTATCTTCATCAACGATGTAGATATTGGCATAGAGAGGACGCTTATAAAGTCTGCAGATGATCCCAAGCTGGGAGGGGCTGTGAGTGCTCTGGAGGATGGGTCAGAATTCAAACTGATCTGGACAAACTGGAGAAATGGTCTGAGGTCAATAGGATGAAATTCAATAAGGACAAAGTACTCCACTTAGGAAGAAACAGCCCATTACACATATACACTGTCTAGAGAGGAGTCCTGCAGAAAGGGGAGGTCATAGTGAAAAACAAGCTAAATAGGAGTTAACAGTGTGACACTGTTGCAAAAAAAAGCAAACCTGATTCTGGGCTGCATGAACAGGAGCGTTGTGAGCAAGACACGAGGAGTCGTTCTGCTCTGCTCTACGCTGATTAGGCCTCCACTGGGGATTGTGCCCAGTTCTGGGAGAAATTGGGAAAAGTCCAGAGAAGATCAACAAAAATGACTAAAGTTCTAGAAAACGAGACCCATAAGGAAAGATTGGAAGAGTCTGGAAAAGAGAAGACTGAGAGGGGACATGAGAGCAGTTTTCAGGTATCTAAAAGGGTGTCACAAGGAGGGATAAAATTGTTCTCCTTGCCCTCTGAGGACAGGACAAGAAGCAATGGGCTTAAACTGCAGCAAGGGAGGTTGAGGTTGGACATTAGGAAAAACTTCCTGCCTGTCGGGGTGGTGAAACATTGGAATAAATTACCTAGGGAGGTTGTGGAATCTCCATCACTGGAGATATGTAAGAGCAGGTTGGACAGACACCTGTCAGGGATGATCTAGACAGTGCTGGGTCCTGCCGTGAGGGGAGGGGACTGGACTCGATGACCTCTTCAGGGCCCTCCCAGTTCTAGGATTCTGTGAGTCTATGAACCCCCCCTCAAAGCTCTTCTTCCCCACGGTGCCTGAAAAATTCTTGGCAGGAGTTAGGCCGCAGGGTGTGTTGAGAGCACAGTCAATGATACGGACCAAACATTGTCTCATTTCCTGGTGTTCCTCGGCCTGTCTGCGTCCTGGGCTGGCACTTGCCCTGGAGGTCACAGTGACCTAAGCAATGACAAAGATCATTCAGATGGAGGCAGAGGGCTGGGTTGGGCTGCTTGGTTCAGATTTCGAGGCGCGTCCCTGTGTTTGTTGGCAGGCTAGTGCCTCGATCTGGGCAGAAACGGGCGTTTCCCTTCCGTGAGAAATGCTGGGATTTCAGACCCTGTGTGCCTCGCAAAGAACAAAATCCACGAACGAAGGGAATGCAAAGCAATTGGGGCATGTCCCCTCAGGTCACATGGGGAGGGGGATCCTGGGAGGTCGACGCGATGGCTTTGTTTGGAGTTTGTTTGGGGTCCCTGCTGCCACCCTGCGCACTGGGTTTTTGGCTGCCAGCCCCAAGCACTGGGGTGACAACAGAGCCCCCGGTGGACAGGGCAGCAGTCGAGAGCCAGTGCCCGAGTCCTGGCTGCTGGGGCTTTGCTCCTGGCCTTAGCTGCGTGTGGGGATGGATGGGGCCAGGAGGCTCAGCACCCCCCTCCCGCTTTTTAAAGTGTTCCCGTGCCCCTGAACAAGCCTCAGAAATGTGGGGACAGATGCTTTGCACCCACACAGTCCCTGGGCAAAGCTCTCGCCGAGGCCACAAGTGCTGAACATGCACGACGTGGTGTCATGGAGGTTCACAAGGGCTAGTGCAGGGCCACGACTCCGTGTCACCCCCACCACGAGCCAGGTAACTGAAATTCTATTTTTTTTGGCATTGAAAACACAACATTTTGACTTGCTCGTCCCGCTTCCGTCCCCTGCGAAGGCAGGCTTCAGAGCGCCTCGTGCTGCCTTGCTCACAGCTTGGCACGGCGTCACTGTGGAAATGGCCCTTTGTTGCCTGAAAGCTTGCCCCAGTGATGGGAGCCTTTTCCTTGCAATGGGCCCATGTTCATATGGATCAATAAATGCAGAGCCCCAGCCCTGTGGATCCCAGGCAGTTGTGCATTTCAGCACCAATATTTTGTACCTCTGCTGGAGAAAACCATTCGGCATGCCCCAGAACTGTTTCCTGCCCAGCCTGCCTACTTTCGGGGGAACCCCCCCGCCTCCGGACTTGTTCAGACGTGTGAAAACACTCACAGAGGTGCTGTGGGCTGCTGAGTTTCTGGTTTCAGTCTTGCTGGCCTCACAGAGTTTTTGCCAAGCCTGGCCACAATGGGAAACTTTCCCAAGTCGGTGTGTCGCCGCCGGTGCTCTGTGTGACGCGAGGACTCGTGTGGCATCCAGACACAGACCACAGAGAGCTGAGCCAATCAGAGGATGAGTCTGAGCCAGTGAACATCTTCCCATTTAAAACACTGTGGCCTGGTTGACACTTATGGGAATTGCTCAAAACAAGGGCTCTGTACAGCCCCAGACTGGAGACCTTCTGAACAGGCCACACGCCAGTCCCGCCGAGCGCTTCAGCTGCTCATCCGGCCGGCAGGAACCTCACGAGCAAAACCCCTCAGACACCCCAGCTCTCCCTGCGCCCCAATCCGCCCCGGGCCTAACACAGGTGAGGGGTTATAGGACCCAATCTCACCTACCCCGAACAGATCCTCCCAGTCCCAAAGAAGGAGCCACAGATCCCTGGTCAATTTACACTTTAGATCTTACCCACAAGACCACGCTGGGCCAGTCCTTTCGAATCTAAACTCTAAAGGGTTATTAACAGAAGAGAAAAGGTGGAGAGTGAGGTTGCTGCAGAGAATACATCACATGCACCAACCACCTAGTGCTTGCTGCAGGCTTTAGCAGAGATGTTACACCCTGCTAGCTTAGAAGTCTCGTGCATACAACCTATGTCGGGACGGGTCAGCCTCCTTCCCGGCTCTGCCCCTCGCAAGGCTGCAGCTGGGATCAGGAGCACGATCGAAGACCAGATGGAGGTGTGACGTAGTGTTGGTACCTTGCTGGTTGCTGGGCTTGGGCTGTGGGTGACTCCCACTGGCTGCTGTCTGTACCACGGCCCAGCAGAGTAGCTGATGGGACAGGGAGGTGACCTGTCCGACCGGTTACCCCCCAGGGAGAGGAACAAAGGAAGGTGGAATGCTGCCCCTGGCTGGGGGGCAGGGCTGGAAGGGACCGTCTTTTAGTTTCGGTCTGGGAAGCAGGGGAGAAGAAGCTAGGGAGGGGGCTGGGATTGTAGGGCCCAGCCATCCCCCATCTCAAGGGGGGGGCACTGAGGCCTCCTAGCCCCAGTCCCTGTAACCAGATGACATCTGTGCTGTGCTGTATCCTGGAGAAGCAATAAACTCCCTCTGTTCGACTGGCTGGTGGACTCTGTTCGTGCCATTACGGAGGTGCAGGAGGTGGGGGACCCCGACATCCCGTCACAGGAGGCAACCTCATGGCACCTTTATATCTCTGGTGTCTCCCAAACTGGAGCTGGCTGCATGATCAAGTGCCCTGTCTGTGTGTCACGTGCCAGTAGCCATTATGCCCTGGCCAGTCTGCAGGGTTCCAGACGCATCCCTCAGGTGTATTGGCCATGCCGAGAGCAGCGCTAATTAACACAGCCAGTCACTGACCAATCCTTCACAACAGGCAGCCCTGGCCCACTGCTCGCTCCCACACAGAGAATGTTCACAGCACCAGCGCAGAGCCCGTATCCATCACTCCACACGCACACGGTAGCACACATAGAATCAGGAGCGTATACACTTTCATTCGACACCTCACATGGCCCCCTTTGTACAGAATCTGGGGCAAACCCCCATCCATGGGTGCACCAGTGATCTGTCTGCTCACTTTAAAATCCAATAACGTGACACCTTAGTCATGTTAGTGCGGACGCTCCAGCGCCGCTAATTCGAACTAATTGGCCTCCAGGAGGCCTCTTGCAGCTCCCCAGAGCACTTCCTGGGGCTCCGAGTCTGCGGTAGCGCCCACCTTCCCGGAGCCAGGCTCGGGCTCCCTTCGATTCGTCCTCGGAGGGAGGACCCGGAAGTGTGAACGTAGGAGACCCAGACGTTGAACTTAGGAGATTCAGACTAATGGCCGCGTGTAGACCTGGCCTCTGGCCCTCTGCTTCCCCGCTGCTAGCGGCTCCTAGCCTGTCACAATGTTTTCTCTCCACGTTTTGCCGCCTGGCTCCGAGGCGGCGTTTGTGCGGCGTGGCGCCTGGCCAGGCGGTCTGACGAGCTGCGGGACAACCAGAACACAACACCAGGCAGCGGAGATGGGCAGTGTCTCACCTCCAGCTCCCAGCACATGCTCCTGCTTTGGCGGAATGCCTGCCAGCGCGGCAGCGCCAGAAAGCCGGGAGCTCCAGCTCGTTAACTGTAATTGACGAGGTGCCTGGAGAGAGATCGTGACGTGTCTGGAATGGTGCCATTCGACGCCAGTAACTGAGCTAAACGAAAGACATCAAAGCAAGGCGCAGCGAGCGAGCGGGGGGAACGGCGGCATTTCCAACGGCCCTTTCGGGGGCTCTTCCCCGCTGCCCCGGGCTGCTGGTGGGGAGGGAAGGGTCTCTACGGGGGGACACGGGCCAGGGCATCATGGGCAAGTAGCAGACAGGGCCGTGGGGAGCGCCGGGGTGGAGGCTGCATCTGCTCAGCGCGCCTTCCTCTGCCGGATTGCTGCCGTCCCCTGGCGTGGGGCTAGTCTGCCACCAGCTGCTCCTCAGCGCTCGCCAGCGCCGGGGGACAGGAACCAACCCCGGGGCCGTTCCTCCCTGCCTGCTAGCCTCGAGGCGAGAGCCCGCCCCTCGCGGTGGTCGGCCACGTGAGGAGCCACTGACAGAGCGATGAAGGCGCCCGGGAGACCTGCCCCCCCAGTGACCTCCCGGGGACACGGCTCAGGGCCTGAGACATCTACGCAGCCTCAGCGCATTCGGCCTGGAGCCCGCGTGGGTGGGATCATCAGCCGGGCCACGGGCCACGGGGCTACGCAATGCGTGGTCCAGGAGAGAGCTGGGTGTGCCCGGACGGTCTGGTCCCTCCCCGGGCCTGCTTCCTGGCTGGATCGTGAGACTGCCCCTCCTGCCCCTGGGTGTCTTTTCTCTCGGGGCACCCGGCAGTGACCGCTGTCGGCAGACAGGACACTGGGCGACACGGACCTTTGGTTCGGCTGTGTCTGGCCGCTCTTAGGGCCTGCAGGCAGCTCTATGCAACACATCCGTGTGTCGTCCTGCTGACCTCACTAGGAATCGCTGAAGTGACTGCAGGGACGAGTCATTAGCTCGGCTGGAAGAAGAACCAAGGACGCTTGCAGCCCCTGGGGTTAAACGCTAGACCGGGGAGTCGCCATTTCCATACCCTGCCCCCACGATGTGAGGGAAGCAACTTGCGGATCTTCTCCCATCTCTCTGCGGGGTCACAGCCCCCTGGAATCTGTCTGCAGGACCCGTGCGCTGTGCAGTGACCGGGAGGGCTGCCGCCGGGCGCCGGTTGTTCCACGTTCATCATTCCTGAGAGCAAAGCGGAGTTCTAGTCTCTCTGGTGAACAGAAGGCCCTCCGCGCTAGCAGCACGAGGCGCCTGTGGGCTGGTTGAAAACCTGTCTGGAGATTGGCTGGGGCCAGTGATTTCCCTACACCCCTCCATAGGGGTGTATAGCCCCCCTTAGTTTCCCCAACACCCCCCAGTTTTGTGAACTATGGTGCCATACAGCCCACCTTCACCCTCACAGCGTCACCCCTCATCGGCCCTGACACCCCCCCTTGTAAATTCAAACGCCCCCCTAATTTCAATTCCTGGGGAGGCTACAGGCCGGGGCTTTCCTGCCCAAAGAGCTCTGCAATTCCAGCCGAATGGTAACAGCTCTGCAGCCGTATTGCCGGGAGGACAAAGCTCTACAAGTAGCTGAGGAATGGAAGGTCAGATTTCCCGCTGGCTCTTTAAGTCCAATCACCTAGAGATAGATGGAGCAGAACGAGCTGCCCTCTGTTTGGGTTGGGATGGGCTTCTAGAGAAGAGCTTACTTGGGATTTGCTTCCAGGGCTTAGATCCTCCCAGACTCAGCCTAACACACACCAGCCAACTCACCCTTACGTACCCCCGTCCCGGCAGAGCCTCGGGGAACTGGCAATGGGCCACCGGACCGTTTAGGCCTGTATGCCGCTTCTCACCCAGTCCTGATGGCGGGAGGTCGGACGTTGCTGGTTTTGTTCGGCTGCGCCTGCTCTTTGCCGTCTCACTTGAGTTTCCTTTGGAGGCGGCATCTCAGGAGCAGGTTCGAGTCTTGGCGTGACCAGCCTGACTGGGAGAGGGTCTCTGCAAGTTGGCAGGGTGGGGATGGGAAAAGCTGCCTGTGCTGGGCCTGGTGTCTGAGGACACAGCCCCCTGTGGCCGTGTGGCACATTTCACAGGCGTGCCACCCTCCACAGGGACATCCCAGCTGGACAGACCACGAGGGGCCGTGCACCACAACTTCCCCGTGGCCCAGGGAGCAAGGCTGCTCTTCTCACTGGCATGGGACGGAAGGAAGAGAAGCCGGTAGTTTCAGGGTTGTTGATTTTCCTTTGGGCTGGGCTCAGATTTATTTTCCTTCGGTTACGTCAATAACACTCTAATGGCCTGCTCTGTGTTTTCAGGCTATTTTTGGACGGGCTGGCAGGCTAATTGCAGCCATTCACTTGCCTCGCGCGCTACCTGGGGAAAGGCAGCGGGTCCCTTTCTCGTTTTCTTTCCTCCGCGCTTAGTTTGGGTTTTGGAAGCGGCTGAATTGATTCACCGGCTTCCTAAAAATACAGATTCGGCAATTCCAAGGCTGGGAGGGGCCCTGAGCGCCTCTGTAGCCACGCCAGAATTCCTGCCGTGGAGCCGCTCGCAAAACAGCCAGGCTGCTCAGTGAGGGAGCTTCTGCCACGGCCCAGGGTAGGTTGTTCCAGTGGGGAATTTTAATATTTTAATCATTCCATTTGAGCTATGCCATCAAATGCCAGCAGTGCCCCACTACAATATATACTGGCCAAACTGGACAGTCCTTACGGGAACGAATTAATGGACACAAATCAGGTTTCCGGAAAGGGAGGGTACAAAACCACTTTCATTTTCCTGGGCATGCATTAACAGATCTTCAAGAAGCTGTTTTATTACAGACCAATTCCACAAGCCAAAAACTCAGGGAAGGACGGGAACTACAATTCATTCCCAAGTTCCATTCTCACACCCATGGTTTGAATAGAGATACTGGATGGCTGGGTCATTATCAACCTACCAAACAATGAAGGCGACAATGGTTCTTTGTCTACGTAGAACGGGGTTTCCCAACCTATGGGTTGGGACCCAAATATGGGTCGCCATTACCAGGGCTCACCGAACCGCGGCGAGTCCTGCTCGCCAGCCATGCTATCCAGCGATCTGCGCATGCGCAGATCACCCGAACCCGGCTCTTCCGGGTTGCAATCTACTCGCCACGGGCACGTAGATTGTGTTATTTGTCGAGCCCTGGCCATTACATTTCAGAAGGGTCACCAGCTGTCTCCAGGTGGCTCTGCCCTCTCCCCTCCCCCCATTTTTGAATTGCCTTGGGTCACTAAGTCTTCCTGAATTGTCAAAATGGGTCCCCATCTGGAAAAGGTGGGGAACTGCTGATGTAGAACCTCATGAGCCCATCTACTTGTTTTGTTAGTCTTTAAGTGCTACCAGACCATTGGTTGTTTGCTAAATTAATGGCCTTTATCTGCCTCTGTTGACTGTCCAGTCTTAGGTACTTTGAGACTATTTGTTTTCCTATTAGCTTCCAGCTCGGCTTTCCCCTTGATGTTTTTACCCACTGCCTCTTCTTATTCCCCCCTCTCATTATTTCCTCTTCCACCCCCCCCCTTCTCCCCTATTTATTTTGGTCCTGAACATCCAACACTCTGGTCATCTGAAGAAGTGGGCTGTGGCCACAAAAGCTCATGAAGCCATCTCCATGTTTTGTTAGTCTGTAAAGTGCTACCAGACCATTGGTTGGTTTTTAAGTTTATCCTGTTCAGATGAACTCGGCTACCCCCTGAAGCTTCTATAACTATATAGTTATAGTTAGTTATAGAATTGTATTTTTTCTACATACACCCACATATACACATTATCTATGGATGTGCGCACACACACACACATATGCATGCACACACACATGCATGCACACTCATGCACACACACATGCATGCATGCACACTCATGCACACACACACATGCACACTCATGCACACACCCGTACACTCATGCACACACACACATGCATGCACACTCATGCACACACACACGCATGCACACACACAGTAATACAACTTCTTTAAATAGTTTGAGGCAGGCTAATGACTGTAATGAGGCTGCCAATGCACTTACAAAAATAGCCTCCAAAATTAATTAGCGGTTAATTTGGAGCGGATTGATTGAAGAAAATATAATAAAAATCGGAACGTTTCCCACACGCCATTCTGGAAATCAATGCCACGGAAATGTCTGTGTTCATTCCGTTCAGCCCGTGGCAGGAGCGGGGCTGAGCAGCGATGGGTGCTAAGGCTTCAAAGCCAGCGCTCCTTCTCCTTTGCCCCGGCCAGCCGCCAGGGGAAAGTCGCTTGGTAACATGCTCCTTCATAGACTCAGGCTTCATTAATAGCCAGCCTGGCTCCCTGGGACGCCGAGTGGCAAACCACAGCCATAAATAAGCCAGCAAGGCGCAGCTTCATGAATGTTACATAGGCCCAAAGCCCTTGTTCAATTAAAGCTCATTTGTTCCCTAATCGCCTGCGAAACACAGCGCTGCTGCTAATCCCAATGTGGTGGCCAGCCAGGCCCATAAGCTCCCTGTAGGCTCAAGTTCCCATAGTACCACATTCTTCGGGTGACCCCGGGCCTTTCACCTCACTGAAGAGGCTGATTCTGTGAGGAACTCGAATCTTTACAAAGGGCTCAATTCCCTCTTCAGTGCAGCTGCCCCATAACGGCGCCGACAAAGGGAAGGACCTTTTAAATAACCACCCAGGGGAAAAAGGGAAGCAGAGAAATTCAACTAAAAATTGATCTCCGAGCCAAATGCTAATGTTGATATTTCAGGCATGGAAAAAGAATTCTTGGCCCACCAGCCCAAGCCAACGCCAAAGCCAACTGATTCTTCAATAACTAACAGATGTTCTTTTGCAAGGGGATTAGCTGGGGAGGCTCAGCCCAGCCAGCAAGCGAGCGCTCGGAAAATCCTTGAGGATGTTGGAATTGTGGTGCTTGACCAGACCAGTCAACCTTCCAGGCCAAGCATGGCTGGCGCTGGGAGGAGTTTCCAAGGAATTTGGGGCAAGGACCTGGGGCTGCCGCGGAGAGGAATTATAGGATGGGACTGTCACATTACTGGACTTTGAGGGGAGCAGCCAGATCACTGCTGCGCCCATGGGGGGGGGAGGTGTTTGCCCCAAAAGTTGGTACAAAGGGGGCCATGGGAGGGATCAAACAAAAGCCCACTGTCTATGGATTCTGTATCTGCTCTTCACATATCGCTATAATGTCTGTGTGTGGAGTTAGGAATATGGACTCTGTGTTGATGCTGAAAGATTCTCTGAGGAGCAACGGACCAGGAATGTTTGCCCATGGATATGCTAATGAGTCTCCATGGAACAATAGCCCAAGACAGGCCAAGGACACACCTCAAGAATGGGGACTGATACCTAGGGGCTACCAGCTGTGGGCCACGTGACCTGCTGCAGCCAAGAAGAGACCAGGAAGGAGGGATAAATAGGCCATGTGGCTGACTCCATCTTGGTTCTCAGCTCAGCACTTCATCCCAGAGGCAGCACTGCAGGGATCGAAGAGCCGGAAAGAACTGTGAACCCATCCTGATCCTAGGATGTGCAACAAGGACTTTTAAGCCAGCAGCTGTAACATCTCTGCTAGAGCCTGCAGCGAGAACTGGGAGATTCGATGCATGCAATGTACTATCCTTTAACAACCTCACTCTCAGGCTTTTCTTTCTTGTAGTAATAAACCTTTAGATGTTCGATGCTAAAGGATTGGCCCAGCGTGATTTGTGGGTAAGGTCCAGAGGGTAAATTGACCAGGGATCTGTGGCTGGTTTCTTGGGACCAGACAGAACTTGTTCGGGGTAGGTGGGATTGGATTCTAGACCTCTCACTTGTGTATGAGGCCTGGGGCCATCTGGGGCACGGATATTGCTGGGGTGTGGGAGGGGTTTTGCTCGTGAGGCTTCAGGCAGGCAGCTGAAGCGCTCTGGGGGCCTGGTATGTGGCCCATTTGGGAAGGTCTCCAGTCTGGGGCTGTAAGGAGCCCTGAATTTGAGCAATTTGCCCTGAGCAGACGCCCTCAGCTGTGCCCAGACACGGCCCGGTCCAACACAGGGACATTGCGGAGAGACTCGTCCCTTGCGGGTTGTTTGTTGAGTACTAACATCCAGGCGCTGCCAGGGACTGAGGTGGAGGTGCTGGATTGGGCCAAACTGAGAACCCAGGGAACGCGAGAGGCCACCAGCACCAGATGCTGAACAGGCAGGAGCTGCCCACAAAACCCGCAGCATCTCCCAGGGACCGACACACGGGTCTGGAGAGTGGCAGAGGGAGGAACTGACTTACCAATCGGTGTCAGAGTTTTCCTGTGAGTTCCACACCTCTGACCTGGACCAGGGAGATTGGCTGAAATGATACGGAAACGTAGCTGAGCATGGAGAAGCGGTGGATGTCATATACCTAGACCTTAGTAAGGCATTTGATACGGTCTCGCATGATATTCTTATTGATAAACTAGGCAAATAGAACCTAGCTAGGGCCACGATAAGGTGGGTGCATAATTGGCTGGATAACCGTAGTCAGAGAGTTGTTGTTAACGGTGCTAAATCCTGCTGGAAAGGGATAACAAGTGGAGTTCCGCAAGGGTCTGTTTTGGGACCCGTACTGTTCAATATCTTCATCGATGATGTAGATATTGGGATAGAGAGTACGCTTATTAAGTTTGCAGATGATACCAAACTGGGTGGGGTTGCAACTTCTTTGAAGGATAGGGACAGAATTCAAAATGACCTTAGCAAGTTAGAGAAATGGGCTGTGTCCAGACTCCATGCCTCCTTCGACGGAGGCATGTAGATTAGCCACATCGGAAGAGGGAAATGAAGCCGCGATTAAAATAATCGCGGCTTCATTTAAATTTAAATGGCTGCCCCGATCTGCCGATCAGCTGTTTGTCGGCAGATCGGGAGAGTCTGGACGCGATGCCCCGACAAAGAAGCCTTTCTTCATCGACACAGGTAAGCCTCGTGAAACCAGGTTTACCTGTGTCGATGAAGAAAGGCTTCTTTGTCGGGGCATCGCGTCCAGACTCTCCCGATCTGCCGACAAACAGCTGATCGGCAGATCGGGGCAGCCATTTAAATTTAAATGAAGCCGCGATTATTTTAATCGCGGCTTCATTTCCCTCTTCCGATGTGGCTAATCTACATGCCTCCGTCGAAGGAGGCATGGAGTCTGGACACAGCCATGGTCAGAGGTAAACAGGATGAGGTTTAATAAAGAGAAATGCAAAGTGCTCCACTTAGGAAGGAACAATCAGTTCCATACATACAAGATGGGAAGCGACTGTCTAGGAAGGAGCATGGCGGAAAGGGATCTAGGGGTCATAGTGGACCACAAGTTGAATATGAGTCAACAGTGTGATGCTGTTGCAAAAAAAGCAAATATGATTCTAGGTTGTATCAACAGGTGTGTTGTAAGCAAAACTCGTGAAGTCATTCTGCCGCTCTACTCTGCACTAGTTAGGACTCAGCTGGAGTACTGTGTCCAGTTCTGGGCGCCACATTTCAAGAAAGATGTGGAGAAATTGGAAAGGGTACAGAGAAGAGCGACAAGAATGATTAAAGGTTTAGAGAACATGACCTATGAAGCCAGGCTTCATGAACTGGGCTTGTTTAGTTTGGAAAAAAGAAGATTAAGGGGGGACATGAGAGCGGTTTTCAAATATCTAAAAGGGTGTCACAAGGAGGAAGGAGAAAATTTGTTCCTCTTGGTTTCTGAGGACAGGACAAGGAGTAATGGGCTTAAAGTGCAGCAGGGGAGGTTTAGATTGGACATTAGGAAAAAATTCCTAACTGTCAGGGTGTGACGTAGTGGGGGTACCTGGCTGGTTTCTATGCTGCTGGCTCTGGGGGAACCCCCACTGGCTGCCGTGGGTACCACGACCCAGCAAAACAGGATGAGTCACTATGCAAACCAGTGGCCAGACACCCCCCATGGAGAGGAACAAAGGAAGGTGGAATGCTGCCTTGGCTGGGGGGCAGGGCTGGAAGTTGGGGAGTTGGTTGCTGGCTGTCTGTGAGGATGGATGAGACAGCCTAGGGAGAGGAGCTGGAGTTTAGGGGCCCAGTCTCCCCCATCTCAAGGGGGCCTGAGGCATCCTAGCCCAGTTCCTGTAACCAGATTACATCTGTGCTGCGCTGTGCTGGAGGAGCAATAAACCACCCTCAATTCCACTGGCTGGTACAGTCTGTTTGTGCCATTTCGGGGTGCAGGAGACGGGGAACCCCAACGCGCCGTCACACTGGTGTCAGGAGCGGGATGCACTGCACCCCGTGGATGGAGCTTCCAGCGGCAAGCGACAAGGCGCAGTAGAAGCAAGAGCCCTGGAGCCAGGCGTGCTGGAGACAGAGCGAAGCGGTTCCGGGGAATCGTGGGGCGCTGCAGCACTAGACTGGTGAGTCTGCACCGAGGGGACCAGCGGGCAGATGGCCTACGCCCGACTCTTGAAGGCAGAGCTGGTGGGGCTGTGCAGAGAGAGGGGCTTGCCTGTGCAGAAAGCAACCAAGGCCCAGCTGATTACCCAGCTGGAAGAGAATGACCAGCCACAGGGCCAGGATCTTGTCCCCAGGGGAAGCAGCCAGACCCCCCCTGAGAGTGTGTCAGGCTCAGAGAGGGGGAGGAGCGCTGGAACCCAACGGAGAGATGAGACAGCGTCTCCCGGGAGGCCTGCAAGCCGTAACCCATCTAGGGCAGGGGCCAGCCCAGCGGAGCTGCGGCGCCTGGAGATCCAGCTGCGGATCAGGGAATTGGAAGTAGAGGACCGAGAGAAGGACCGCCAAGATCGAGAGAAGGAGCGCCAAGACCGAGAGAGGCAGCGGCAGCATGAGCTGGCCATGGCAGAGTGGAGAACCGGCGGGGCACCGGCTGCGCCAAGTGCGGATGAGCCCCAAGGTCCCAGGACTGCCAGACGCTTGGAGAGGCTCGTGGTGGCCCAATTGAAGGACATGGGTGACATAGACGGGTTCCTCAGTGCCTTTGAGAGGGCCTGTGGACTGCAACGGGTCCCCCCGGCTGACTGGCTGCAGGAGCTCGTCCCCGCACTGAACCAGGAGGCGGCCGGAGTGCTCAGTCAGCTGGAGAACCTACAGCCAGGGGATTACAACCGAGTCAAGGAGGCCCTGCTGCACAAGTTCGGGCTGACCCCCGAGATGTACAGGAAGAAGTTCCGGGGGGTACAGAAAGGGCCACGGGAGACCTATGTGGACCTGGCCTCCCGCCTGGCGCAATACTGCCGCAAGTGGGTGTCTGGAGTCGGAGCCCAGACCGCAGAGGAGCTGGTCATGATGGAGCAGTTCTATGAAGCGTGCCCACCCAAACTGAGGCTGTGGCTCAAGGACCGGAGACCAGAGAACCACCAGGAGGCCGGGAGACTGGCGGACGAGTTCACGGAGAGCCGGTCCGGGTGTGAACGGGAGTCCCGGAGAGAGAGGGAACCGCGCAGAGACCGGATCTCGGCTGAGCGACGGAGGGAGTCAACTACGGGGCGAGACCAAGGAACAGGTCGTCTGCGCCCCAGAGAACCAGCCAGGGCCTGGACAGAGACAGCCCAAAGCCTAACTTGCCATCGCTGTGGGCAAAAAGGCCACAAGAGGGCTCAGTGCACCAGGTCCCAGGACCGGGGACTTTCCAGGGTTAACTGGCTGGGGCGGGAGGAAGGGCAGGCTGCCCCAGAGGCAGGGGCTGGCAGGCAAACCTCAGCTCAGAGAGAGGGGAAGGATGCTCAGTGCACCTCCCCTGGGAGGTCTGATTCTCAGGAGGCGGATTTCTCCATGTACCGGGTGGGGGCAGGACGGCCCCTGCGGAGCGAGTGCCTCGTACCCCTGGAGGTGGATGGTAGGAAGGTGACGGGCTTCTGGGACACGGGGGCAGAGGTGACTCTGGCCCGATCCGACATAGTGACCCCAGACCGGATACTACCCCACACCCAGCTGACCCTGAAGGGCATAGATGGGTCCCCGTTTAAGGTGCCTGTAGCCCGGGTGCATCTGAAATGGGGGGCGAAGGAAGGCCTCAAGGAAGTGGGGGTGCACCCGCACTTGCCCACCGAGGTGCTGATGGGGAATGACCTAGAGGAGTGGCCCCATGAATCCCAGCGGGCTCTAGTCACTACCCGGAGCCAGAGCCAGCGGGGGGCTGACAACGTGGGTCCAGGGAAGGACTCCTGGCAGCGTCCTCAGGGTCCCATCCCAGTGGACACGGGGTCCAGCCAGGCTGGGACTCCGGACCTAGGCAGAGGTGGGGGACAGGTCCCGATCCCTGCCTCAGCAGCTGAATTCCAGGCTGAGGTGCAGGCAGACCCCTCCTTGCAGAGGCTGAGGGACCAGGCTGGCCTCCATGCAGCTCAGCCCCGGGGGAGAGGTGGCCAGGAGAGATTCCTGCGGGAGCGTGGGCTCCTGTTCCGTGAGTGGCTCCCCCCCAGGAAGGCGAGGGCATGGAGGGTCCAGCGGCAGCTGGTCGTCCCCCGAAAGTATCGCCTCGAGCTGCTGTATTTGGCCCACGACGTCCCCGTTGGGGGCCACCGGGGGATCCGGAGCACCCGGCTGAAGCTGCTCCAGCACTTCTATTGGCCGGGAATCTTTACAGCCGTGCAGCGGTACTGCCGGTCCTGTGACTCCTGCCAGAGGGGCGGGAAGGCCCAAGACAGGAGGAAAGCGGCTTGGGGGTCTCTACCCCAGATGGACCCTCTGGGCTGGCTGAGAGAGTTATGGGAGGGGAAGACCTTCCTGGATGGAGCATCGGGGGTGGAAGCCGCCCTGGCTGTCCAGAGAAGGCTCGCTGGGCTCATGGCCCCGGCCCGAGAGACCCTGGCCAGAGATCAAGGCCAGCGGAAGGGTGGGTGTGACCCCCGAGGACAGGCCTGGGCCAGTCCCCCCGGAGTGGGGCGGCGAGTGGACAGAGGGAAGCCAGCTCATGTGGGGCCTTGCCACGGCCGGCCTGAGTCAAGGGGAGCACCCATGTCCCCGGGGCAGGTTCCCACGCAGAGGACCCGAACTTCCCTAGGTCACGAGCGGAGTGACCCTGCTCAGTTCGCTCTCGGAGGGGGGAGAACTGTGACGTAGTGGGGGTACCTGGCTGGTTTCTATGCTGCTGGCTCTGGGGGAACCCCCACTGGCTGCCGTGGGTACCACGACCCAGCAAAACAGGATGAGTCACTATGCAAACCAGTGGCCAGACACCCCCCATGGAGAGGAACAAAGGAAGGTGGAATGCTGCCTTGGCTGGGGGGCAGGGCTGGAAGTTGGGGAGTTGGTTGCTGGCTGTCTGTGAGGATGGATGAGACAGCCTAGGGAGAGGAGCTGGAGTTTAGGGGCCCAGTCTCCCCCATCTCAAGGGGGCCTGAGGCATCCTAGCCCAGTTCCTGTAACCAGATTACATCTGTGCTGCGCTGTGCTGGAGGAGCAATAAACCACCCTCAATTCCACTGGCTGGTACAGTCTGTTTGTGCCATTTCGGGGTGCAGGAGACGGGGAACCCCAACGCGCCGTCACACAGGGTGGTCAAATATTGGAATAAATTGCCAAGGGAGGTGGTGGAATCTCCCTCTCTGGAGATATTTAAGAACAGGTTAGATAGACATCTGTCAGGGATGGTGTAGACGGAGCTTGGTCCTGCCGTGAGGGCGGGGGGCTGGACTCGATGACTCTCGAGGTCCCTTCCAGTCCTATTATTCTATGATTCTATGGAATCAGAACATGGAGCACTAGGACTGGGAGGGACCTCGAGAGGTCACCGAGTCCAGTCCCCTGCCCTCAGGGCAGGACCAAGCACCGTCTAGATCAGTGGTCCCCAAAGTAGTGTCCGTGGGTGCCATGACGCCTGGTAGAGCATTTATGTGCGCCCGCCGAATGATGTGGGCCAGCCCCACCCCTCGTGTGCGGCGCATGCACAGTGCCGGCCCCGGGCACGCGGCGTGTTAGCGGCCCTGCCCCCGGGCACCCGGCAGCCCCGAAAGTTTGGGGACCACTGGTCTAGATCATCCCTGGCAGGGTCTGTCCAACCTGCTCGTCCATATCTCCAGGGATGGGGATTCCACAGCCCCCCAGGCAATTTATTCCAGTGTTTCACCACCTGGACAGGCAGGAAGTTTTTCCTAATGTCCAACCTTGCCCCTTGCTGCTTGGCCTGAACTCAGAGGCCCAGGAGAACATATTCCCCCTTCTCCTTTCAGGTTTACCAGGATGGAGGGAAACCAGCTCGCGTCTGAGGCCCGGGGGCCTGTCTGCTGACGTGACCGGCGCTCGCGAAGGAAGCAGAGCGGGAAGGAGACTCAGGCGACATCATGTATTTGCCCCCCCGGGCGCGTCCAGCGAGCGCTCCCCGTGGCTGGGCCAGGCAGCGTGGGGTGGAGTGGGGCAGGGCAGAGACCAGAGTGGGCAGCAAGTCAAATTCTCCTGGGGGCCAAAAGTGGTCGGGGGGGAGGGGTGCCCCAAGTGTCCCCTCCGACCGAAGCGAGGCAGCTGCTGAGGTGCCGCTCTGAGCGAAGGCCTAGCGCCCTGGTGCTTGAGGCGCTGCTCAGCCGCCTTGGGGCAGACCCCGGAGCGGCCCTAGACGAGCTGCCAGCAGCAGGCACCCGCGGGAGCCAGGCAATCGGCGCCCCCGCCTCCCCACCCCGCAAGGACATTGCGCCACCATTTGGCGCCCCATTTGACGTGGCGCCCTAGGCGACCGCCTAGTTGGCCTATATGGACGGGCCTGCCCTGACCCCACTCGGCTCCGCCCTATCCCGGTGCCCGCACAGCCCTCCTCAGGCCGGGGGCGCGCAGCGCAGAAGGGGCCAGGCCCCGCGTGGGGGGCGAGCCCTCGCCCAGAGCGGGGGACGGGAAGGCCTGGGCAGTTCTGCAGCACCGAATCCAGGGCTCCTTTCGCAAGCCCCTCGTGGCTTCGCAAACGCACGGACGCTCCAGGCCCCTTGTCTCTCGAAGCATTTCGGCTCAGCTTGCAGATTCAAGCCCGAAATGCCCAGCCCGCCTTGGTGTGCTGTATCCTGGAGAAGCAATAAACTCCCTCTGTTCTACTGGCTGGGGGAGTCTGTCCGTGCCATTACGGGGGTGCAGGAGATGGGGGAACTCCGAGGTGCCGCCACAGGGGGCTTGCCAAGAAATCAGCCATTTCCCAGAGCGGGGGACGGGAAGGGGGAGGCACCCCGAGGGTCTGCCAGGCTCTCCCGGACTGAGCTGAGTGCAGAGGGGGAAGGACCCCCTGGGCTTGCTGAGAGAGTTCTGGGAGGAGAAGTCCTCCCTGGATGGAACGTCGGGGGTGGAAGACGTCCTGGCTTTCCGGGAAAGGCTCGCTGGGCTCATGGCGCCGGCCAGAGAGACCCTGGCCAGAGCCCAAGGGCAGTGGAAGGGCTGGTACAGCCACCGAGGATGGACCTGTGTCGGGCCCCCCGGAGCTGTGCAGCAACGGGACAGGGGGGAGCCGGCTCCTGCAGGGCAGCGCCGCAGCCAGCCCGAGCCAAGGGGAACGCCAATGTCACCGCGGCAGCTTTCCTGGGCAGGGGACCCGAACCTCCATAGGTCACAAGCGGCGTGACCCTGCTCAGTTCGCTCTCGGAGGGGGGCAGCTGTGGTGCGGGGGGGTGTCTGCTCTGTGACCGGGGTCCCCCTGCGCTGGGAGGGGAGATTCTCACTGACTCTCCCACATGTGGATGAACCCAGACGCCCAGGCTCAGCCCCCCCGGGAGAGACAAAGGGGGGTGGGGAGACCAGCGCCTGGCTGGGGGGGCAGGGCTGGGAGAGAGTTTTAGTTTCTGTCTGGGATCGTGGAGGAAGCAGCCTAGGGAAGGGGCTGGGATTCAGGGGCCCAGGCTCCCCCATCTCAAGGGGGCTGAAGCCTCCTAGGCCTGCCCCGGAACCAGATTCCACCTGTGCTGTGCTGTACCCTGGAGAAGCAATAAACTCCCTCTATTCTACTGGCTGGCGGAGTCTGTTCGTGCCGCTACGGGGGTGCAGGAGGTGGGGGAACCCCGAGGTGCCGCCACAGGGGGCTTGCCAAGAAATCAGCCATTTCCAGGAATGCGCTGGCCTGCTTCGGCATGTTGCAGGACTAAAGTTGGCAGAGCTATTTTGAGTCCGTTGACAGATGTGCGCCGGGTCTCGGTAGCAGCATCCTGGCAGAAATCAGGCAGTTGTCGCTGCTTTGTGATGCTCTATTGTTCCAAATGGATTTTTAATTAATTTCTTCTCGTCTGCCAAAGAACGCTGAGCTGGGGAGAGCCAGAGCTGGCTGGAAAACGCACGACGCGATTCGCAAATATTTCGACACGTACACCCTGCAGAATTGCTGCGGCACGTCCCCTGGGTGGCCCGATTTGTTCCAACGCGTTTCCCTCCACTCCTCACCTGTGTGATGTTCAGGCCAAGATTTTGAAAGCCCCGGGTCACCAAGAAGAGAGACCCCTTCCCCGCCCGCCTCTGGCCAGCCTAGGCAGCCAGCACGAACTATCCAGCAGAGGAAGCTGTCCGGGGAGCTTTCGATGCTTTCCCCTTTGCTGTGGCCGCCGGCCGCCTTCCTCACTGCAGAGCACAACGCTCCACGTTCCCAGGTCTTTACCCTCCGGGGGCCGTCCGAGCTGTGCGTCTGTCTCGCTGCGACGACAGGCAGGGAACGCAGCAAAAGGCCCCGGCCCGGCTGGGGCTGGGCTGGGTCAGTGGATTCGGGCTTACAGGGCGACGAATCGCAGGCCAGACCTGTGGGCGCAGGATGCAGCCTGGCCGTGCAGACCCTGCTCCCCACCCGGTCTCAGCACCTGGGCTGGATTGTCTGCCCTGCGGTGCTTAGCCCTGCAGCCTGACCCGGCTCTGCGGCTCGCTGTGCGGGTGCTCCCGCGTAAGGCCCCTCCCCACAGCGCCCCCCACGGCCCTACGCTCACAACAGCCCCAGGGCCCCCAGCTTACACCGGGGCAGCTGGAGAGGGAAGCGGCTTGCTGCAGGCCAGGCTGGAGGTTCATGCCAGAGCTCGCACTTGAGTGAGATCCCCTGCGACCTGGCCTAACGCCTGGGGGGCACAGCCTTGCTCCCTGGCCCAGTGGCTGGGTTCCCCCCCCTTGTGCCACGTGGTGCTCCTGGGTAACCGGCTCCCCGCCTGGAAGCTGGCAAGAACACCCCGTGTCCGCCCAGGCCTGGGGCTGCCAGTTCCAGGTCTGTACCGAAATCTCTCTCCTGTGCCGCCGGGCCCATGGGGATGTCTGCCTCGGCCAAGGCCGGCACTTCCTCCCGGAGCTAGCAGGAAACCCTGGGCTGTGAATTCACTGCTGCAGAAGGAGGCCTTTTCCTTGCACAGCTGGCTCCCGCTCAGGATCCCCGCGTGTCCCCACAGCCAGGGGGTTGGCGTGTGCCCCGCCGCCCGGCCAGCGAGATGGCCTCGCCGCTTCCCGTTGTCCTTGGACGTGCCTCGGAGGCGGAACTCAAGGGCCGGGTGTGAGCCGGGCTCCGCACCGGCCAGGAGTCCGGAAGCCTGGGAAGCTTTGCCCCAAGGGGCCGGGGAAGCAGCAGCGGAGGGCCGGGGGGAGACAGCGTCTAAACAAAGCGGTTTCCCAGAGAGGTGACACGGGCCGGTTTCCTGGCAGCGCTGCTCCCCGCGGGGCGGTCCCAGCGTCACCCATCCGGGCACAAACCAGGCTCTTCGGTGGTTGCAAGGGAGGCTTTCAAAGTGGCCGGCACCTTTGGCCGAGGTGCCTGGATCGGGGCCGCCGCGCTCCGGCCCAGCCGGCTCGCTGAGCGGCCCCCGGCCTCCCGCGTGATGATCTCCAGGGACGAACCCCGGGACCCTCCGCCAACACCGGCCTGAGGCGAGCGCCCTGCTTCGACGTGGGGATGGCCCCATTAGCGACCCTCCCCACTGCACCCCCCTGTCGCTGCTGGCGGTGCTGGAAGGAGTCCGATGGGCTCTTCTCTACCGGCCTCTCGACCGGGCCCATAGCCGCCAGCTCTGCCCGTGCTGGAGCACATGACCTGCGAGGAGAGGCTGAGGGACTGGGGCTTGTTCAGTCTGCAGAAGACAAGAATATGGGGGGGGGGGGGGGGGTGAGGTTTGAGAGCAGCCTTCAACTTCCTGAAGGGGGGTCCAAAGAGGCTGGAGAGAGGCTGTTCTCAGTGGGGGCAGAACGAGGAGCAATGGGCTCAAGTTGTGGTGGGGGAGGTCTAGGTTTGATATTAGGAAAAACAGTTTCCCTAGGCGGGTGGGGAAGCACTGGGCTGGGTTCCCTGGGGAGGGGGTGGAGTCTCCATCCCTAGAGGTGTTTAAGTCCCGGCCCGACAAAGCCCTGGCCGGGTTGATCAGTTGGGATTGGTCCTGCCTAGGGCAGGGGGCTGGACGTGATGACTCCTGAGGTCTCTTCCAGCTCTAGGGTTCTGTGGCTCTATGTGCCCCTGCCCCGGCTGGGATCAGCCAGCCGAGTGGAGGGAGCGCACCGCTGTGAGCTGCGCCCGGCCCGGCAGCGCATCCGAAACCCGCCGGAGTCAATGGCAGGGCCCGGGGGCTGGGCGCCAGGCCTCTCCGCCACCTGCCCTGTGCCCTGCTCCAAGGCCCCCTTCTCCGCGGGACGCCATCTTCCCCCTCCCAGCCTGGAGCCGCTCGTCTTCCTGGCTCCGGGGCAGCCTTGTTTCTGGCCCGGAAGTGCCTCGTGTGAACACGGCAGCAGGCGCGGGGCGGCTCCCGGCGGGGCTGGCAGGGGCGTTCGCTTCTGTCGCCAGCAAAGCCAGAGCCTCTCGGCAGCTCCGCAGCCCACACATTGCCCGGGGGCGCCATTGGCACAAGGATAACCGGGAACGGTTGGCACTTTAAAATGGCTCCCGCGCTGCGCTCTCGCACTTCCCGGGGACGTGGTAGTGTGAGCGCCGTACCGCCCCGTCCGGGAGAGAAGCGCCGTTTCCATCTGCGGGCCGAGGGAGCCGCGCCTTCATTGAGCGCTGGCAGGGCAGACCTGTGCGCCGCGGCAGCCCTGCGGCGGTCTCCAAACGGGGCTCCATTCACGCACTCTCCTTCGGGCTTAAAGCCGTGCCCAGGCCCGCTGCTGGCTCTGCCCGGGGGGACGTGGCCCGGGCTGGCGCTGTCCCCCGAGACTGGCCGTGTTCCGGCGGCGCTAGCTCCAGAGCCCCCTTGGCACGCCCCCTTTCCCCGGGCAGGGCCGGCTCGCGCTGAGCACGGCGCAGGGTGGACGCCCTGGGCGGACCTGAGGCTGGCTTGGCGCTCCTGGGACCGGATGGCTGCCCACTGGGTCTGCTCCCCCCGAAACAGTCAGACACCTGGCTGGGGGCCACGCTTAGCACCCCAGCGGCTGGCACTGGTGGCCTTCCACAGCACCACGCAGGTCCCTGTGGGCAGGAGCCAGCTCCTGTGAGCCTTGGGCCTGGCCTGCACGACGCAATTACCCGGCCCAGCTACGCGGCTCAGGGGACCCCCCCAGTGATGTCGTGAAACCAGCCACGCCCCTGGTCCGACTGTCTCTGCACCGTATGGCGGGTGGGGGCGCTGCTGGAGATCCTGCCCGTCGGCATCGGCGGCGTCTCCACGGACGTGCTGCGTCTGCCAACCCGCCACTGTCGTGTTTCAAGTGCGCCCCGACCCGGAGCCGCTGGGCAGCCGTGCAAAGGCCCCGGAGAGCCGGGCACGGCGAGAGAGCCCTTCCTCGGTACGGCCTGGACCCGCTCCCCCCACTTCTCACCGGGCTGGAAGAGTCAAACGGCGCGAACCGCGCGTCCTGCTCCGCTCCCAGGGCCCCGATAGCCCCTTCCCCGGCCCTCAGCGCTCTTGGCAGCACCAGAATTAGTGCTGGCCTCCTGGTCTCCTCTTCCCAGCTGGGCCACGGGGGCGGGCCTGGGACTTTCCCGTCGCCACAGAGAGTCCGTGGCTGATTTGGGAGAACTCAGGCGTCGGCTCGCCCCCCTCCCCCCGGCCGTGCTCCATCTGGCCCTGTTTGGACTTCGCTGGCCTCTGGAGCGCTGGGCGGGGTTTCAGACATCCCTCGGGGCCAGCGGTTTGCCAGGGAAACGCTCGTCCCGCCGGAGCACAGTGAGTGCGGGAAGCAGCCGCTCGCCCCCGCCAGCGCACACCAAACACTCCTCCGGGCTGCCCCAACCGGCCGGCAGCAGCGCCCCCCGGGCTGCTCGAAACCACTTCTGGCCTGGGGGGCTACCTCGGCCAGGACCAATCGGCCGGGGCCGCTGCCAGGCCACGGGGCTGCTCAGAATTGCCGCAAGCCGGGTCCATGCCGCCAGGCCCGCTCAGGAGGCCAGCCCAGCACCGCGGAGTGGCAGGGTGCGATGCAGTGTCAGTACCTTGCCGGTCGCTGTGCTTGGGCTGTGGGCGACCCCTACTGGCCTCTGGCTGTAAGCACGGCCCGGCGGGGGGGGGGGGGCGTGCCTGGAGGGCCCCCATGGCAGTGACCGAACCGGTCCTACCCACTAAGGGAAGGGAGGGAACAAAGGAAGGGAGTGTGGGGGAAGGGGCAGTTTCTGGCTGGAATCATGAAGGAGACAGACTAAGGAGGGGGCTGGGAGTCTAGGGGCCCAGGCACCCCATCTCCAGGGGGCTGAGGCATCCTGGCCCTGCCTCCTGTAGCCACGTCACGTCTGTGCTGGGCTGTCTCCGGGAGCAGCAATAAACCCCCCGGTTCTACCGGCTGGCGGAGCCTGTTCTGGCTGCATGATCGGGGGAACCCGACGCGCCGTCACACAGGGTAAGGGCAGTCACATCAGGGTGCAATTTCGCTCTGAGCGCGGGGCGATTTCTGTCCCGTTGCTCCCGTCAGGGCATTCGGCCTCCCGTTGCCACTGGAGCCGGGCAGCGCGCTGCTCCCGGCACGGAGCTCCAAGGGGCTCTGCCCACGCTCAGCCAGGGAGCGCACGGCAGGGAGTTCAGACCCTGCAAGTGCCCTGTGCCGGATCAGCGCCCTCCCCGCAGCTGGGCAGCCTGCCTCTGCCTGCCAGGGTGAGTGAGCAAGGGAAAGTTATTGACTTGCTCCCATAGCACACGAACTAGGAGGCACCCAATGAAATTAACAGGCTGCAGGTTTAACACAAACCAAAGGAAGTTTTCCTTCACTCAGCACTCAGGCAACCTGTGGAACTCCTTGCCGGAGGATGTTGTGAAGGCCAGGACTTTAACAGGGTTCAATAAAGAGCTAGGTACATTCATGGAGGGTAGGTCCATCAATGCTATTAGCCAGGGTGGGTAGGGATGTGTCCCTGGCCTGTTTCTCTGGAAATGGGCGACAGGGGAGGAATCACGTGATGATTCCCGGTTCTGTTCACGCCCTGGGGCACCTGGCACTGGTCAGGGCTGGATGGACCTTTGATCTGACCCCGTCTGATGTTCTTACGTGAGGACGCAGGCTAGTCGGGCCGCTGTGGGGCTTTCACCAGGCCATGTGACCTGGGCACGGTGCCCCTCTCTGCACACCCTGGCTCCCCCGGAGGGGGGCCGAGAGGGGCGGCTGGTCTGGAAGGCGAGGCGCGCTCTCTGCTTGGCACCCGACTGGCGGGGGAGGAGTCCCCTGAGCCGCCGCAGAACCAGCCCGGCTGCCTAGGTCCCCGCTTTCTGCCTTGGCTCCATTTCCTCCTGCGGGCCAGGCCTCCCCTTCGCCGGCCCTGCTCCCCACCCCCGGGGCAGCCTCTGTGCCGGGCCCTGGCACCCCGCCCAGCGCTGGGCGCCCACCCTGCAGGCAGAGCCTCGCGCCTGGGGGGGCTGGGGGCTCCCCCGTTGGCCGGGGGGCAGGCCGGGGGCAGCCCGCCCGCACTGCAGGCTGGAGAGGCCCCTCGGGGATGGGATTGGGGTGTGTGGCGAGAGGAGCGGCACAGGGAGCAGCCGGCCTCGGGGCACCGGGAGGGTGACGCTGCTCCCGGGGCTGAAGGCCGAGGCGCCCCCGTGCACGGCATCCAGACACGCGAGGCACCTGGTGCTGCCCCCCCATTTCTCTAGCAACGACGGCAGTGCACCCCCCCCCCGCAGGCCTAGCGGCTCCAGCTGCGGCTCCTGGGGCGGTGCCGGCGGCACAGGCCACTTCGGTCGCTGGCTGTCACACGGCTGAGGCCCGACAGCAGCCCCTAGCGGCAGAGCCGGCCTGGGCCCTCGGCCGCCCAGCCCGCACGCAGAGCCAGCTGGGCTGATGCCAAATGCTGGGGAGGGATGGGGGGGACCAGCCCAAAGACAACGCACAGCCGCAGCCCCCGGCTCTACGGACAGGCTCAGCCGCGTCCCAGCGCCAGGGCAGGGCAGGGCGAAGGGAAGGGAAGGGGAGGGGAGGGGAGGGGAGGGGAGGGGAGGGCAGGGCAGGGCAGGGCGAAGGGAAGGGAAGGGGAGGGGAGGGGAGGGGAGGGCGAAGGGGAAGGGAGGGGAGGGCAGGGCAGGGCAGGGCTGAAGGGAAGGGAAGAGAGGGGAGGGGAGGGGAGGGGAGGGCAGGGCTGAAGGGGAGGGGAGGGGAGGGGAGGGGAGGGGAGGGCTGAAGGCAGGGCAGGGCAGGGCAGGGCAGGGCGAAGGGAAGGGAAGAGAGGGGAGGGGAGGGGAGGGGAGGGCGAAGGGGAGGGGAGGGGAGGGCAGGGCAGGGCAGGGCAGGGCTGAAGGGAAGGGAAGAGAGGGGAGGGGAGGGGAGGGGAGGGCAGGGCAGGGCTGAAGGGAAGGGAGGCGAGGGGAGGGGAGGGGAGGGGAGGGGAGGGCAGGGCAGGGCAAAGAGCCGAGCCGCGGGCGCCTGTGATGCAGTCGGGTTTATTGTGCGGGGGGGGGGGAGCTGCCTGCGTCTTCGTGGGGACCCGTCCCGCGCCCACTCGTGCCCTGCCCCGTGGGGCGCAGCAGGGCCGGCGGCGCCGGGGGCTCTCAGCAGGTGCCTCTCTTCTTGATGCGAACGGCCGTTTGCTTCCCCCTGCAAAGACAGGTGCAGCGCGCTGAGGGCAGCCCGGAGCCGCAGGCGGGAACGACATTCGAAAACTGCACCCGGTCCCCGGCCGAGCCCACGTCTCCTTGGCCGGCCCTTTGGGGGAGGGGCCTGGGCCGGGGGGACGCGCCGACGAACGCTGACGTCGCAGGCGAAGACGCGCTGACATCCGTGAGTAAATCCCCAGGGCTGCCGAGCACACCCGGCACCTGCGGCAGCCACGCCCCGGCAATTCCGGCCTGCCTGGGACGGGATTCCTGGCCGGGAGAGACCCAGTGATGCCTGCCCGGCCCAGCCCGGTGCCCGTGTGAGTCCGACACCTCGGGGAGCCCAGCCAGACCCACACGTCCCGCGCGGCGGGGCCCTTCTAGCCCCACGACGTCCCGGAATTACAGCCGGGTGACACCGGGACACGAGGTCCGAATCAGGCCCTTTACCAGGGACTGTCCCCCCAGCCAGCCCCGTGCCCCCAGCTGTACTCGAACCAGGTCTCCGTTCTGCCGGGCTCCTGCCCCACACAGCTCTGCCGGCGCCCCCCAGCTCCTCTACCCCTGGGTCCCCCCGTCCCCAGGGCGCTGCCCTTGCCCCCCATCCGGACTCCCGGCTCCCCCCGCTTTCCTGCAAACCGTGGGACGTTCCAGAGACCAAGGACGCGGCTCTTATCTGTCCGGTCGTGCCGACGCGGAGGCGTTTTGCACGGGCTGTGCGGTCTAGATCGACGGCGCCGGCAGCGAACGGGGTGGGGGCGTCGCTCGCTCCCTTCGCTTACAGACCAACCCGGCCCGTCCTTGGGGCCCGCAGGCCCTGCACAGTAACAGGCCCCTGGAACAACGCTGCAGCCCGGGCAGTGCAGAGCGCAGGCCGGAGTCACCCGGGTTCCAGCAGCCTCTCCCGGGGACTCTCCCCGCCGTCCCTCTCGCGCCCCACAGGCCTGCGGCTCCCCCCACGCCCGGCGTCAGTGGGGACACGTTCCTGGCTCTCTGGCCTCTGACCGGGGCCTCCCCTTTTCCGGCAGCTCTCCGTGGGGAGGGAGCCCTGTATCCTGAGCCCCCCTGTTCTCCCCCCATATCTCCTCTTCCTTCCGTCCTGGCCCCGCCACGTCACCTCACCCTCCGCATCTCCCTTGAAGCCCCCCCTCTCCTGGCTGCGGGACGGCTCGTGGCCCAGGCCTGGGCGAGGCTGCGGGTTAAGGACCCTACCCAAGGCCCTTCCCCACCGGGCCCCTATGGCCTGAGGGCCACAGAAGCGGCACTGGGGGCTGTCCTGAGGAGGTGCGGTGCCGTGGAGGCCAGCCGGGGGAGGGGAGCTGCTCCCAGCGTCTCAGAGGGCTGGGTCCTGATCCAGGTGCCCAAGAGAAGGCTCCATCCGCCGGTGCCCTCCTAGATCCACCGCACTCCGTCTCCTTCGCAGCGTCTCCCGGGCCGAGGGAGTCCCCATCGCGCCGGCTCCGGGGGGTGGCCAAGGCTGCCCGGGTCCTTTCCATCCCCCTTTCCCACGGGGCAGACCCTGCCCTCTGCTGCCCCGGTGGGAACTGGGGGGCGCTCAGCTGGGGGCAGAAGGTGCTGAAGCCCTGGCGTTCGCGCACTGCCCTGGCCGCCGCAGCCTGGGTTCCCAGACACCGGGCGGCTCGCCGAGGGGCCGTGCGGCGCCTCCCAAGCCCCAGCCCCCTCTTTATCGGCAGTGCCCCAGGCGCACGGCCCTGCAGGCAGCTCAGGTGTCTCCTTCGCAGGAGATGTGCCGGCACATCCGGGCTTCCTGCGCCCGCCTGCCTGCTCTGATCCACAATGCGCAGCGTCCATGAGAGCCAGCCCCTCAGCCACTAAAACCAGGGGAAATCTAGCTACTGGGGTGGGCTGAGCGCACCGCTTCCCCGGGCTCATCGGACTGCCCTGCCGCGGGCCCGCCGAGTGCCACCGTAACAGCACAGCGGGCAGGAAGCACGGGACGGGCGCTACTCCAGGCCGGCGGAAGAGGGCATCAGCCGGGAAGAGGGGGATGGCAAACACGTATCCCCCAAAGTCACACCACGCCAGGAGTTGCGGCTCTCCCCTGCTTTTCAGAGGGGCCTCACAGCCCTGCTGGAGGCAGCCCGGGTGAGAACAGCCGGTCTCCGAACACTCGCCCCCAGCGGCTGCAGATACTCACAGGTTGGCAGCGCACAGCTCACACTCGTTGGGGTACGTCACGTTGTCGGTGCCGCAGACGGGATCGAAGATCCGTGGGCAGCCCGGAGGGGAGTGTCTGCTGCAGTCCGGCTGGGGGGGCAAAGGGAGAGGAGACTGGACCCCCCTTCGCACGAGGCAGTGCTGGAAAGCACGCCCTGCTCCGGCGCCACGTTCCTTCAGGCGGGAAGGGGGGCCCCAGGAAGCGCCGGGCAAGAGACGTGGCGGGAGCGGTCTCATACACTCAGCCCCCTCCTCCCCGGCGGCCTTGCTCAGAGCGCTACACGGAGAGGGCAGCTGCGACCCCCGTCGGCCGCGTGGGAGCGTACCTCTGTCCTTAGCGTGGCCGTAAGCTGATGAATGGGCACCTGTGGTCAGAGCGTGCACTCTGCAACGGCAGGCCAGCACCATGCATCTCCTTTGATCAACAGGGAAACTGAGGAAGGGAGGGGAAAGTGACTTGCCCAAGGACACCCAGCAGGTCAGTGGCAGAGGTGGGGTGAGACTTCCAGCCTCCTGTGTCGCTGCACTATCCCCTGGGCAGCGCTGCCCCTGGCTTCTCTCACTACTGGCTTGCTGGCCCGTGGGCACAAGTGGCCCCACCTAAGACGGGCAGTTACACCGCGCAGGAGCCGTTACCTCTTTCCCTTGGTCAGCTGCGCCCTCATGTTCGGCATGGCCTAAAGCACGGGGAGAAGGGAGCGTCTCAGGTCCTGTGTCCCCTCCCAGCCTGCTCCTTGCACTGGCGTCTCGCCTGCTGCTTCCAGGCCCCCACCTCCCCCACTCGACTTTCCTCTCCGCTCCCCTTCCCAGCCACGCTCCTCCACCAGCCCCCGCCCCAGCCTCCCTCCTCCCGGATCTCGCAAGGCCAGGGGAGGCATTGCCTTTCCAAACCGCCCGTCTGGCCCCGCCCACGTGCCGCCCCTCGAACACCTACCGGGGCCGAGCGTTGCTGCCCCCGAGCGCCCGCCCTCCCCATGCTCCAGGTGGGCGGGGCTTGGCTCCCAGGGGGCGGGGCTTGGGCAGGAGGGGCGGGGCTAGGGGCTTGCCTCCCTCATCCCCACCTTCACCCACCGCCCATGACCTCACTCCCGTCCCTGTACCGCCCACCCGCCCTTTGCCGGCCCCCAGAGCCCCCTCTCCGCTCCGCCTTTCTCCCCTGACCGGCCCACCCTGGCCCCAGCCCAGGGACACTGTGTTCCCGGGCCCTGGACAGCCAGGAACAAAGCCGGGGCCCTTGGACTGCCCCAGCCGGCTGTGCAGGGGAGTCGGGCACCGCCGATCCCACGGGGGCAGCGAAGCAGACTCAGGGCCCGGATGCCGAGCCGCGGGCGGCCTCAGGAGCGGGCCGGGGGGCGGAGAGGGCTCCCGCCTTGCTGCAAAGAGAGACTGCGTGGCACCCGGGGCCGGATTCTGCTCGGAGCCACGTCGATGGCGCCGGGTTCCCGCTGGGCTGCGGCAGAGCCTCGATCTACCCGGAGCCGCTGGGAGAAGCAGAGAGGGGGCTCTGGATCCCGCCGGGGCGCGCTCAGAGCTGGGATTGCTCCACGGCCGTGCTCTGCGGACGGGTCCCTGCCAGCGGCTGAGGCATGGCTCTGATAAGGGCTGGACTTTCACCTCTGCGGCTGCCCGGCTGTCTCAGGCACAGACCGGCTCCGCTGCTGGCTGCCTGCAGGTGTCTCTCTAGCGACCCACCCGCCGGCCGCCTGCTGCGAGCTGGTGCCGGGGCTCCGACACGGAGCCGGTGCCAGGGCCCCCAGCCAGCTGGCTGCTTTCCCAGCCTCCACGGGCCCAGGGGCTCCGACACGGAGCAGGTCCCGGGTCCCCCAACCAGCTGGCTGCGTTCCCAGCCTCGAGGGGCCCAGGGGCTCCAACACGGAGCTGGTGCCGGGTCCCCCAACCAGCTGGCTGCTTTCCCAGCCTCCACGGGCCCAGGGGCTCCGACACGGAGCTGGTGCCGGGTCCCCCAGCCAGCTGGCTGCGTTCCCAGCCTCGAGGGGCCCAGTGGCTCCGAGTGACCCGCCGCGGCACTCACCAGCGCAGCAGCAAAAGGCCAGGCCAAGCAGCAGGCCAAGGCCAGCTGCCTTCATGGCTGTTTATTGCAGGTGGTGTCTCCAGGAGACGGTTCCCCAGGAGCCCACGCAGGGAGCTTTATACCTGGCTCCCCAGGCTCCGCCCTCTCGGGGCTGCCCCGCCCCGGCCAGCCCGTGGCTCTGCGGGACTTGGCGGGAGCCCGAGGTGGGCACGGAGCCGTGGCCGGATCGGTTTGGTGCGTCCGAGACAATGGGGTGAGATCTCAGCTCCCAGGCGGCGGCCGCGGGCGGGGCCAGGTCCCTGTGCACAGCCAGAGCCAGGGGACTAGGTCCGAGAGGTGGGTCAGGCCGATTCCTGCCACCTGCATCCGGGGCAGCAGCTTGCGGGAGGGGGTTGGGATCAGTGCACTTGGCTGTGAGGGGTGAGCGCCATCAGCAGAGCCGGGGGGTAGCCAAGGCCAATCTAGGTGTAAATCCAGGGCTTCGGAGGAGTCCTATGCTGGCCCGGGGTGGATTTGCCAAGCTGCAGGAACAATGGTTTTCTGGAGAACAGAAATCCCAGGGGACCCGTCCCCTCTGGCGCAGGGCAGGCCGGTGCAGGCAGCCGGCACACGTGGGGGGCAGGGCGATCCACACGCACAGCGTGGCTTGCCGACAGCGTTCCCGAGAACCTCGCCTCCTGTATCAACACCTCGCCCAGGGATCCCATCTGCTCGGGGCGGTTTCACGGGGATCAGAGCCGCTGTCCAGCGATATTACACCAGGGAAGCCCTCGGCCCTGTCTGCTTTGGGGCCCAGGGTCAAATTCTGCTTCCGGGCCCGCGCACCATCCATGGAGCCACTGGGAAGGGGGAAGGGAGGCTCCCCAGGTAATACGCCATCTCCACGTGCCGCGCTGCCTGTCCCACGCGAGCAGACGCCTCCCCGCCACGGCCCTCTGCCTCGGGCTGCCCGTCCCTGTAAACACACCCCTCCGCATCCACGTCACACCCCTCTTCAGTGCCAGCCGCAGGTTTCCGAAAGGCAGGGAGTCAGGCTGCCCGCTCGCTGGGCCTGCACCCCATCTGCAGCGGCTGCGTGCAGGCCATGGGGTCCCCCCGAGCTCCCCGCCCGCCGACGAAGAGGCTCTGCAAAGAGCAGCCGGTGCAGAAGACGCCTCCGGCTCGGTGACGCTGTCCCCGAGCGTTTGGGCAGGGGTGTGATTGGGCGGAGCTGGGCGTGTGGGTGGTTAGTCAGGGACTGAATTAGCATACATTCGCATACATTCGCATACATTCGCATACATGGCCGAACACCCCAGTGTCCACTGGGCCCGGGAGTATTCCCGCCGTAGCGGCGTTTGCAAAGCGAGAGCAGAGAGGCAATGCACAAAGCGGCACCTATGCCAGTCTGGGTGGAAAACCAGGGGGTACCGGGGCAAGTTCTGCTGTGGCCTAGTGCGGCTGGCGGCTCGTCTCCCCTCTCCCCACAAGGTGGCGCTGTGCGATCGCACGGCGAGGCTCCTAGGTTGCACGGTTCTGAGATGCGGGATAACGACCCAGTTACAAGGCACCGCGCAAGGGCAGGGGCTGCGCGCACCCCGAGTGGCAGCCAGCGCGTGCTGAATTTACCTCTGGGGACATATTGACCCCCACAACTGGGGGGGCGACCGACTTGCTGGGCCCCTGGGCACAATGGGGGAGCCCAGCGCCACGCTCCAGGAAGGGACGGAGCCTCGGGGAGAAGAGGCAGATCTGGGGCAGCCCTTCCTCGGAGACGCCTGGAATGTGCCGTGCCGCACCGCTCCACTCCATGCCGTGCCATGCCGGGCTTTGCCATGCTGTTCTGGTTGTGCTGTGCCATGCCGTGCCGTGCCGTGCCATGCGGAGCAGGGCTGTGCCGTGCCGTGTCGTGCCGTGCCGTGCCATGCCGTGCCGGGCCGGGCCTTGCCATGCTGTTCTGGTTGTGCTGTGCCATGCCGTGCCATGCCGTGCCGTGCCATGCGGAGCAGGGCTGTGCCGTGCCGTGTCGTGCCGTGCCGTGCCGTGCCATGCCGTGCCGTGCCGTTCTGTGTCCCCCTGACCCCAGGCAGACCCAAGAGCTGCCCAGAGCGTGTGGTGTGGCACTCTGGTGGCGATTTAAAGGGCCACTGACACTCCTGCGGTAGTGGCTGGGAGCTCCGGGGCCTTTTGAATCGCTCAACCCCCGGGAACCGCCCCCGTTGCCCCCATCCCTGCAGGCTGGCCTGCCACGGCACACTTGTGTTTTTCCAGGCCTGCAACAGAAACGCACTGGGCCACGTGGCCAGTCTCAGTCTGGGGCAGGAGGTGCCAGGTTGCCTCCCAACTGATGCCATCCAGAAGGCCGAGGCTTTTCATGCTGCTTTTGTCTCCGCCATCCCTATAAAGGACGAGGCGAGCAGCGCACGAGCACAAGGGACGCTCACTCCAGTGGGGAAGGAAAAGGTTAAAGAATGGGAGGGAGGCTGGGCGATTGCAGCCGTCGGGCCCGACCGAACTCCCCCTGGGGCAGCTCAGGGCTGGCTGAGTGTCCTTGGCGGTTAGCGACGTACGGCGGAGGTCCCAGCGGCATGGGGACGGCATGCGGGTACTTCCCTTAACAGAGGCAGCAAAGAGGGCCTGGGGGATTACAGCCCTTGGGAAGACGCAGGGACAGACAAACAGCCGGGCTGTGACCCCGGGAGGGGGGAGTGCTGAGGAATTGCCTGCCGGAAGCAAATCACGCCAAGCCAGCCTGGTTCCCCCGGACAGGGCGACTGGCCTGGGGGAGGGGACGCTGTCGTCATGATGTATCGTGATTTTCGGGAGGCTTTGGACAGGGCCCCCCCGACACGCCGGGCCCTTGCCTCTGAGGTCTGGACGCAGGGTGGCAGGAGACCTCTCGCCTCCCTGGGGGCTTCCTTCTTGGCCTGGTGGCCAGTCCCGGCAGGCTCCTCTGACTCCTCTCAGGGCCCCCGCCACTCCCGTAAGGGGGCGCTCTGCTTCCAGGGTACTCGGAGCCCCAGTCGAGCGCCCACAACAAACCCTTCTCCCCCCCCCCAGACACATTTCCCTGCTCTCAGAGCTCTCACTCCCCAAACACGCCCCCCCATATCTTCCCCTCTACCCGGCTTCCCTTCTCCGGGTAGGCCTGGCTCTGGAGAGGCTCTGGAGAGCATTCTGCTCCCTGGCGGCCTCTTTCTCCTGTTACCGGCCTACGTCGGGACTGCCCCACGGGCGCCTCAGCCAGACTTCTCCAGCCGCTTCCCAGTGGGGGCAGCCCCTCCCTCCCCGCCTCCCTCCAGGGGCTCAGCCCTCTGCTGAGCTCCTGGCCCCACTGTAGCCTTGCTCACCCAGCTTCCACACCACAGTCTTTCTAATTGCACCCAGCTGGGCCACTCGCTAGCCGGAGCGTTGCCAGCTCACCCGCGAGGAAGCAATAGAGCGATGGGCCCAATGGGCAGCCATCGACAGCTCAGTGTCAGGCTGGGGGTCGGTTCCTAGGGGGGTGCCCCCAGGATCGGTTCTAGGGCTGGTTTGGTTCAACATCTTCATTACTGCCCTGGACGAGGGGATGGGTGGCACCTTCTGCAAGTTTGCAGATGAAACCAAACTGGGTGGGGTTGCGACTTCTTTGGAGGAGAGGGACATAATTCAAAATGACCTTAGCAAGTTAGAGAAATGGTCAGAGGTAAACAGGATGAGGTTTAATAAAGAGAAATGCAAAGTGCTCCACTTAGGAAGGAACAATCAGTTCCATACATACAAGATGGGAAGCGACTGTCTAGGAAGGAGCATGGCGGAAAGGGATCTAGGGGTCATAGTGGACCACAAGTTGAAGATGAGTCAACAGTGTGATGCTGTTGCAAAAAAAGCAAATATGATTCTAGGTTGTATCAACAGGTGTGTTGTAAGCAAAACTCGTGAAGTCATTCTGCCGCTCTACTCTGCACTAGTTAGGCCTCAGCTGGAGTACTGTGTCCAGTTCTGGGCGCCACATTTCAAGAAAGATGTGGAGAAATTGGAAAGGGTACAGAGAGAGCGACAAGAATGATTAAAGGTCTAGAGAACAGGACCTATGAAGCCAGGCTTCATGAACTGGGCTTGTTTAGTTTGGAAAAAAGAAGATTAAGGGGGGACATGAGAGCGGTTTTCAAATATCTAAAAGGGTGTCACAAGGAGGAAGAAGGAAATTTGTTCCTCTTGGTTTCTGAGGACAGGACAAGGAGTAATGGGCTTAAAGTGCAGCAGGGGAGGTTTAGATTGGACATTAGGAAAAAATTCCTAACTGTCAGGGTGGTCAAATATTGGAATAAATTGCCAAGGGAGGTGGTGGAATCTCCCTCTCTGAAGATATTTAAGAACAGGTTAGATAGACGTCTGTCAGGGATGGTGTAGACGGAGCTTGGTCCTGCCTTGAGGGCGGGGGGCTGGACTCGATGACCGCTCGAGGTCCCTTCCAGTCCTATGATTCTATGATTCTATGACACTAAGCTGGGCGGAGAGGTGGATACGCTGGAGGGCAGGGACAGGGTCCAGAGTGACCTGGACAGATTGGAGGATTAGGCCAAAAGAAATCTGATGAGGTTCAACAAGGACAAGTGCAGAGTCCTGCCCTTGGGACGGAAGAATCCCAAGAACTGTTCCAGGCTGGGGACCGACTGGCTAAGCAGTAGTTCTGCGGAAAAGGCCCTGGGGATTCCAGTGGATGAGAAGCTGGAGATGAGTCAACAGGGCACCCTTGTAGCCAAGAGGGCGAATGGCATATTGGGGTGCATGAGGAGGAGCATTGCCAGCAGATCCAGAGAAGTGATTATTCTCCTTTATTTGTCTCTGGTGAGGCCACATCTGGAGTATTGTGTCCAGTTCTGGGCCCCCTATTACCGAAAGGATGTGGACGCATTGGAGAGGGTCCAGCGGAGGGCACCAAAAATGATGAGGGGGCTGGAGCACAGGACCTACAAGGAGAGGCCGAAGGATTTGGGCTTATTTAGTTTGTAGAAAAAAAAGGGGGGGGGGATTTGAGAGCAGCCTTCAATTTCCTGAAGGGAGGTTCCAAAGAGGATGGAGAGAGGCTGTTCTCAGTAGTGACATATGGCAGAACAAGGAGCAATGGGCTCAGTTTGCAGTGGGGGAGGTTGAGGTTGGATATTAGGACAAGCTATTTCCCTAGGCAGGTGGGGAAGCACTGGGACGGGTTTCCTAGGGAGGGGGGGTGGAATCTCCATCCCTAGAGGTGTTTAAATCCTGCCTTGACCAAGCCCTGGCTGGGCTGATTGAGTCGGGGTTGGTCCTGCCTTGGGCAGGGGCTGGACGTGATGACTCCTGAGGTCTCTGCCAGGCCTGGGGGTCTGTGAATAGGCCAAGCTGAGCCCCACTGCCCCAGGGCCGGCCAGCCAGCGACACCTGTGCCCCGCACGCTGGGGAAATGTGGTCTAGGGTGCAACTCTAGAGGCCTGGACGGACTGGGGCCTCCAGACGAAGGGGCAAGGCTGGGACTAGCCTCCCGCAGCCATCCCTTCAGCGTTGCCCGGACGACACGGCCTGGGGCTCTGGTGGCCATTTCAAGGGCCCAGGGCCTCGGCTGCTGCCGCTGCTGCTGCGACAGTTTAAGCAGCCAGAATCCAGGTCTTTCCAACTCGCTGGTCCCGGGACAGCTGCCTGCTTAGCCCCCTCCCCGTCAGCAGCCCTGGGGCAGCGTTAGGATCCGAGGTGGCCCTGCAGATGGGAGAATCGGCCGAGAGATTCAATAAGGGCCAGTGCAAAGTACTGCCCCTAGGAAGGAGAAATCGCGCGCAGCTCTCGGCCCTGGGGGCTAACCGGCGAGGGATGTCGTGCTGCTGAACATGGTCGCAGGGTTACGGCGACTCCCAAATGGAAACCGAGCCACCGATACTCTGCAGCTGTGAAAAAGCCTCGTATCCTTCCGGAGCCTGTTCCCAGGAGCGCCCGAGATAAACTGTCCTCGACTGAGTGACGGAGAGACCCCAGCTGGCATCCCATGTCCATGCCAGGCACCGCACGCTCGGAGAGACGCCCAGAGGAGAGAACAGAAATGATAAACGGGTGAGAAAACCGGACCGAGGAGGAAAGGTCCGAAAGGGTAAAGACGCGAGGGAAGTGCAGTCTTGAGAAGAGAACGGACGCAATCTCCAGGCCCACGCAGGGCTGTTACCCGTGATCTCCCTGCCCACCGAAGGAGGGACAAGTCGCAACGGGCTTAGCAAGCAGCAGGGAGATTGGGGGCAGTGCACCAGGGCGCCCTTCTACCCAGCCTGTCGGCCCTTTAGCTCGGAGGCATCGACTGCGCGCACCGGTTCATCGTCCGTCTCCCTCTAGTCCAACGGGAGAAGGAAAGTCTTGACGGAAGGTGCTCGTTCACCTCTCAGCCAGGAGGTGTGGGGTAAGGGGCCCGGGCCCGCCCTCTCCCGGGGCCCTAAGGACGGACTCTCTCAGCATCCTGTCCGGCTGGTGGGGGAAGGTCCCGAAACTCATCAGCCGACCGGCAAGTCCCAGGATGCCCTGCCCTGGCCTGCTTCCTACCCCACTGACCCCAGTGCCCCTCTGCTGCCCTTCATTACCCCTCCTGAGTCTCCTCCCTCCTCCGTGACCCCTCTCCCCTTGCTCCTCCTCCCGCCTGCTCTAACTCCCTCTCCAACTCCACCTCCAACTCTCCCTTGCGTGTTCCTGGCCCCTCCCTTTTATTCCCCCTCTTCCATCGCTCCCCCCCGATGTCACCCGCTCACCTGGGGGTGGGGCGCCCTGACGTCACAGGCGTGCCCCAGTGCGCGGCATCACGCCAGCGTCCAGCTCCTGCGCCCGTCAGCTGTGCGGCCGCCGCGGAGCAGCGAGCACAAGGGGCCGGCGCCTCCCGGCTCATCCCGAGGAGTGCAAGTGCTGCCACGGGGTTAGTGTGGGGTGGCTCTGTCCCGGCCGCGCCAGGCAGACTCACCCCATCACAGGTAGATATTAGGAAAAACTTTCTAACTAGAAGGGTAGGTGAACTCTGGACGAGGTTTCTAAGGGAGGGTGTGAAATCCCCCCGCTGGCGGGTTTTAAGAAAGGCCGGACAGACCTGTCGGGGATGGTCTGGGTTACTTGGTCCTGCCTCCGCAGAGGGGGCTGGCCCTGAAAACGTCTCAAAGTCCCTGCCCGCCCTGCATTTCTCTCCTTTGTGGACTCATGTAACGGAGAGCAGGTTTGCCCTGTGGGGTTGATCAGAGTCAGTGAATGTCCCTGCAGCACTTTGCTCTGTCAAGCAGAAATCACCAGAGAGGAGCAGAGCAAAACATTAGGAACAGGCGCCATGACGACCAGGCCCCGTTGGTTAGTGAAACGGAGTAGATGCCACAATCGATTAGAGACCGTGTCTGCCTTTGAGTAACTTGAGTCTAAAGAAGAACAGCCAAGTGGAACCGCCCGGCTGCGCGAGGCCGATCCCCCTCCAAACGGCCTTGTTAATGGGCCCTCGGGCACACAGCCCGGCACGGCACCGAGTTTTTCAGTATTTACACAGAGTGTTTATCATGCAAATGCAGCGCGATTCCAGCAGCACCGTGCAAACCCCAGATATGGACCGTGCGCTAGTCCAGCGGCAGGGCAAGCTCGCTGGCTGTGCGGGGGGATTCATTCGGAGGCGGTGTCTCCGGAGGGGCCGGGCACTTCGGATTCAACCAGGCCTGGCTTGGAGAGGGAATTCGGGACGAGCCGGGGTTGTGACACAAAGAACTGACCATCCAGAAGTGCTGGCATGGTGGGAGGGAGCTGCCGTGCCGCACCCCCTGGCTCGAAGAGGGTCCCATCATACGCAGTTCGGGTCGGGGCTCCCAGCCCCCCGCACGTCACGCTCCAGTCCCTGCCCTGGCCCAGTGCCGGGGCCCTGCAGGCTGTGGGGAGCTGCTAGCCAAGGCCAGGATGGTGGGCAGGCGCCGCCCAGCCCTTACATGTCGGTGGGAGCCAAGGATGCTCAGCAGCTTAAATGCTCAGGACTTGCGGCAACCAGGATGCTCAGAATCATGTCAGCACCCCAGGGAGCAGCGGCCCCATGCGCCTCTGCGTGCACATGTGTCGCCTCCTCTCCCAAAAGATACACTGGCTTTGGAAAAGGGTCAGAAAAGGGCAATAAAAATGATGAGGGGTTTGGAAGGGCTGCCTTGTGAGGGGAGATGAAAAGACTGGGACTTTTCAGTTTAGAAAAGAGGAGACCAAGGGGGGATAGGGTGGAGGTTGGTAAATCATGAGTGGCATGGAGAAAGTGAATAAGGAAAAGTTATTGACTTGTTCCCATAACGTAAGAACTAGGGGTCATCATATGAAATGAAACGGTAGCAGGTTTAAAACAAAGAAAAGGAAGTTTTTCTTCACGCAGCACACAGTTAACCTGTGGAACTCCTTGCCAGAGGATGTTGTGAAGACCAGGACTTTAACCAGGTTCAAAAAAGGACTAGATAGATTCGTGGCGGTTAGGTCCATCAATGGCGATTAGCCAGAATGGGTAGGAATGGTGTCCCTGGCCTCTGTCGGAGGCTGGGAATGGGTGACTGGGAGAGATCGTGTGATGATTCCTTGTTCTGTTCACCCCCCTGGGGCACCCGGCATTGGCCACTGTCAGAGGACAGGACACTGGGCTGCATGGACCTTTGATTTGACCCAGCTTGGCCGTTCCGATTTCTTAGGTTCTATAGGATGAGCACTGGGCCGTAAGCAGGCAGCCTCAGCGGATCCAGGAAAGAGGAAAAAAAGCCATGAATGTCCCCTGTGAAAAAGGGCTTTCGTATGTGGGACACCCCGACTTCCCTTTAGCGACAGGCAGCTTGCGAAGACCCCCTCCTCCGCTGGTGGTCGCCAGTCTCTTTGATGGAACTGGAGATGGGGAACAAGTAGCTGCTGCTGTCGTTGAAGTCCAGTCTCCAAGGGCCAGGCCCCTCTCTTGGACAGGCTGGTGGCTGGTACCAGAGCTGGCAGTAAAGGCCATCCCGAGTGTGTATCGTCCGGTCCCTCTCTTTGTGGCCTGTTCTGGTCACAACACCTCCCAGGACTGGCTGTTGAAGGCCACGGTCCCAGGAAATGCTGGGGTCCTTCCTTCCTTCCTTCCTTCCTACCAACCATGCCCATGCCAATGCCCATGCCCTGGTTACTGTGTTGACTAATTAAGCCCAATCTCCGACATATTGGGGATGGTTCATTAGCTTCCAGATCCATGTTTCTTTATTTTTAATGGGATTAATTTAAAAAAAGTCTGAAGCCTTCCACCCCGGTCTGTTGTTTAGACTGATGCACGTATTCTGCCTCCCTGCTCGGCACTGGGGACGGAAGGTTTTGGTCCCATCTTCTGGACTCTCCGATACGCCCTGCACTTGAGCGTAACGTCTTGGTACCTCGAGGGCTCTATCGGACAACGGGGCTGCTCAGGAATTCCTGGTGGGAGCAACCCCGCCCTGATACCTGCCTTACCCTGGCCCTTTTTGGGCACCAAATGCAGTGTGGGTGCCAGCTCCTTGAGAAACACGGGCAGCGTGTGCAGACCGGCCCACTTGTGCTGTACGCTTTCCTGCCCATGTAGGCAGCACTCACCAGGCACAGCCACGAGGAGACTGCCACGCGGAGCCCAGCTCCGTTGCCTTTGAGAAGGCATCTAGGCTCCGGGCGTATTGGTCCCCCGGGGAGGACGGGAGCCTGGCGAGGCAGCAAACACCCACGTTACTTGGCACAAATCGACTCGGAAGCCCCCGCGCACGACGGGACGTCCCGCCGCAGGCGCCAGCCAAACGGCCTCACGCTCCTCTGCCCGGCCCCCTCCCCTGCCCGCCTGGCTCCCTGCGGAGGCACTTGGCAGGACTCCCCCGGCAGCGTGTTCCGCTCCCCTGCCAAGCAGGACACAAGCGGGGGGGGGGAGGGGGGCTCATCGCATCTTCCGTTAGTTGTGCAACGTGTCGGCCGGGCTGCCAGGGAGGCCGGGGAGGAGCCGGGGCAGGCCCCGGTACATATACAGGCGCTGTGCGTGTCGCCCGCCGCGCAGAGGGGAGCGAGTGTCTTGCAGCGTCCGTCTTGGCCCTGACGAGGCAGCCCTCTCCACCATGAAGCTGACAGTCGTCTTCACGCTGGTCTCCCTGGCGCTTTGCTGCTCCTCAGGTAAGTGAGCTGCGGCAGGTGTCCACAGGCCTGGGTGGGAGCAGCCTCTGCTGCCTTCTGTTTGCAGCGGAGAACGAGCCCTCGTCCGTCATTCCCTCGCGAGTCCCGCTGAGCTAGGCCGGGGTGGGCCCAGCGGATCCTCGCCCGAGGGAGAGCTGCACGGCCCGGGAGCAGGCTGCTGCTTTCATCCATGTTGCTCCATGAGCTCGCTCCTCCTCCCACTGCGAATCGGCCCCGAACGCTGTGGCCACGAGGGCATTTCGAGGGGCTGCCCCTTCCACGCTTCTGTCTTGCAGCCGCCGCTGTCCTGGAGGTGGTTGACAAGCTTGTGTCCGGTCTTGTGCCCAACCTCACAACAAACGTGGTTTCTATTCCCACCGACGTCCTCGCCGACCTGCTCGCCGGGGTCCACGGCTGCGTGGCTCAGCTCACCCCCAAAGTGCAAACGGCTCTGCAGAAGATACTGGTCAGTGCAGCTTCCGGTTCTCCCGTCTGCGGTGGCTCTCTGGCCCGTGCTGGGGAGACGTGTAGCCCCAGCTGGGGCTTCCCTGGCGCTTACGCTCCTGATGGGTTTCCTGGGGGTGAATGGCCGGTAGCCCAAAGGGGCTCCCCCTCTGGTGTCTCCAACGCAGGCTGAGCGGCGCTGACAGGGCTCCGGGCGCAGCCGCGCTGGGGAGCGGAGAAGGGAGCCTCCTGGCTGAGCAGTGACCAGCGTTTGCTTCCGACCCCTTGGGCGGCAGAGTGAAACGCTGCCCCTTTCCGAGCTGTGTGGTGGGGCAGGCCCAGCCCTCTCCCCTCTCCCCCTGCCTCGTTCCCTGCGTCAACACAGACTTGCCCCCGCGTGCGTTCCCTGAGCAAGGTGCACCCGAGGGGGAAACGCAGGAACTGGGGGAAGCCAAGAGCGGAGCCCAGAGGAGCCCGGTGCCACCTGCCCGAAAGGCCCTTGACGCGGGCACCACTTCCCCCAGCCGCCGGGGACACGCGGCCATGCCCACGGCCCGGCGGGGCGGTTTGGCCGTCCCACACGTAACTAAAGCAGAGAGCAGATCCTCAGCTTCCCGGGCTACCGCTGCCAGCGCATCTGCCCCTTGGCTTTCCAGACTCTCGCTCCCTGGCCCTGGGGACTCGGCCAGCCCTGCTGCCTGCAGCAGCCGGCCAGAGTCAGGACAGGTCACCTCGCCTTGGGCAGGGACTCTTCGTAAGGCCCAGTCAGGGCCCTCTGGGACCACCCGGAGGCCCTCCCCTGCTCCCCGGCCAGGGGCCAGTGCCAGCCTCGAGAGTAGGGTTGCCAGATGGTTGAAACAAAAATACTGAACACCCGCCCCCCCCCCCCCCCCTCAAAAAAACACCGGGAAAAAATTCTGTTGAAGAAAAATAAAGGGGGGGAGACCGAAGTTGTTGAACAAACAAACAAACAAACAAACAAAATTAAAATAGAACAGCATTAAAATAGCATGTCCCCTTTAAGAGTGAAGGCAGGGAACAGGGGAGAGGTTGAGCACTAAGACCCAGGGGAGTCATTGCTTCCCCTTGGTCTTTTTGCTGGCAGCCATTTTGTGCTGGCAGCCTTGCAGAACCAGGTAAGCAGAGGACTGGGGGTGTTGGAGTCCGGAGGGATTCGGGGGGGGGAGGCTGAGCGCTGAGTATTTGTACTGTTGCCAGGTGCCCGGCATTTTCGCCTCTTGACCGGGGGGGGGGAATCAGAAAATACCGGAAATCTTCGGTGTCCAGTATTTTCTGAATTTTCTTACCCGACAGGAGACAAAAATACTGGACTGTCCGGGTGAATACCGGACACCTGGAAACCCTACTCGAGAGCCCCATGCTCCAGGCCTGACGGGCATTTCCTGCAAGCTGCTGTGGCAGGGCAAAGTCTTGTCTCCTCTCTCGCCCCAGTGCATTCTCCCGGCCTGACGCAGGCTCAGTCCCTGTGCTGCACGGCCCGGGGCAGAGAGCCGCTGGGTTGGGACCGTCCCTTGCTGGGCAGCGCTGGAGCGTGCTGCTACCCGGAGAGGCACCCAGAGCGTGGCCCTGCCCCCAGGAGATGGCAGCCGTGTGCTCCGGCACCGCATCGTGTCTGATTTGCGCCTGGCAGTGCGACCCTGGCCAGGCGTGCGGCAGTAACCGCTCCGGTTTTTTCTTGCAGGGCCTGGTGAACACCGTGGGCTAAGGATTCCAGCAGAGCCTGGCGCAGCCCTCTGACAGATGAACGCCAGATGCCCCCTCTCCTTCCGCTCTGACGCCAGCTCTTCTCCTCTGGCTGCATGTAGCCCAACTGCCTCTTCTGTCCCCCTCCCCGGACCTCCATGAGGGCTCAGAGTCCTCCCCATTGCCTGTTCCAATAAACTAACCCCAATGCACGTCCTTGTGTGTCTCCTTGCTCAGCGCTGCGCACGGGCTGCGGCGGGCTCTAGGGAACAGCTGGGGTTCCCCCATCGTTAGACATTCCTGGGAGCACCACCATAACACCAAGGGCCTCACCGTGACATGGGTGGTGTGGATGTCACATTCCTTCCGCCTGTGTTTAACCCGTTAGTGCCTGGCTACAACATCAGCCTGTAGGAGTGTGACAGGAGGGAGGGGAATGGCGCGAGGTTTTCCTCCATCTCTGTCCACAGTGTCTATCCCGGGAAGAAACTGTACTCGGGCTTCCCTGCTGCATGGTGCCACCGGGGGGCAGATCGATTCTCCCTCCCGGCTCCCTTCCCCGGGGCTGGGCGTCACAGATTGCTAACACTCTGTGGGTCTGGAGCAAGCTGCAACATTTCTGGAGCCAGCGCCCCTCGGCGCTACGGGAACGGCCTTGCGCACAAATGGGAGGGGAAAGAAGCATTGAAGTCCCCCACCAGAAACACAGATGGGCCCTGCAGCTTCCTGCACAGGCATCACCGAATGTGCCCGGTGAACCGTTCTCTGCCTGGCTCCTGGGGTAAAGAGGAGTCGTCGGCCTGGGAGCCCCGGCAGGGTCTGCGAGGGTCCCCGTGGAGCAGGGGTTTGTTCCCAGCACTTCTCCCCGGCCCACGGGTGTCAGTGTTGCTTTCCAGGTGATTCCCCGGGGATGGCTAGAGACGGTGCATGGGCCTTCCCCAGCAGCCCCCCCGGTGTAACCAGAACCTCTTCTCTGTCACTCGCATGTGGAGGAGGCTGGGAACCACGCTCCCTTCCCCGACAGTCCCAGATCTTACGTCAAACTCCCGTCCAGCCGCACGCCCACCTGCCCCTTGTGGGGGTAGTTGGGTTCAGAATAAATGAGGTTGGGATAAAACAACTGAGTAGAAAGCAGCTGGTGTCTAACCCCTTGGACAGTGGTGTTGGCCCGTGCAAACCACACAGGTTTCAAGTATCTAATGTGTGGATGTCACCTGGCACTCAGGGTATGTCTACGCTGCCGCCCTAGTTCGAACCAGGGTGGCTAATGCAGGCATTCGAACTTGTAAATGAAGCCCGGGTTTTAAATATCCCGGGCTTTATTTGTAAGTTCCTGGGCACCGCCATTTTTAAATGCCCCGTAGTTTGAACTACCTGCCCGCGGCTACACGCGGCACGGACTAGGTAGTTCCAATTAAAGCTCCTAATTCGACCTACCGTTACTCCTCCAGTCCCGACTCAATCGTCCCAGCCGGGGCTTAAACACCTCTAGGGGTGGAGATTCCACCCCCTCCCTAGGGAACCCAGCCCAGAGCTTCCCCCCTGCCTAGGGAAATCGTTTTTCCTAATATCCAACCTGGACCTGCCCCCCCTATTTCAACTTGAGCCCATTGCTCCTTGTTCTGCCACCTGCCCCCACTGAGAACAGCCTCTCGCCAGCCTCTTTGGAACCCCCTTTAGGAAGTTGCAGGCTGCTCTCAAATCCCCCCTTGCTCTCCTCTGTGCACTGAACGAGCCCAAATCCCTCAGCCTCTCCTCGTAGCTCATGTGCTCCAGCCCCCGAATCATTTGTGCTGCTCTCTGCTGGCCCCTCTCCAATGCGCCCACATCCTTCCTGTAGTGGGGGGCCCAGAACTGGACACAACGCTCCAGATGTGGCCTCACCAGAGCCGAATAACGATAAATAATCACGTCCCTCGATCTGCTGGCAACGCTCCTCCTCATGCACCTAAGAGTCCATTCGCCCCTTGGCTACAAGGGCGCCCTGCTGACTCTTCTCCAGCGTCTCATTCGCTGCAACCCCCAGACTCCTTCTCTGCCTCTCTCGAGTCTCTGCCTCCCAATGCCTCTCCGGCCCCTCCCCCGTGTGCCTGCAGAAGAGAAGCCACCGGGCCGTGTGTCAGGCACGGAGAAGGTTCAGGGGAGTCAGCCAAGCTCAGCAGGGCGGGGACGAGGGAGCCCGGAAACATTCGTCCCTCTCCGCTCTAGATCAGGAGAAACAGAGCAACTGTCCCCTGGGGGCTTCCTGGCGCTGCGGCGGGACTGGACTGCGGGGCAGCGCGCTGGGCACCATCTCTCCACAGGGTAGTGGCATTGGCAGCAAGCAGGCAGCCCGAAGAGGAGAAAGAGAAGCTGCCTGGGAGATGAAGGGAGAGCTGCATATGCCGACCTTCAACCCTCGCTCTGGGGCTGGTGCCAGCCCTGGCTGGCTGGGGGGGGGGCATTCATTGTGGGGGCGCTGCTCCCCCGGAGATGAATTTCTGTCCCCTTGCCCAGCTGAAGGTTACGCCCATGCCCAGTGAGTCACCGAGCGCCACCCTACCGCCATCTTCCTGCTCCGCGAGCGTTGGCGCAGATTGGCGGCAGTTAGGTAAATGAAAGAACCTCTCCCAGTGAACATCCGGAGAGTCCCACGAACAAAACCCTCGGGAAGCCACACGTCCCCGCTGGGGTCACCAAAGAATCTAGAGATGCAGAAAGGGCGTGATCCTGGGCAGCACCTGAGCCAATGCTGGAGTCTGTCTTTATCCGGGACAGCTCTGACACAGGTGATTAATCCTCCTGCCCCTCTCCCACGTGGCTCGGCTGCTCCCAGGCTTCGCCCAGTGTAGTGCGAGGGACTGACCGTTCCCACGGGACAGGCCGGAGCCCAGCCATGCTCGAGGGTGCATCCGGACTCGACTGGGACGCCAAGCCCGGTTGCATTCCCCTCGGTGACACAGACGGGCTAAAGGCTTTAACGCAGCCGAGTCACTGTTGAAAGTTTAGCAGCCCTGAGGAGCGCCCAGGGCGCGGTTGACAGAGACGTCAGCCTGTGTAGCACAATCACCTCCACATTAGTCAATCGTTTACGCTTTTTCTTAAACGTGCAGCAAAGAGGAAAACAGTGAAAGCGTTGCAGGTGGCTGGGATTCAGCCGGGGTGCAAATGTCCTGTGGTCCCCTGGGCTATGTCTAGACTGCAAGCCTCTTTCGAAAGAGAGCGTCTAGACTGCACGCGGAATTTCGAAAAAGCAAGCCGCTTTTTCGAAAGAAAGCACCCAGTGAGTCTGGATGCTCTCTTTCTAAAAAGCCTGTTTGCTTTCAAGAACGCCTTCTTTCGAAAGAGCACTTTCGAAAGAAGGCGTTCTTCCTCGTGGAATTAGGTTTACCACCATCGAAAGAAAAGCCGCATTCTTTCGATTTAATTTCGAAAGAACGCGGCTGCAGTCTAGATGCAGGTGAAGTTTTTTCGAAAAAAACCCTGAGTCTGGACACAGCCCTGCTGTCTGGCTTGTCCCACCCAGGGCACCGCTCCACAGCGGGATCTTGAAGGTCTTGTAATTTCTCTTCTTAAGGTCCCCAGTAGGGAGTGGTGAGTGATAGCCCATCCCCTCAATGCTTTCTTTACCAATTAGGCCCCTTATCCAACCTACCAGTTCTGGGGTATTTGGTTCTGGCTCCACACGTTGTGTTTTTAAGTTCAGCAGAGTCCTTGAATCGTCTCCTCTCAGCCGTTAGCTGCGACGAGTTCGCTTGTTCTGTCTCCCTTTAGAACTTTCCCCATCAACATTTGTTATCTGAGGTTCTGGTAACTGATGGGTCGGATCCAGGGGTTCCCTTGAGACTGTCACCTGGTGTGTTGGTCATGCCACTGAGCCTCCTGATTGCCCTCTGGGTGACCCACCACCCTGTCCTGCCAGGTCGGAAGCTCTGGGCTCTCCCAGTCAACGCACAGAGTTGGGGTAACTGCTCCCCCCCCCAGCAGAGCAACACAGATGCTGGATCAGCTCAGCATGGGAAGGGCTCAGCTATAAGGCACCCAGAAGCACAGCCCCAAAGAGGACCAAAACCCCACATAAAGCCATTTCACTCTGTATGAAAACTGTACAGCAAAAGCTCATAAGTTTGCCCTCTTTATCAACAAAAGAGAGATGCACAGTGTTTGCTCCCCCGAGGTAACAATTATTTACACTGGGCTTGATAATAAACAAAGGTGTTTTGATTTAAGTATAAAAAAAGGATGTAAGTGGCTGCAGGTGAAAACAGAGAGATCGAAGTACGGTACTAGCCAAAACAAACAAAACACGCCAGCTAATCCTAACACACTAAGAAACTGGTTAAATGCCAGTTCTTACCCTAACTGTTGTTCTAATCTTCTCTTTCACAAGCTAGGCAGCCTCTTGGCTTGGGCCCCCTTGTTCCCCATGTTCAGTCTGAGAAGTTTCCAGCAGGCATCTTGGATAGTAAGTGGGGGTCTCTTGGCATCTGGCCACTTTCCCCCCCTCTAGTGTTTGGTTTCCCTCCTTTCTAGACCCTTTGCCCAAGTTACTCAGTTACATTTTTTCTCACCTTGGGTGGAAAAGTACTCGATCCAAAACGGGTTTCAGCATCAGGTGGACTGGCCACATGTCCTGGCAGGACCAAACACAATCTAGGCTTACAGGAAAAAAGAAAACCATTCACAGATTGTTACCTTGAGCACCGGGCCATTAAGTTTCCATAGTATCGGTAATGGCCCTCTTTAGTACATTTAGACTTATAAACAGATCCATTCTTCAGATTTCTAACTTCACGCGCAAGAATGATAAATAGTCAAAAATAGAAAAGACACATTCAGCAGATTATAACTTTAAAAATTTGTCACAGGATACATTTTGCCAAAATTTGAGTGATGCATATTCATGTTTATAAGCCAATGGTCATAAAGCCTGGGGGGGGGGGGGGAAGACACCTCCCCCCAGAAATCACTGCTAGAGGATTGGACAATGTCTAATGCAGAGGCAAAACTAACCCATCCAGTGTCACCAAACCCTGTGAAGAAGTTCATCGCAGTTTTTTCCAAAGTTCTGGCTTCCTGTCCCCCGGATCCGGAAAAATTTTGGGGTGTAGCATTGCTCCCAGGTTACCACTAGCCATGCCTTTTAAAATGCTAATGTCTTGGAATTTAGTCACCAACGCCATGATGCGGCTTGCCTCAGTTTCCCCCTCCACACAGCAGCGTAGGTTTGTTACAACTTTACTGCCACCCTCAGCTGTAAGCCTGTTTACAGGCATTAAGCTTAGAAGCTCCTCTTTGGCCTTCCAAGGCTCTCTCACAAGCAGCTTTCCCTGCATCTCTCTCTCTCCTCTCCTTAATGCCATACGTCTTCTGGGTGCATTTTCCTTCTCTGCAACCGGATCCCTGCGAGGTTTCATGCGAGCCTCACTCACAGGCACATGGCTGATTTCCCTGCAGCTCTTTCCCTTACCCGAAATGAGCAAACAGAAAATCACAAACCAGGAACCAGGTTGTCTGTCCTCCAGGCACCGCACTTAAAATCACTGCCGGTACTCCAAGCAGCTCACTGTGTGCACTGCCCTGCCGACCCTGGCCCGGCGGGCTCATGGAACAAACAGCACACCAGGTGACAGTCCCAAGGGGACCCCGTGAGCCAGCCTGTCACCGTGACATCTTAGGAACTTTCACAAACTTGTTACAGTTGAGCTCACAGTGCGGGGGAATGCGTAGGCCTGATCTTCACCACCAAATCTCCATCTCTGTGAAGCAGCTTTGCCTGGCAATTACAAACCAACACTTCATTTTAATGTCAGCCTCTAAGGGGAAGTGCGTGGGTGTGTTTGGGGGTGGTGGTGTGGTGTTAATATACTTAGTTATATTTTAAGGTTTCCAAAGTCTTTGTGCTGAACTAGGCATTTACAAATCTCACTTGACTCAACATGAGGAGGATTTAGACCAGTGTTTCTTAAACTGTGTGCCGTAAGGCAGTTGGAGGTGTGCTACGGAGAACAACAGAATTCAAAACGGCCATCCTTAAAGGGGTAGGCAAACTTTTTTTTTTTGCTCAATAACTTTCCCCCGTCCCTTTTTTTCTTCTCAATAACTTTCCCCCCAACCCTTTCCCCCCTGACTTTTTTTTTTTCAACAAACAATCCTTGGTGTTCCCCAGAAAAAAAATTATTGTTTGGTGGTTCCTTGGTCTTAAAAAGTTTAAGAAACACTGATTTAGACCTTTTAGATGTTAACACAGTTGAAGAACTTACAAGTAGCTTTATTTGTCCCTAAACTAAAACTTAAGCTGTGCTGTTGTGTGTCAGTATGACATTTTAAAAAGGAACTCTGCTTCCTTCTTCAGTCCTATGCTCTGGATGGCTAGGGGAGGAAAAGACTCCCTCTCCTTCTTCCCCGCATACCCAGGTTAGGCTACGAGCAGCGCTGTGGCACCTGAGGCTGGGTCTACACTCGGCGATTATTTCGAATTTACTACGTTTGACTTCTGGGCACCCAATTTTACAAATTTGAAGTTCTGTGTCCTCACTCCAGGGAAGGATCGAAGGGAGTCTGGGTAGTGCGTCCACATTCATGGAGCCTGTCTCAGACTCAGAGCCCCTGAAGAGTGGCAGGAGGCACCAATTAGGATACGTCTACACTGTGGAGCTATTTCAGGGCACTGGAAGCATCTTGAAATAGCTATTCTGTGTCTATTGAAGCAGCCCGTTATTTCAAAATACATTTCAAAATTACGGGCGGCTTATTCTGCTGTCCCGGTAGCCCTCGTTCCATGAGGGTTAAGGGGAATTTCAGAATAGCAACTTATTTCAAGATTTGTGTAGACAGCACCAAATTACAAAATAAGCTATTTCAAAATACACTTGGAATAAAGTACACAATGTGTGTAGTGCACATTGCATAGCTTATTTCCAGCTAGGAGTGCTAGGTAGATGCACCCATAGTGCAAAATAGCTGCCCCGAAGCATCTACGCCAGGCATGTAAAACTCAAAGCCTACTGAGGGCTGTACAAATGAAAACCGATAGCTTTCAGGACCACCAAAGAAAATATACTTCTATCAGAAAGTCGTAATTATTTATTATTATAGATTATGTTTTAGGTATATTTTATAATATTTTTTCAGGTCTTGTTTGAATAAAATACAATAATTGGTTGTTAAAAATTATTATATATGAGCAAACAACAATTTAAATTTAAATATAAATTTAAGGTACTTTTTAGGGGGGAGGGATAGCTTTGAGCATTGGCCTGCTAAACCGAGGGTTGTAAGTTCAAGCCTTGAGGGAGTTATTTAGGGATCTGGGGCAAAATCTGTCAGGGATGGTACTTGGTCCTGCCGTGGGGGCGGGGGACTGGACTCAATGACCTCTCAAGGTCCCTTCCAGTTCCAGTTTATCTCCATATATAATTATTTTTTTATATGATACATAACTTTTTTTTGTTGAAATAAAAACAAGTATAGACAGTGGTTAATCAAATAGAACAGGCTTCTGTGAAACTTTGAGATACTTTCTAAGTTTGAGATTTTGCATAAACATAATTATTCATGTGATTGCAAAAAATGGACATATATTTATTGATATTAAATTAATATAATACAGTTTGTGATTTTGTTTGGGAATAAATACATAAAAACAAAATATTAAATTAATTTTTTTTATTATTCGGCACTGACAAACAAATACAACAGTAGCATCAGAATAAAATATAATAGTGTGAAAATTTCAAATTAAAACCTGCAGCATTTCAGTCCCGAGTATTCTTTCCAGAGAGCTGATGCCGCTTTTGTGATACCAGTTTTTCAATATTTGGCTTGCTATTTTGAGCTGATAGTACTCTAATTACCGCTGATAAATGTTTGTCGTTTAACCTTGACCTTTTGGGTGTTTTGTTGGCTTTTATAAGCAAAAACAGCTGTTCACATAGGTATGTGCTACCAAACACTAACAATATTTTTGACGCAAATTTACATACTTCAACAAATTGCCTGGGCACATATAATGAAGTTGGCTTTCTTAATTTTTACAGATATTTCTTTTTTAAGAAAGAGTCACACTGAATTTCGATAAGTTCCATTTGCATATTTCCTGCAGCCTTTTGAAAATCCTAAGAAAACGCTGCTGTAAACAAGAAGAACTTATCTTCACATGATTTGAAATCCTGGAATCTCTTCTTGAATTCACGTCACAGCAGTACAATATTTGATGCATTCACAAAATGTGAACTGGGGTGTTTTCTTTTTTTTGTTTCAGCAATTGAAAATGTCTTGGTCAGTTGTAGTGTCATGCATGAGTACGAGTTCAAGAAGCTTTTCAGTTAAATTGAAATCATTGTCACAAGTAAGCAAGAAGACAGCCAGATGCACAACACCACCAGTATCTGTACTTTTGTCAAGAGCAATAGAAAACGCTTCAAAAGTTGATGATTTCTCTTTTAATTGCTCACTTAAATCACTTGCCATTTCATTTATCCTCTCTGCAACTGTGTTCCGCAACAAAGAGATATCTTTGAATGCTTTCGCATTTCCAGGACATACAATTTCAGCAGTTTTCACCATGCACTCTTTTATAAATTCACCTTCAGTGAACGGTTTTGAACTTCGCACCATTAAGTCTGACAAAACATAATTAGCTTTAACTGCAGCTTCACTGTCTCTGTTAATTTTTGTAAACACACTTCGCTGTCTATTCAATGCTGTCTTTAATTTCAATGACTTATCTTGACATAATTTCCCTTCTATTTATCGTACTTTTCTCAGTGGGTTTCATAATGCCTCTTGATATTATACTTCTTTGGAACACTGATAATTTGATTGCATATTAAGCAGATAATCTTGCCTTTTAGTTGACAACAAAAATAACACAGTTCCCATTTGTCCTGGAAAACCTGGTGCTCGTATTCAATCTTCCTTTTTATAGATTTACTACTTTCTGGTTTTGATAGTGACATTGTGAAGGACTTTTTATAGCACAAAAAGCACAGCAATCCACGATGAACGAAAATCACAAACTGATGAACGTGGCAGAGAAAACGGCAGAGCACAGCGTATGTACTGGCGGCGTAAAGTGGGGGGGCCGAAACTATACCCATCCTACTCACACGTGCAAATATGGCTTGGTACAAAATCATGCGCAGCGGCGGCGTTGCCTGCATGTGACTTAATAGCAGCTTATGTCCTGTGCACATGTGCAACTTGAGAGTTTTTTCTTAGAAGGTCCCGCGGCCCTATATCTCTTTATAAACAATGTAACCGGGCGGGCCGCACTTAGAAACTTTATAAACATGTAGTCGCAGGCCACAAAAAAATTCAATCGGGCTGCATGTTTGACATGCTTTCGTTATTTCGGACTAACAAGTTCAGGAGTAACGTTATTCCTCATGAAAATCAGGACTAGAGAGTTCCAATTCTGCAGCCCCTTATTCCGGAATAACGGGCTTGGTAGTGTGAACGCATCACTTAGAAAATCGACCTTGGGGGGCTAATTTAAGACAAAGGCCCTAATGTTAGACCAGGCCTTAGAGACTAACAAATACAGTAGATTATGAGCTTCCGTGGGTAAAACTGACTTCATCACAGGAGTTGGAGTGGAAATAACAGAATCCAAGTCTCAGAGGGGGAGCCGTGTTAGTCTATAAATTAAAAAAAAAACCACGTAGTCTCTAAGTTGCTACTGGACCACTCGTTGCTTTCTAACAACAAATATATAGCTGGTATCACGAGCTTTTGTGGGCATAATCCACTTCTTCAGAATTCAAGGTACATACAACAGCAACAGCAGTTACCTGTCAATTGTGTTAAAGAAGCTAGTTAAGTAGGCTGGATGTGTCCCATTCATAGCTAGTGATGTGAAAATGTGAAGATCAAAGTTTGGGGAAACTGACTGTGTAATGCGTTAACCAGTTCATGTCTTTATTCAAGCCCAGGGTGACAGTGTCAGATTTGCAGATGAATTCCAGGTCAGCAGACTCCCTCTGCAATTGTGTGATACATTTCCTTTGTGGAAGAATGGCTACGTTTAAGTCCATCCCTGAATGCCCAGACAGGTTAAACTGCTCCCCTCCAGGTTTGTGTGTGTCACTATTCCTGATGTCTGATCGGTGTCCATGTACCCTTTGTCGCGGAGACTGTCCAGCTGCAAAGATGCAATCGCTGTTGGTGAACTGAATGAAAACAAAGTTTTGACCCCCAGGCCAAAAAGTCAGTCAGCTTGGAAATCAGATGATCCAACAGGATAAATCTCGGCTCTGCTGCTGCTCCCGCAGCCTGATTTTGCCTCCAGGTGCTGGGCTCCCCCTACCCAGTCAGTTTCCACCCCCTACTCAGACACTGTCTCCTTCCCCCCCCGGTAAGGCTCTGTGTGGTGCAGCTGTACCCGTGTCTCTCCCAGGAGAGAACTTGGGGAGGGAATATCATTTTTTGCACCGGCTTTTGCAGGTGACAGCTTGGCTGCAGGGCTAGGAAAGGCGCTCCCAGCACTGCAGCCAAATGGCAGTTGTTCAGCAGAAGCCGGTAGCTGCACGTTTACACAAGCCCTGGGCACTGTGTGCACTAGCGATTAAGCTGGGGCGCTTGGGGAGCAGCCTGGGCCTGGGGTGCTCTAACGCAGGCGCGTGGCTGCTCCTAACCAGCAGCAAGGAAGAAACGTGGGTGGTTTGGGCGCTACGGGTGAGACCCAAAGCGTTAAACGTTTGCCGTTTGTTGTAGTCCCTGGCAGGCCTGGCTCGGGGGCAGGGGGGGACACAACAGGGGCTTTGGTGCAGCATCGGCCCTCGTGGGATCCAGCATGCAGCACACACGTCATCGGGCCCAGACCAGCACCCGCCACGAGGCTCCCGGAGAGTCTGGATCTGAGCAGCCCTGGGCGGGGGGGTTGGGAACTCAGCTCACAGCCAGTGCAGCGGTGGCCCCACGCTCAGCCGGCTTTCCCCCCAGGCGGGTCACTCCAGGTCTGGGCTAGCAGCTTACCCTCCAACGCGGCAACACGTTTCCTTTCCTCCGGACACGGAGCTGGCGCCAAGGGGCCGTGGGGGAAGGGCGTCAGGCAGCGAGGCGGGCGGGCGACGCTGTGGCTGGGGCTGCTGGTACCGCCCAGCCCGAGGAAGAAACGCCTCGTCAGCCAGTCCCTACATGGCCCCGACTGGCAGGGACTGTCTCCGGAGAGACAGGGGAGGACTGGGCTTTGGCTGGGGCTGCCGGGGGTGTTGCTCCTCTTTCTTGCCCGTTCTAGCCAGGGCACCTCTCGGGTCAGGGCGATACGGCCCAGGGGCCGGGAACGGGAGGGGCGGCAGCTCTGACTGGGAACTTGCTCCAGGAGCTTCGGCCGGTTCTTTCCCTGCGTCGGTGTTTTTGTCCTTTTGCACCTTCCCCGCCACGGATCCCTACGGACCCCGAGCAGGGGGAGGGTGACGCAGCCCGTCCCCCACTCCTGGGTCTGCCACTGGGCCCAGTACCGGGCCGAGCAGTTCGGTTCATGGACGTCCGGCTCTGCCTCTTCTGCATCCAACGGGCAACATTCCCCCAGAGCCCTGAATGCTCTTGACTCACCCTGCTTGTGTGGGCGAACTCGCCCCTTCGGCCTCCCTCCGGGCCTTTCCCAGCCGCCACGGCGGTGGTAGGTTCTGGCCACAGCTTCTGGACATGGCGGCACGTTTTGTGGCTGAACACAAGACATGGACACATCCGTGTGCTCTGTGGTGACAAGAGGCCCCCTCAGGAATCCCCTCTGCTGACGGCCCAGCACCGAAATAGCGACTCTGATGCCTGGCGGCGTTTGACCATTTGTGGCACCACAGTGCAGTCCTGAAGCCCCCACACGAGATCGCACGCGGCGTGGGCAGAGACGGGCCTCCCACGCCGCACGCCCCCCGGAACACTCAGCAGGCGCCGCAGGAATAAGACACTGACAAAGGAAGCCAGTTTCATCGCCTTGCGAGAAGGCATCTAGGCTCCGGGCATTACTGGTCCCCCAGGGGAGGACGGGAGCCCAGTGAGGCAGCAAACACAAGTTTTTGCTTGTGACATACACACTCTGAAAACTCCCGCGCACGACGGGACGTTCCGCCGCAGGCAACAGCCTCACGCTCCTCTGCCCAGCCCCCTCCCCTGCCCACCTGGCTCCCTGCGGAGGGACTTGGCAGGACTCCCCCGGCAGCGTGTTCCGCTCCCCTGCCAAGCAGGACACAAGCGGGGGGGGGGGCTCATCGCATCTTCCGTTAGTTGTGCAACGTGTCGGCCGGGCTGCCAGGGAGGCCGGGGAGGAGCCGGGGCAGGGCCCGGTACATATACAGGCGCTGTGCGTGTCGCCCGGTGTGCAGAGGGGAGCGAGTGTCTTGCAGCATCCGTCTTGGCCCTGACTAGACAGCCCTCTCCACCATGAAGCTGACAGTCGTCTTCACGCTGGTCTCCCTGGCGCTTTGCTGCTCCTCAGGTAAGTGAGCTGCCGGCTGGACGCTGCAATTCTTCCCGTAATGGAAAGATTCACGCTGTGCCTGAGCCCCAACCTTTGGTTTTAATAAACAGACTAGGGAGCACAATGGGATCTGGCCGGGCCCCTCCGGCAGAGCCTGTACGATGCGTCAGGATGCGCCTCGCGAAGCAGCATTTAAACTAACCTGCCACTATTTGAAAATGGTCAGTGGTGTGAACGGGGAAGCTGGGTTAGCTCTGGGGGTTCCTGCTTCGTGGTACCAGCCAGTCGCCTCGGCGCTGCAGCTGGAGGCTGAGGCTTTCCACGGGGCGCTCACTGCGCAGATCTCACTGGAGCTGGGCTCCGTGGAAAATCTCTACCAAGGTTTATGCCTTGAACAGACCCCGGCACAGAACATAATTCAAAATGTCTGTGTCCGCGCCCCCAGCAGCCGCACAGATCTGCCTGCACCATGCGTGGCAACAGATAGACAGGACGGCTTCTCAGGAGTCTATCTCCTAGCTAACTGGTCAGGCCCAGTTCTGCTGCCTCGTGCAGCTGAGTTCCTCCAGATGCAAAGAGGTATAAGTGGGAGCAGGACTGGGCGCATTAGTATTACAGTGAATAATCAAGTATCAGAGGGGTCGCCGTGTTAGTCTGAATCTGCAAAAGCTGCGAGGAGTCCTGTGGCACCTTAGGCTGTGTCTAGACTACATGCCTCTGTCGGCAGAGGCATGTAGATTAGACACATAGGCAAAGGCAAATGAAGCCGCGATTTAAATGATCGCGGCTTCGTTTACATTTACATGGCTGCCGCGCTGAGCCGACAAACAGCTGATCAGCTGTTTGTCAGCTCGCACGCTAGTCTGGACGCTACCCTGCCGACATCAAAGCCCTTTGTCGGCAGCCCCGTTATTCCTCGTGGGATGAGGTTTACTGGGGCTGCCGACAAAGGGCTTTGATGTCGACAGGGGGAACATCCAGACTAGCGCGCTGAGTGGACAAACAGCTGATCAGCTGTTTGTCGGCTCAGCGCGGCAGCCATGTAAATGTAAATGAAGCCACGATCATTTAAATCGTGGCTTCATTTGCCTTTGCGAAAACAACAAATCTACATGGCTCCGTTGACGGAGCCACGTAGTCTAGACGTACCCTTATAGACTAACCAAAGTGTTCGTCATGCATCTGACGAAGTGGGTCTTTGCCCACGAAAGCTTATGCTCCAACACTTCAGTTAGTCTATAAGGTGCCACAGGACTCCTCGCCGCTTTTAGTGAATAACCATTCGCCATCCAGGCAAGGTTTACACTGAGCAAGATGGGGGAAGTCATTCCAATCTGCAGAGTAATTTACTAGCAAGCTTTGGGAACGTGGGCACACGGAGAGAGAGTTAAGGAGTGGTTTGTGCCTTGCTGGCAGAGGAGCAAAATCCCTACGGAAAGTCCCAGCGTTAGGAAAAGAGCCCTTAAAAAGGGAGCGATTTTAAGCCGACATTTCTGTGCATTTCTCAAAACACGGTGGACCTTTAAATCCGAGGCCAGCGGCAGTGGAAGGATCTGCTTGGTAAGGAGGCCGGGATGGTCCAACGTATCCTTGCCCTGAAGGAGAGGGCCATAGGCTGGGGTCGGGTGTCTGCTTTCATCCATGTTACTCAATAAGCTCTTATAGCTGTGGCCATGGGTCATGCCATGCTCTTCCCCACCCTGACGGTGAGAATTAGCCCCGACCGCATTAGCACAAGGCCATTCAAAATGACCACTCATGCCCCTGTCAATGTTTGATGAGTTTCTCTTGCAGCTTCTGCTCTCTTGGAACTGCCCGGCAATCCCGTGTCAAACCTGGACCTGGCCGGCAATCTCGTGTCAAACGTGGTGCCAAACCTGATTTCTGTTCCAGTCGAACTCCTTACTACCGTGATTGAAGGGGTCCAAGGGTGTGTGAAAGACCTCACCCAAGTGCTGTCCGCTCTCTCTACACTGACGGTAAGTCCACCGGCTTTGTGTCCAGTCTCTCACACAGTCCATTATACGAACTGTTCCCAGCCCAGATTTACTATTATTATGGCATGGAAATGGGGGTGGGGGTGTGACCCAGGCAAACAAAGTTAGGACGCATCAAAGAACCACCCGGCCAGAAATCTATTCAAGAAGGCAGGGACCCAGGCTGAACTGGAGAGAATCAATGGCATTTGAAAGTCTATGGACTGTGTGGCTATGTCTAGACAGGCATGATTTTCCGCAAATGCTTTTAACGGAAAAGTTTTTCCGTTAAAAGCATTTTTGGAAAAGAGCGTCTAGATTGGCAGGACACTTTTGCACAAAAGCACTTTTTGCAGAAAAGCGTCCGTGCCAATCTAGATGCGATTTTGCGCAAGAAAGCCCCAATCGCCATTTTCGCCATCGGGGCTTTTTTGCACAAAACGGTTCTCAGCTGTCTACACTGGCCCTCGTGCGCAAAAGCATTTGAACAAGAGGGCTTTTTCCCGAATGGGAGAGTCATTGTATTTGCGGAAGAACACTAACAACCTTACATGAGACCGTCAGTGTTCTTGCACAAATTCAAAGCAGCCAGTGTAGACAGCTGGCAAGTTTTTCAACAAAAGTGGCCGCTTTTGTGGAAAAACTTGCCAGTCTAGACGCAGCCTGTGGGTATTTCCCCTCGGAGAGGAGATTAGAGGCTGTTTGAGTCTGACTGGCGACCCGGGAACATCCGAGCACGTGATGGCTCCTCTAGCCTGGCAAGGTGGCTAAATCAAGGTGATTTGTTTTCTTAATTCGTTCCTGTATCGAATCGTTTTCTGCTAACGAATGACAATTAGACCACAGCTCCTTCTAAGGCCCCATGTGTCTTCTCGGTATCTGAGCTGGGAGGAGCGGAGAAGGGAGCCTCCCGGCTGAGCTTTCATCCCCTTGGGCAGCAGATCGAAACACTGCCCCTTTCCGAGCCCAGCCCGCTCTGCCCCCCTCTCCCCCCCGGTTCCCTGCCTCACCACAGACTCGCCCCCGCGTGCATTCCCTGAGCAAGGTGCACCCGAGGGGGAAACGCAGGAACTGGGGGAAGCCAAGAGCGGAGCCCAGAGGAGCCTGGTGCCACCTGCCCGAAAGGCCCTTGACGCGGGCACCACTTCTCCCAGCCGCCGGGGACACGCAGCCATGCCCACGGCCCGGCGGGGCGGTTTGGCCGTCCCACACGTAACCAAAGCAGGGATACGGCCGCTGTGTGTTCCGGCTCCCCCTCTTTCTGATTCGTCCTGCGCAGGGTGTGACGTAGTGGGGGTACTTTCTGGGATGTGGTGACCCCTGCTGTCTGGAGCAAGACCCAGCAGGGAAAACCCCACTATGCAAAGGTAATGCCAAACTTGTTGAACCAGACACCCCCCATGGAGAGGAACAAAGGAAGGTGGATGCTGCCCTGGCTGGGGGGCAGGGCTGGAAGAGAGTTAGTTAGCTCCTGTCTGGAAAGCAGGGGAGAAGGAGCTGGGGAGGGGGGCTGGGACTCCCCTATCTCAAGGGGAGCACTGAGGACTCTTAGCCCCAGTTCCTGTAACCAGATTACATCTGTGCTATGCTGTATCCTGGAGGAGCAATAAACCACCCTCAATTCCACTGGCTGGTGGAGTCTGTTTGTGCCATTTCGGGGTGCAGGAGACGGGGGACCCCCAACGCACCGTCACACTGGTGTCAGAAGTGGGATACACTGCACCCCGTGGATGGAGCTCCCAGCGGCGAGTGACAAGGCGCTGTAGAAGCAAGAGCCCTGGAGCCAGGCGTGCTGGAGACAGAGCGAAGCGGTTCCTGGGAGTCGTGAGGCGCTGCAACACTAGACTGGTGAGTCTGCACCGAGGGGCCCAGCGGGCAGATGGCCTACGCCCGACTCTTGAAGGCAGAGCTGGTGGGGCTGTGCAGAGAGAGGGGCTTGCCTGTGCAGAAAGCAACCAAGGCCCAGCTGATTGCCCAGCTGGAAGAGAATGACCAGCCACAGGGCCAGGATCTTGTCCCCCGGGGAAGCAGCCAGACCCCCCCTGAGAGTGTGTCAGGCTCAGAGAGGGGGAGGAGCGCTGGAACCCACCAGAGAGATGAGACAGCGTCTCCCGGGAGGCCTGCAAGCCGTAGCCCATCTAGGGCAGGGGCCAGCCCAGCGGAGCTGCGGCGGCTGGAGATCCAGCTGCGGATAGAGGACCGCCAGGACCGAGAGAAGGAGCGCCAAGATCGAGAAAGGGATCGCCAGGACCGAGAGAAGGAGCGCCAAGATCGAGAAAGGGACCGCCAGGACCGAGAGAGGCAGCGACAGCATGAGCTGGCCATGGCAGAGCGGAGAACCGGCAGGGCACCGGCTGCGCCAAGTGCGGATGGGCCCCAGGGTCCTGGGACTGCCAGACGCTTGGAGAGGCTCGTGGTGGCCCAATTGAAGGACATGGGCGACATAGACGGGTTCCTCAGCTCCTTTGAGAGGGCCTGTGGACTGCAACGGGTTCCCCCAGCTGACTGGCTGCAGGATCTCATCCCGGCACTGAACCAGGAGGCGGCCGGAGTGCTCAGTCAGCTGGAGGACCTACAGCCAGGGGACTACAACCGAGTCAAGGAGGCCCTGCTGCACAAGTTCGGGCTGACCCCCGAGATGTACAGGAAGAAGTTCCGGGGGGTACAGAAAGGTCCACGGGAGACCTATGTGGATCTGGCCTCCCGCCTGTCGCAATACTGCCGCAAGTGGGTGTCTGGAGTCGGAGCCCAGACCGCAGAGGAGCTGCTCAAGCTGGTCCTGATGGAGCAGTTCTATGAAGCGTGCCCACCCAAACTGAGGCTGTGGCTCAAGGACCGGAGACCAGAGAACCCCCAGGAGGCCGGGAGACTGGCGGATGAGTTCACGGAGAGCCGGTCCGGGTGTGAACGGGAGTCCCGGAGAGAAAGGGAACTGCGCAGAGACCGGATCTCGGCTGAGCGGCGGAGGGAGTCAACTACGGGGCGAGACCAAGGAACAGGTCGTCTGTGCCCCAGAGAACCAGCCAGGGCCTGGACAGAGACAGCCCAAAGCCTAACTTGCCATCGCTGTGGGCAAAAAGGCCACAAGAGGGCTCAGTGCACCAGGTCCCAGGACCGGGGACTTTCCAGGGTTAACTGGCTGGGGCGGGAGGAAGGGCAGGCTGCCCCAGAGGCAGGGGCTGGCAGGCAAACCTCAGCTCAGAGAGAGGGGAAGGATGCTCAGTGCACCTCCCCTGGGAGGTCTGACCCTCGGGAGGCGGATTTCTCCGTGTACCGGGTGGGGGCAGGACGGCCCCTGCGGAGCGAGTGCCTCATACCCCTGGAGGTGGATGGTAGGAAGGTGACGGGCTTCTGGGACACGGGGGCGGAGGTGACTCTGGCCCGATCCGACATAGTGGCCCCAGAGCGGATACTACCCCACACCCAGCTGACCCTGAAGGGCATAGACGGGTCCCCGTTTAAGGTGCCTGTAGCCCGGGTGCATCTGAAATGGGGGGCGAAGGAAGGCCTCAAGGAAGTGGGGGTGCACCCGCACTTGCCCACCGAGGTGCTGATGGGGAATGACCTAGAGGAGTGGCCCCATGAATCCCAGCGGGCTCTAGTCACTACCCGGAGCCAGAGCCAGCAGGGGGCTGACAACCTGGGTCCAGGGAAGGACTCCCGGCAGCGTCCTCAGGGTCCCATCCCAGTGGACACGGGGTCCAGCCAGGCTGGGACTCCGGACCTAGGTAAAGGTGGGGAACAGGTCCTGATCCCTGCCTCAGCAGCTGAATTCCAGGCTGAGGTGCAGGCAGACCCCTCCTTGCAGAGGCTGAGGGACCAGGCTGGCCTCCGTGCAGCTCAGCCCCGGGGGAGAGGTGGCCAGGAGAGATTCCTGTGGGAGCGTGGACTCCTGTTCCGGGAATGGCTTCCCCCCAGGAAGGTGAGGGCATGGAGGGTCCAGCGGCAGCTGGTCGTCCCCCGAAAGTATCGCCTCAAGCTGCTGTATTTGGCCCACGACGTCCCCGTTGGGGACCACCGGGGGATCCGGAGCACCCGGCTGAGGCTGCTCCAGCACTTCTATTGGCCGGGAATCTTTACAGCCGTGCAGCGGTACTGCCGGTCCTGCGACTCCTGCCAGAGGGGCGGGAAGGCCCAAGACAGTAGGAAAGCGGCTTGGGGGTCTCTACCCCAGATAGAGGACCCTCTGGGCTTGCTGAGAGAGCTATGGGAGGGGAAGACCTCCCTGGATGGAGCTTCGGGGGTGGAAGCCGCCCTGGCTGTCCAGAGAATGCTCGCTGGGCTCATGGCCCCGGCCCGAGAGACCCTGGCCAGAGATCAAGGCCAGCGGAAGGGTGGGAGTGACCCCCGAGGACAGGCCTGTGCCAGTCGCCCTGGAGTGGGGCGGCGAGTGGACAGAGGGAAGCCAACTCATGTGGGTCCTCGCCATGGCCGACCCGAGTCAAGGGGAGCACCCATGTCCCCAGGGCGGGTTCCCACGCAGAGGACCCAAACTTCCCTAGGTCACGAGCGGAGTGACCCTGCTCAGTTCGCTCTCGGAGGGGGGAGAACTGTGACGTAGTGGGGGTACTTGCTGGGCTGTGGTGACCTCTGCTGTCTGGAGCAAGACCCAGCAGGGAAAACCCCACTATGCAAAGCTAATGCCAAACTTGTTGAACCAGACACCCCCCATGGAGAGGAACAAAGGAAGGTGGAAGGCTGCCCTGGCTGGGGGGCAGGGCTGGAAGAGAGTTAGTTAGTTCCTGTCTGGAAAGCAGGGGAGAAGGAGCTGGGGAGGGGGGCTGGGACTCCCCTATCTCAAGGGGAGCACTGAGGACTCTTAGCCCCAGTTCCTGTAACCAGATTACATCTGTGCTATGCTGTATCCTGGAGGAGCAATAAACCACCCTCAATTCCACTGGCTGGTGGAGTCTGTTTGTGCCATTTCGGGGTGCAGGAGACGGGGGACCCCCAACGTGCCGTCCAGGGTGACCCCGGCCAGGCGTGCAGCCGTCACCGCTCTGTCTCTTTCTTGCAGGGCCTGGTGAAAACCGTGGGCTAAGGATCCCAGCAGAGCCAGGCGAGATGAAGGCCAGACACTCCCTCTTCCTCCTCTCTGACGCCAGCTCTCCTCCGTCTGCATGCAGCCTGAACCGCCTCCTCTCTTACCCCTCCCCAGGCCCCGCTGTGGGCTCAGCACCCCCCACCCACTGCTCTCAATAAACCACCTGCAATGCACGGCCTCCTGCGTCTCCTTGGCATCAGCCGGGCGGGGCAGAGGGGTCTCCCAGACTGTGAGGGGCTGGGGGCTGTGGTTAGGGGGCATCAATGCCCAGTGCTCTCCCTGTGAGGGGGTGGCTGTGGAAGTTGCCTTCATGGCTCCAGTCCCAAGTCCCCACAGAGCCCTGACCCAGGCTGGGTCCTTCCTGCCAGGCCGGTGCCCCTCGGGAGCCACCCTTCAGCTGCTGGCTACGGCGTCAGTGCGACAGGAGCCCGGGGAACGGCGCGAGGGTTTCCTCATCTCTCGCCACCGCGTCTCCCCCAGGAAGAAATCCCCTGGCCGATATCCCCCCCGAGCGGCTTTTGTGCTATGGCGCCCGCCGAGGGGCAGATCGATTCCCCTGCCGGCTCCCTTCCCTGGGGGCGCAAGCCGCAGTCCTAGCTAGCCCAGCAGCGAACGCTGTCGGCCCCGAGCAGCCGGAACACTCCTGGGGCCAGCGCCCTCGGGAGGAACGGGGACGGCCTGTCCCCAAAGGAAGGGAGCAGCAATTCACCGACACCTCTTCCCCCTCCCGAGGCCCATGGCAGCGCTTCCCCACATGCCTAGGGAAACGGGTGTCCAGGAAAGCCTCCGATAAGAGCTTCTCCTAATATCCAACCGAGACCCCCCCCTGCAACTTGAGCCCATTGCTCCTGGGTCTGCCCCCTGCCCCACTGAGAACAGCCTCTCGCCAGCCTCTTTGGACCCCCCCTTCAGGGAGTGGAAGGCTGCTCTCAAATCTCCCCCCCATATTCTTGTCTTCTGCAGACTAAACAAACCCAAATCCCTCAGCCTCTGCTCCAGCCCCCTAACCATTTTGGTCGCCCCCCACTGGCCCCTCTCCAATGCGTCCACATCCTTTTTGTAGTGGGGGGCCCAGAACTGGACACAATACTCCAGATGTGCCTCACCAGAGCTGAATAAAGGGGAATAATCACTTCTCTGGATCTGCTGGCAATTCTCCTCCTAATGCACCTAATACGCCATTCGCCTTCTTGGCTACAAGGGCCCCCTATTGACTCATCTCCAGCTTCTCAGCCACTGTATCCCCAGGGCCTTTTCTGCAGAACTGCTGCTTAGCCAGTCGGTCCCCAGCCTGTACCAATACTTGGGATTCTTCCGTCCCAAGGGCAGGACTCTGCACTTGTCCTTGTTGAACCTCATCAGATTTCTTTTGGCCCAGTCCTCCAATCTGTCCAGGTCACTCTGGACCCTCTCCCTGCCCTCCAGCGTGTGTCTCTCTGCCCCTAGCTTAGTGTCATCCGCAAACTTGCTGAGGGTGCAATCCATCCCCTCATCCAAGGCATTAAGAGAGATGTTGAACAAAACTGACCCCAGAACTGATCCTTGGGGCACTCTCCTAGAAACTGACCGCCATCCTGACATGGAGTCATTAATCACTAACCATTGGGCCTGACAGTCTAGCCAGCTTTCTAGCCACCTTACAGTCCATTTATCCAACCAGACTCCTTAATTTCCTTATCTTTAAATAGGATCCTGCTGCCTGAGCCTTCGCCTGGAAATTCAGTGGCACAGGCAGTAGGTTATAAATAGAAAGTGGCCAGATGCAGCGTGCAGGCCAGGTCATAGTGTTAGATGGGCTGGATCGGGGCCGCAGCTCGCCCCGCCGTGCTTTAGAGGGATGGGCTTGCTTCAAATCCTTCTGTTCTTGCACCGTACTTCAACTCCGTCCCAGATGAATCACCGACAGATTAAAATGATCCTTCCCAACAGAGCCGGGGAGCGAATTCCTTTTGCTCTGCTGTGTTGGTGGGTGAAGAAAACCGCAGCTGTGCCAGGCCGCTCTGCTGAAGGAATCACACTGGAGCTGCTGAAAGTGGGCGCTGCCGCCGAGGGGAAAGCGCCTTATTAGCATCGTGAATGTATGGGAGCCCGTGGGACGTGGAGGGGGAGAGGGCGCCCGAGAGGGAAAGTATCGATTGGGAGCGTTTGCCTTCGAGCACTCGGCCTGGCTGCTTTGGGGACGAGCGGAGAGAGCGATCGCTCTGAATTAAAATCCGCCCACCGGGGGGGAGGGGCGCCTCCTTCTCCATGAGATGCTGGCAACGCACCAGGCAGGGGGTGGGGTGGAGGCAGCTGTGCCGAACATTCTGGGCAGGACACAGGCATCGATTTCGCTGAGAAATTGCTGTTGGAGGGCCCGGTCAATTGAGCAGCACTGACACCCAGCGGCCAAGAGGCTCTGTGCAGTGTGCTTTCCACCGGCCCGCCCGGCCTAGCAACCTGACCAGGTGTGGAGGAGTCTGCCCGGCCTTCCTAGGCTTGCCACAGGTCTGGCGAAGAAGTCCAGGCCTTGTTAAAGTCTGGTGCTGGCGAGGACACAGGCGGGCCTCAGGCTAAAACAAGCCTGTGGAAATGTAACTTCTCGCCCTCGGTCACTGGTAAGGCCTGACCGTAACTCACTAACAAAACGCTGACACTGCTCAGTGGGAGCATGGCTAACATTTCCAGAATGAGCCCGCTCCGGCTTACGAGAACAGGGGCGACGTGACGGGCACACCGTGCGTTCTCAGAAGTGCGAGCCGCAAAAGGGGTACACTTCTGAAGAGAATGGCGCGGACTAGGGCCCGAATAAATACCGAAAGTGAAGGGGGCCAGCGTATTTGGAATTGCTGGAGGCGGGACGTGGCATGGTTGGGATACTATGTGGCAATGAGGGGTGTAAGCAATCCAATGCCCAACGAGAAGCCGAGGCCTGTTCATCCGGCCACATAGCGCCGGACGTCGCAACGCGTGGGAACCAGCGAGAACACGAACCTCCTGGCTGGAGCACTGGTGGGGGTAACGGGGGACTTGTAAGTGAATCCAGCTTAATTTGTAACAACATTATGGCTGAAACGTGGGTTACAATTTGGGCTGAGTTTCCTTGTCTTGCCTTGCTTGTCTAGTACACTGGCGGAGGGTTTGTCAAACTTGACGGATAGCTGTAATTGCTTGAGCTTTTTAATAACTAGGGAAGTGGTTATGTTCCTCTCTCTGGTGTGTTCTGATTTCCCTCGAATCTAAAAATACACTGAACCACACCACACCAGGTGTCTGCCCTTGTGCTTCCTTAGTGCACAGCAGGCACCTGCATGCCACGCAGGGCAGCTGAGGCATGCACTACTCCTGCGCACAGACACTTGTGTGCCACGCAGGGCAGCCGAGGCATGCACTACTCCTGCGCACAGCCACCTGCATACACCCGTCCTGCGCACAGCCACTTGTGTGCCACGCAGGGCAGCCAAGGCATGCACTACTCCTGTGCACAGCCACTTGTGTGCCACACAGGCGGTAAAGGCAAGCCCCACTCCTGCGCTCACGGCTGTGCACAGGATGCTCGGATCAGCAAGCCTATGCCTCGGGAGAGGCATGGCGGGTAACGGCCTGGCTCAAGGAGAAATGAGGCCCGGCTGGAAGGCTGCACACACAGTGCACCTGGGAGTCACCTTGCAGAGAAGAGGGAGTTTGAGAAAGAAGAGCTGGTTTTTCCCTCCAGTTTATAGGTTTTTTTGAAAAGGCTTCCCCTGCTTTTTCACATCAGTAGAAATCCCACCAGTCACTCCCTGCTCACAAGCTGAACAGCAGACCCCCTGCTGTGTAAGCACCTGCCTTTCATTGCACCACTAAACCTTCTGCCTTGGCAGCAAGTGGGGCTGGAGTAGCTGGAAACCTGCCTTTTATAGGAAGGGTCAGCTGACCCATGTCATGTGACCCAGCCAGAGTCTATAAATAGCAGGCTGGGCGGCAGTGTGTGTGGTGGTTTGGAGGAGTAGGTGTAGGCCAGGCCAGTGCGTGAAGCAGGCCAGAGCCTGGCCCCCAAAGGCTCTGAGCACAGCACAGAAAGGGTGTTCCCAGGGACAGGTCTGAGATCTCTAGAGTGACGCTTTGGAGCTTTCATGCACATCAGCCACTGACATTGAAACTGTAGCCAGTTCCTGCTAATTACACACGTGTACCACGCAGAGGTGCAGTAAGGACCCAGCTACCGAGGGTTGCCAGGTGTCCGGTATTGACCCGGACAGTCTGGTATTTTCACCTCCTGTCCGGTAAAAAAATTCAGAAAATACTGGACACCGAAAAGGCCTGGTTCAGTATTTTCTGATTTTTTTCCCCTGTCAGGAGGTGAAAATACCGAACACCTGGCAACCCTATGACACACTCAGCGCCCGGGCCCAGCCCCCCCCCGACTCCCTACTTACCTGGTTCTGCAGGGGCGCTGTCTTGTGGCTGGAACAGAAAAACAAGATGGCTGCCAGCAAAAAAGCCTCTTCTTAAAGGGGCCATGCTGATTTTTAATTTTTTTTTTTGCTCAACAAAAGAGAGACAAGGTGGGCAAGGTAATATCTTTTATTAGACCAGCTGCTGTTGAGGGGAGAGAGGCTTAGACAGAGCCCTTCTTCCGGTCCCTAGAAATCAGTCCCCCTTTCTGCATTATCCTTCCCAGCAGCAGTGATCCCGACCTGCAGCCCGCCCATGTGGTCTCCCGCGAGACAAAGAGACCCACGGCACCGCACCGAGCTCTGTGTTGGCTGCAGCACACCCAGGTGCAGCAAAGGGCCTATGAATCCAACTCTGCTGCCAGTGAGTCCCTGGTCTCTCCAACATGCAAACCACCACCTCTGCCACTGACTCACTCCATAGCCATGGGATGTCACCTAACCACTCTCTGTTTCTGGAAATACCAACCCTCACCCACCAGCCAGGGATTAAGAGGATTAGGTTTGCAAATCGCCTGGAAGATTAGAAGTGCTCTAGAAGTGCTGAGCATCATCATTATTACTGGCGAAAGGCAGGTGGTGGCCTGGGAAGGCAAAGCCCATGCCGAGAAGTTCTGCAAACCCTATTTTTGCTGGCACTCGCTCCATAGCGTGCAGGAAGGCTTGCTCCAACGTCGGGGCTGGGGCCTGGGCCGATGGGACGTGCCGCCTGGGCGAACGGCAGTGGGCGATGAATAGGCAGACGCAGTCCGGGCCGGGGTAGAGTCTCCGTGGCGAGCGTCGGAGGCCACGTTGCGAGGTGAGGGCGAGTCGGCCCAGGGTTCGGGCGAAGCGGCCATTCTAGAAGCAAACGCCATGCGGGGTGGTGCCACGGGGCGCCTCTCCTGGGAGCAACGTGAGAACCGGAGCGCCCAGGACAGGCCCGGCAGCCGGGGGCAGGGAGAGACAGGGCTGTCGTTAGTCTGGGTGTGCGGCCACCCACTGGAAGTTGCTCAATAAACCAACGCCAAAAACAACGTCTGGCAGGCTGTGGAGACAGCCACACCCCCCCCAGCCCCCCAGGGCCGGCTTTGGGGGGCCTGCAGTAGCAGGGATTGCGGGGTGGGCCAGGCTGCTTTCGGACAGGAGGAGGCTGTCCGAGCATCAGGGGAACCGCACTTGTCCCCCCCCAGCGATCCTTCCAAGCACCCACTGACAATTTCTGCCTCCTGAACATCCCCTTATGGGTAGAGACCCTCCCCCCCCGATTCTTCCCCACCTGAGATGCCCCCAGCAGGCCCATCTGCCCAGCGGCCAGGAACTGCGCGTCGCTTTCCCTGCAAGGACAAAGGCTGGGGCCCCACCCCCAGCTCTCCCAAGCCAAAGGAGCCCCCCGAAAGCATCCCGGGGAGAACAGGGTTCAATGCCCCCCGCACGCCTGCCTGTCACCGCTGGTCACGCCCCCCGCCCTGCTGGCCGCTCGTCGCAGCTCTGCGCCGCCACCCTGCTGGCTCTCCGTCCCCGCCCGTCTCCCGGGCTGTGACACCCGCCCATCAGCCCAGGGGTTCTGGCTCCCAGCGGGCAGGGAGGAAGAACGCAGCGGCAGCACCGTGCACGTGAGAAAGCGGCACCCACTGAGCCTGCCTTCCCGTACTCCCACAAACCTGCCCCCAGTGCTCACTGGATTTCCCCATCCCGGCGCTGGACGCACACCCAGCCGCCGTAGGGCCACAAAGTACGTTGATTACAACGAGCAAAACCCCTCCATGTGCCCGGTCTCCCGCACGGCGACGCGAGGCAGGAGCAACGGGCATTGGCACAGACACACCCAGGGTCTCTGCGCCCCGCCAGCTAGCCCCAAGGGGAGCTTCCTTCCCTCCCCGCTCCCGCAGCTATGCCGGTGGGGGCATCGCTTTGCGCTCCTCAGCACTGGGTCCTGTCCGCCTGCCCCGAGCGGATGCCCTCATCTGGGTCCGTCACACCGTGTACCAGCCGGCCGGACCCGTCCGCTCTGGCTGCCTTGTGCGGGGTATTAGCCACTGCCCAGGGCCCCGGTAGGTCTCGTTTCTGTGTCAGTTCATGAGGCACAGAGACGAGAGGCCCCTGCGGCCCCCGAAGAGGCAGACACAGGGTCTGGGCAGGAGAACAGGGCCCTTCAGGAAGGAGCCGCAGCTTCCGGGGGAACGAGACCCACCCAGCAGCAGTCTCCCCCTAGCCTGGCGTCGTCGCTCAGGATTCCAGGTCAGGGTCTGTTTACCGGCCTCTCTCCTCAGGCCCAGAGCGAAGCAGGAGGCACCCGGTCGGGGTGGGGCTCTGTGGAAAGGGCCAGGAATGTGGCCAGATCCCCCAGAGAGAAGCGATCCCTCTCCTGTCATCCATTTCCAGCCCCTGACACACAGAGGTTGAGGACACCATCCCTGCCCATCCTGGCTAATAGCCACTGATGGATCCATCCTCCTTGGACATATTTTGTTCTTATTGGAACCCTGTTAAAGTCCTGGTTTTCACACCATCCTGTGGCAAGGAGTTCCACAGGTTGACTGTGCGCTGCGTGAAGATAAAACTTCCCTTTGTTTTAAACCTGCTAGCTTTTAATTTCACTTGGCGGCCCCTAGCTCTTGTGTTATGGGCACGAGTACAGTAAATAACTTTTCCTTATTCATTTTCTCCATCCCAGTCATGATTTTGTAGATCTCTCTCCTACCCCCCCTTAGTCGTCTCTTTTCCAAGCCGAAATATCCCAGTCTTTTTAATCTCTCCTCACATGGCAGCTGTTCCAAGCTGTTTTTGTTGCCCCTTTCTGAACTTTTTCCACGGTATCTTTTTGGAGACGAGGTGACCACACCTGCACACAGTATTCAAGACGTGGGCGTCCCATGGATTAATAGAGCGGCAATACGATGTTCTCCGTCTTATTCTCTGTCCCTTTCCTAATGATTCCCAACGTCCTGTTTGCTTTTTGGACGGCTGCTACACACCAAGTGGATGTTTTCAGAGAACTCGCCACGGTGACGCCAAGATCTTTCTCTTGAGAGGTAACAGCTAGGGTACGTCTAAACTACATGGCTCTGTCGACGGAGGCATGTAGATTAGACAGATCGGCAGAGGGAAATGAAGCCGCGATTAAAATAATCGCGGCTTCATTTAAATTTAAATGGCTGCCCCACTCTGCCGATCAGCTGTTTGTCGACAGATCGGGGCAGTCTGGACGTGCCGCGTCGACAAAGAAGCCTTTCTTGATCGGCACAGGTAAACCTGGTTTCACGAGGCATACCTGTGCCGATCAAGAAAGGCTTCTTTGTCAACGCGGCGCGTCCAGACTGCCCCGATCTGCCGACAAACAGCTGATCGGCAGAGCGGGGCAGCCATTTAAATTTAAATGAAGCCGCGATTATTTTAATCAGGGCTTCATTTCCCTCTGCCGATCTGTCTAATCTACATGCCTCCGTCGACAGAGCCGTGTAGTCTAGACACACCCTAGTGTCCCCAGCGTTGTGTCGGCATTGCTGGGACTGTGTGTTCCCCATCTGCATTGCTTGGCATTGATCCACATAACAATTCATCCGCCATTTTGTGGCCCGTCACCTAGTTTTGTGAGGCCCTTCACAGTCTGCTGTGGACTTCACTAGACTGAGCAGACTGACTTGCAAAATCAGCTTGAAATACTCCAATCAGCCCATTAGATCGCCCGATTCAGAGTGACTAATAACCCTCCCTTTTTAGCTCTCATTGCATTCCATCCGGCTGTGTCCAACGTAAGCTCGCTCTGTGCCGCAGAGGGTTTTGCAACCTGTTAACACCTCTCCATTTGTTGCAACGGGAGCGTGAAAAACCCTGCCACCGTCCCATTCCTTCCAGCGCTGAAGGCATCTTTGCAGGAAATGTGCAGCTTCCTGCATGACAGCCGCCCCAAGTTTCGCTGTAAATCATTGTACCTCTCTGCTGTGCAGCCCTGATATTTCCAGGGGCTGGCAGGATTATTATTCTGCATTGGGATTCCAGTAACGCCCAGAAGTGCCAGTGTACCTCAGGGCTCTCTCGTGCCGGTGCTGGGCACACCCAAAGCAAGAGACATTCCCTGCCAGTCTATATGGACCAGAGGGGTTGGCAGCAGAAAGAGGGGCATTGGACCCCAGTTTAAGGTGGGAGACTGGCCAAGGTCACATGGAAAGTCTGTGGCAAAGCTGAGAACTGACCTCAGACCCCTGCAGTCCAGTCCAGTGCCTGTTATCAGCCATGATTCCTGAACTTCCCTTTGTCTCCTGTTTCATTTTCAGCCTCACTGGATGGGGATTTTCCATCCCTGTTCTCTGCATGCAACGCACTTTTCGATTACTCCTTTGAGGTGTTAAGTCTATTTTTTTAGGTTCACAAAAAAGAGAAAGTATCTTATCTATGATGAAAGGTCTAGAGAACATGAGCTAGGAGGAAAGACTGAAAGAATTGGGCTTGTTTAGTTTGGAAAAGAGAAGACTAAGAGAGTATATGAAAGCGGTTCTCAAGTATCTAAAAGGGTGTTACAAGGGGGAGGGAGAGAAATTGTTCTCCTTGGCCTCTGAGGACGGGACAAGCAGCAAGGGGCTTAAACTGCAGCAAGGGAGGTTTAGGTTGGACAGTAGGAAAAACTTCCTACCTGTGTTGGTGGTTAAACCCTGGAATAAGTTGCCTAGGAGGGGTTATGGAATCGCCACCCCTGGAGATATTTAAGAGCAGGGTGGACAGACACCTGCCAGGGATGATCTAGGGATGGTGCTTGGTCCTGCCGTGAGGGCAGGGGACTGGACTCAAATATGTCTCAAGGTCCCCTCCTGTTCTAGTGTTCTGTGACTCTATGACCCCAGTCATGCTGTGACTGCACAATATAATCCAATGGCACCTCGGCCGGAGGTAATACACAGTGACTAGTCCCTGCAGCAGACACAACTGGACAGTCGAGGTGCTAATCTGAGGTGTCCTGATAACCCTCTGGCCTAAGGCAGAAGCTCGTTAATATTTGCGCAGGTGTTACGCAGGCAAAACCATCATTCACTGACACAATGAAAATAACCCGGAGAATGCCAGGGATAAGGCTAAGAAGTTATTAAGTGTCTCAGCAATTAGCCTCTGAGAGAACTCAATTCACACCCATGGCTCATGTTGGCTCCCGTTCAGGAATGCGCCTAGGTACATGCTTAAATCCATCCCTGGGCAAGTAAATACTTCAGCGCCCATTGTAAATAGGGTTGCTTACGTGAGTCTGTAAAATGCTGTGGGACTCCCATTGTCCCCTGAAACAGAGACAAAGGGACGGGGATCCCCCGAGGGTGGGAACAGCTTTCGGGCGGCTAATAAACAACACAGGGTCCATTGTCTTTCTCCTTCGGCACAGCCTGTGTTTGCTTTCAAATGGCCTGAGTGTCTGAGCGGCTGTTGGCTGGTTCCAGTGTCAATATCCCGGCCTCCTTTATCTTGTTTGCAGGAGATTTCAGCTCTTTTCCCAGGGCTGCTGTCGGGTTCACACAAGAAGCTGGGGTGGCTGTTAATTCAGCCAGGCCCAGTGCGCGGCCCAGGGCTGCAAACAGGGTTATTCAGACGAAGCCGAGAGGGATTCCAGTCCTGCCCTTGGCAAGCGTGGGGCAGGCGGGCCCTAGGGTGCAGCTGGCAGGAGGAACGGGCAATGAGGCTTTGGCTGAGCGCTCCGGCAGGGAGCTCTCTGCTCACCCGTCCTCACCGCCCCCCCCAGTTCTCTAGCCCCAGTGTGTGCTGCAGAGGTGCCCGCCCTCCTTCGGGCTCCGTCCCCCGCCAGCAGCCCTGCACTGCCCCTTTTGGGGCCGGGCAGCCGCCTCAAGTCCTCTGGCCTCTTTGAACCCCACTTCCGGGAGCTGAGGGCTGCTCTCAAATCCCCCCTCGGTAAGGGCTGGGGGGAGCCGTGGGGCGCCCTGCCGGAGGCCTTGCAGCTCACAGGCCCTGCAAGCAGAAGCAGAGCTAGGCAAGAGCCACCCAGCGCTGGCGTGGGACGGAGCTTTGCCGGCATGACGCGTGGGAGGCTCCCCGGCACAGCCAGCTGGCTGAGCCGGCCCCGGCGGGTGTGACCCAGCTGTGGCTATCTGAGCCATCTGCCCAACGGGGATAACAACACTTAAGGGATTGACTGAGCTTTACGAGCGCTTTGAAGATGGGTCCCATGGAGCTTTATTACTATCATCATCCAAAGCACCCGAGCCCGCCCCTCGCGCCACTTCCCTATCGCCGCCTGACGCGCTCTGCCCCCAGGCAAAGTCTGATCTGCACAAAGGCCCAGGGTGTGGCGGGCCCCGGTGCCTGGCGGCCGGGCGGGTCTGACACAGGGCCCAGGTATGAAGGGAAGACCCACGCTCTAGGTCAGGCACAAGGCACTGATTGCTGTGGTCACCATTATTATTTACTGCAAGACTTACCCGGTGCTGCCCAGGCCCTTCAGGGCAGGGGGCTGGTCGTGTGGGGGTGCAGGAGTCAGGGCAGGGCCTAGGAGATGTGGGGGTGCAACAGTGAGGAGGGACTCAGGGTCGGGGGGTCCCATCTGGCAGGGCTTTTTCTCCCCCCATCAATACGGGCCATCTCTGCTCTCCCCAGCTAGATCCCCATCCGCTGGGGTCTTCTGTCTCCCCAGCCCTCCAGGGGCCTTCGCCTCCCAGCGCTGTGGCCCAGGGCTGGGCGGGAGGGGGGAAAGTGTTTGGGGCAGCGGGGCTATTTACTGGTGTGCTGGCAGGCAGGATGGCAGAACCCCAGACCCAGCTGGCCACTCTTGGTGGTGCAGCTGCCCCCAGTGGCCACTCTCAGTATTGCGTCCCTCCGCTCGGCGCCCCTCCCTTTCCGTGTTATGGAAAACAGTCCCATTCCTGGCACCTCCCCTTTTCCGGGCACGACCAAACCCCGAGTCACCATCCTTTAACTTAGGAGAAGAGGAAGCTGCCTACCCAATGTGGCGGCTCCAGCTCTTCCCTTTTAGGAGGGGTTCTTGAGCAAACGGACAGACAGACAGACAGATGCACAAATCTCTGATATAAATAATTAGCCGTCCCAGAGCACCTAGGAGCCCCGATCCTGGAACCTGGTCCCCTTGTGCGAGGTGCTGGACAAACCCTAGGCAGCTGCTGGGCACAGACAGACGTGGGGAGCAAGGAAGCAATGAGGCAAGGATGGGCTTGCTGCAAGGACTTCTGGGCAGCAATTCTCTGGCCTGGCTGAGGCAGGTCATGCTGGGTTAACACAGTCGACCCTTCAGATGTGGGGATTGAGGAGAGAGAGAAATGGGGCCCAGGGTGGAGGTGTCATGGGGGAAGGGCTGAGAGCACACAGAGCTAGTGGCATGGCTGATTGTCTGTAGGTAGCGTGGCCACTGTCTGTTCGATTGTTCTCTGAACTTCCCTAGGGTGGATAATCTCGCTCTGGCAATGCAGTGTCCAGAAGAAAGAGTATCTTTCCGGGAGTGTGTGGCCAAACAGAGCTCTCTGGAGAGGGCCCTGTTAGCTTCTGGCGCTTTCCGTCTGCAGTCCAAATGGCCCCGGGTATTTTTATCCACTACAACTTCGCCTTCCCTCACTGAGGCGTCTCTCCCTCAGCCCGTGGGCATTGCAGATCACCTCCCACCCCCGTGTGTGCCTTCTCCTCTCCCTCTGGTTCTCACGTCTTGCTCTCAGCCTCCTTTTCTACGCCCTCGCCGTCCCTTGGCCCCAGGCCGCTCCGGGCTGTGCTGCTCCATCCTGCTCAGCATCGGTCGTGTGCTCTACTTCCTCTTCCAGGCCAGGAGTGGCGGTGACGATGGCGACTGGGATTCCATCTCCACGCCCTGTCGTTCCCCATCGGACACCTCCCCCGCGCGGGTGCATCCCTCTCCCTTGCCTTCCCAGGCGTGGGCCAGGCTGGAGTCCTGATGCCGGTTCAGCCCACACCTCTGTGGCATCGGGCAGTAAGTGTTGCACAAGGCTCCTCCAGCCCCGTTACCAGAGCCGCATGGCCCCCGATCACTCAGGCGCTGCTCCCGCAACGGGCTCCGACTGGACAGACGCCCGCTGACGCCAACGTTGTGTCTCATCCCAGGACTGCGAGCTCGTCTGGGAACGCCGCCACTATGGGATAGCACCGTGACTGGGAGCCCTTTAAATAGGCGCAGCAGCCCTGGGCGGCTGCCAGGCAACGCGGTAGCAGCGAGGCCAGAAGCCGCGAGCCTTTTGCGGTGTTTTTAACTCAAAGCCTCCATCCCTAGACACCTCTGGGGGGAGGTTAGTCCCCAACCCCGCCCCTTCCACACCAGGCCCCGCCCCTTCCACACCAGGCCCTGCCCCTTCCCCACCAGGCCCTGCCCCTTCCAGGGGTGGAGCCAGCCCGTGGCCATGTACCAAAATTCATTACATGGCCCCTCTGTGAAAATTATTGCCCATCCCTGTGCCAGGGGCTGACCTTGATCCCATTGAAATCAGTGGGGAAAGGGGCCAGAGCTTTACACTCAATAAGAACGTAAGAGCAGCCAGACTGGGTCAGACCAAAGGTCCATCTAGACCAGGGTCCTGTCTGCCAGCAGTGACCAATGCCAGATGCCCTAGAAGGAGGGAACACAACAGGGAATCCTCATGTGACCCCTCCCCTGTCATCTACCTCCAGAGAAACAGAGGCTAGGGACACCATCTCTACCCATCCTGGCTAATAGCATTGATGGGCCTATCCTCCATGAATCTATCTAGCTCTTTTTTGAACCCTGTCAAAGTTCTAGCCTTCACTGCATCCTCTGACGAGGAGTTCCACAGGTTGACTGTGTGCTGAGTGAAGAAAAACTTCCTTTGGTTTGTTTTAAACCTGCTGCCTATTAATTTTATTTGGTGTCCTCTAGTTATTATATTGTGGGTATAAGTAAATAACTTTTCCTTATTCACTTCTCCATACCAGTCATGATTTTATAGATCTCTACCCTATCCCCCCCTTAGTCTGCTCTTTTCTAAGCTGAAAAGTCCCAGTCTCTTTAATCTCTCTTCATACGGGACCTGTTCCAAACCCCTCCGCATTTTTGTTGCCCTTTTTTGAACCTTTTCCAATGCTAATATAGCTTTTTGGAGATGAGGCAACCACATCGGTACACAGAATTCCAGATGTGGGCGTTCCATGGATTTATAGAGAGGCAATAAGATATTCTCTGTCTTATTCTCTACCCCTTTTTAAACGATTCCTAACATTCTGTTTGCTTTTTTGATGGCTGCTGAACACTGAGTGGATGTTTTCGGAGAACTCTCCACAGCGACTCCAAGATCTCTCTCTCGAGTAGTTGTCCCCATTACATTGTATGTCTAGTTGGGATTCTTTTTTCCTAATGAGCATTACTTTACGTTTATCAACATAACATTTTATTTGCCATTTTGTTGCCCAATCACTGAGTCTGGTGAGATCTTTGTGAAGCTCTGCACAGTCTGCTTTGGTCTTAACTATCTTGAGCAGTTTGGGATCATCATGTTCTGGATTTGACTGTATCTGTGGGTAGAATTACAGGTGGCTTTTCTTCCCTTGTCTGAAACGTGGCGTTACTGATCCCTCTCTTTCAGGTCCCAGAGTGCCCATGTGAGCAGCCTCTGATTGGCTCCCCTGGGTCCGGGGCTTGCTGGGGTTCAGAAGCGGGCTGGGGTAGGCGCTCGGACCCTGCAATGGGAAGAGGGGACTGGTTCCTCCGCACGTCCCGTCACCTCTGGTGTGACCTTGGGAGTGCTCCTGGCTCCCCACCTGCAAACCGGCTGGGGGACACGACTCCCCTTCGCTTTGAGCTCCGCGTGAGAGGTGCGAGAGGGACCCGACGGGAAGCTCAGTGCTGAGTTGTGACGGGGCACAGGGCAGAGCTGATGCCTCAGCTGTAACTGGCATTTCTTCCCCAGGGTCTCCACGCCAGAAATAACTGGCTGCTCCCTGGCCCTCTTCTTTGCTAGGTTTAGGTCAAGCCCACTCCAATTGCCCTGGCCTGCTTCTCCTTGCACCAGGGCTGCTCTACCCTTCAGATCACCAGGGGCTAATTGTTCCTCCGTGCGAGCCGTCTCTTTCTTGGGGCGGGGCAAGGAGATTGTCGCACGAAGTCTCCCCTCCGCCAAGAGCAGCCTGCGTCTCCCTCGCCCGTTCTGCGGGACTCCCCCGCATGAGCTTCGGCATCATCTTCCTGTGACCCCTCCAGGAGCCCGAGATGTCACCACTCCTGCCGCATCCCACGGCAGCATCCCCTGAGGAAGACACGGCCCTTCAGAGGGCAGCTCTCGCGTGGGATCTGCCGTGTGCCATGAGCCGCATTCGTGGCTGGAAGGAGAGAAGGGCTATTCCCCGGGAGCTGCAGGCCCTTTGCCCCGTGTTGCAGTTGTGCGAATTCTAGGAACTGTCCGAAGGGGCCCTGCTGCGTTCGGCCAGGCACTAAGTCCAGCATTTTCCACCTGGGCCCCCTCGAGCTAGCGAGGCACTTGCTTCATTCCTAGGCCCCGAAACTAGTGGCCTGACCGAGAATCCGAACTCGTGTTTACATCACTGGAACCAATGCCTCAAAATACAACCCTCAGCAGCTGTTGCCGGCAAATTAAGGAGGGGCCTTGCTGAGCACATTGATTTCACTCACCACCCAGCCCAGTGTCCCCTGGTGAGACGCCTCCGTCTGTATTCGAAATTGACCTGAGCTGTTTGTAAATTTCCTTCTTTTACAAGATCCAGGGCATGACTCACCCAGGTTCTGTCCCTGTGGAAATTAAGGGTGTTAATGGAATCACTGCAATTTGGAACTCCCTTCCGCAAACTGGTTTTGCAGTTCTTGGGCAAGTCATGTCACAATCAAGGCGGAGTATCTGGCTATCTATATAGGTATGATCCAACCTCTCATGCTGGAGTTTTGCTAATAAACTAGACCTAGGCCGGCAGTCAGTGTTCTTACCATGAAGACGGCAGGTACCTTTGTGTTCCTAGCGCTGGCATGTCTCTGCTGCGTCTCAGGTGAGTAACTTTGGCTGTAATCTGCCCAGGATCTTAGAAGTGACACTCCGACTCCTAGGAAGCTTGGACGAAGGAAAAGGTGCTTCCTTAAGGAGGTTAAAATGTCGGCAAGCTGGAGAAATGGCGTGTCCTCAGGGAACCAGAGCAAGGTTAGGGGAAAGGTCCATCATTCTGGCTTTGTAAGAAAACTGGGGTTCTGATGAGTATGTGTGAAATCGGCAGCATGCGTGACGTTCCCAGGGTGACTGCCCTGTTCTCTGAAAATGATGGAATAACACCCGTGGCGTGTGGCTGGGGTAGGGCTAAAGTAGCTCTGCCGGTAGAATACTTTGTGGCAAGAGGACAATTGGCTGTCCAAATTACAAACAAAAGAAGAGAAGAGAAAAGAAAGGTGGTTCCATTTTTGTACATGGAACCCAAAGGCCCGAACAAGAAGTGGTTGGGGATGCTTGTATGACTTCCTGAAAACGGGAATTTTCCCCTAGCTCCGGTGGACACTGAATGTATTTTCCCAGACTCTCCTGGGGACACTGGAATGTTAAGTACAATACCGATGCAGCGGCGCTAACTTTTCTACCGTACCCCCATTCCTCGTGAAAAGGAGGCGCGGGCGGGTTCCTTGGGGGCTCACCGGGATGCCAAGGAAACAGCCGATGGCTATCAATGATGTGGCAGAGGGATACTTCTATCCTCGATTCCTAACCGCCCCTGCTGAGCCACGATCGGTTGACTTTTCTTTCAGGCAATGCCGTCCAAGTGGGCTTTGAGGAGGAATTGGAGGGAAAGGCAGTGGAGGCTCATGGGTTAGCTCGGGGGGTTCAGTGGAAGTGCGGGAGAAAAGATTTGTGGGTGAAACAGCCACATCTGACAGAGGCTGGTGTCCCTGGCAAGGTGTTGGAGCGAAGTGTTGAGAGTCTCATGCGGCTAAGCAGTAACTGAAGTGCCTTTCTTTGCTTCTACACACATACAAATATTGCAAAAGAGAGCGAACGCATGGGGGGGGGTGCACCTAAATAGGGGTCTGGGGTGGCAAATTCTTCATGCCATGAAAAATGAAGCTCACAGATTTCATTTGTTGGGCTCCTTTGTGTACTAGATTATCCCTCATCCAATAGTTTCCATTATTTGCAGTTGAGGAGGAAATACTTTATCTTCAATTTTCCTCAGGCTTCCTGACATTTCATGGTTTGTGTCTGCGTTTGTGTTTTTCTCATAGGTGATGCCAGCCAAGATATACAGGTTAGTCCACCTCCTGTTAGAGATGTTTCCCAAATTAGCTTGTTAACATCCCTAAAATAAAAGGCCTGGTCGACTTTAAAAGAGCCAAATGTTCCCCCCAATCATCTATACCATCCCAGTGGTGTAGAACTGAGACAAAACATCTCTCAGGATGTCTAGACTACACCTCTCTGTCGAAGAGAGATGTAGATTAGCACACCAAAATTGCTAATGAAGCAGGGATTTAAATACCCCACGCTTCATTAGCATAAACATGGCCGCCGCTTTTTTCAAAATGGCAGTCTAGACGCGGATCTGTCGAAAATAAACCCTTTTTCGACAGCTCCTGTAAGCCTCATTTTTTGATGAATACAGGATCTGTCGAAAAAGGGTTTATTTTTGACAGATCCGCATCTAGACTGCCGTTTTTCAAAAAAACTCTTTCGAAAAAAGCGGTGGCCATGTTTATGCTAATGAAGCATGGGATATTTAAATTCTGGCTTCATTAGCAATTTTGATGTGCTTGATTTGCATCCCTCTGTCGACAGAGGAATGAAGTCTAGACATAGCCTCAGAGCTGGAACGTGCAGCATTAACAGAGGGTATAGCTCACAGCCAGGTTTTGGGATGCGTATCTGGAAATATTTGGCTCAGATCTAATGAGATGCATGTCAAAAGAGCGCGAGACACTTTTCTCATGGAATTTAGAGCTTTTGCTTCTGATCCAACCAGAGTCCCATGCTGGCGAACATTAAATCCCATAACATTTAACCGCCCTTTTTGGAATCTCCACCAATGATTTGATTTGCTATCTGAGCGGAGTCACTCAGTCCTTGTTTTACATGGACTAGTTGGCTTATCCACCGGTAAAACCCCACTTCCATATGGAGGAATCTGCCAGCATACCTAGCTGGAGTGTTGCTTTTATGCAGCCTGCATTCCCAGCCGTCGGCTGGTAAGGGCGCTGGCTGGTGCTCTAGCTTGCTGGTGCTTGGTTGCTTTGCTGAAATTCATCTCTCGGCGGTGCATCATGTGCTGGCTGCTCTGCTCTGTTAGGATAACCATGTCTGCCCTCAGCTGGGCCCTGGTTGTGCGACCTCCTCTCCCCTAGCTGCTTTTAGACCATTCCACTCCAGTGCATGAGAACTGAACATAAGACTGGTCCATCCAGCCCAGTATCCTGTCTGCCGACAGTGGCCAGTGCCAGATGCCCCAGAGGGAGGGAACACAACAGGTAATCCTCATGTGATCCCTCTCCTGTCACCCATTTCCAGACAAACAGTGGTTAGGAACACCATTCCTACCCACCCTGACTAATAGCCATTGATGGACCTAACCTCCATGAATTTATCCAGCTCTTTTTTGACCCCTGTTAAAGTCCCGGCCTTGACAATCTCCTCTGGCAAGGAGTTCCACAGATTAACTGTGTGCTGATTGAAGAAAAACTTCCTCTTGTTTGTTTCAAACTGGCAGGTGGGTGAGTTGTTTGGGCCATAGAACCGCATGCGCTCATCTCTCAAAAGCGATAGGAACTGGGACGTATCCCTTTCAATAGCTGGTGGACCAGCCTTCCCGTTGCCTGCACTATGTTTGAGAAGCCAGCAGAGCCCTGCTGGAGCAGCAGCGTATGTGTGCAGATTGGCAATGCACGTTGCATACAGTGAGGAAACCTGATTCTCTGGACCCACTGTGCCTGTGTAGTTCTTCATATTGGCAAAGTGGCGGAAAGAGCGAACGACGGGATAATTAGCCATCAGGGCTGGCTCCTAAGACACAGCAAGAGTGGGCTGTTGCCTCCAAAGGGCTACGGTCCTCCATCCCCGACAGAGTCATAGTCACAGAGCTGGAAGGGCCCTCGAGAGGGCATCCGGTCCAGGCCCCTGCCCTCACGGCAGGACCCAGCACTGTCTAGACTGGGGCTACTCAACACTGGAGATCCCAGGAGCCACAATGATACTCACAGCACATGCCGAGGGCCGCAACTTAAGTGTGGTTGCAAATACTTATGCAAATATATATGCAAATATATGCAAATAGCTTCTTTCACACTGATGGGCGTGAATACGAAGATTAAAGCCAGACTACGCAACATGCAGGCCACATTTAAGTCAGTTCTGCTGCTATTAATAAAATGCAAGTTACCCCATTTCCATTTCCACGTGTACGACAGCACTTTGAATGAGCAATGACCGTCCAGGGATTTAACTACAAAAATGCAGATCACCAGAATACCACTATACTGACTGTTTGTTTTGGCTCCCCCGCGGGCCGCGTGCTGAGCCCCATGTAAATCCAAACCACACCTTGAGCCACAAACAAATGGGCTGCCAGCCACATGCAGCGCACAGGCCATGTGTTGAGTAGCCCTGGACTAGGGCATCCCTGATAGACGTCTATCCAACTTGTTTTGAAACAGGGATAGAGAGTCCACATCTTCCCTAGGCAATTTATTCCAGCGTTTAGCCACCCTGATAGGCAGGAAGTTTTTCCTCATGTCCAGCCTAAGCCTCCCTTGCTGCAGTTTAAGCCCATTGCTGCTTGTTCTATCCTCAGCCACCAAGGAGAATGATTTTTCTCCCTCCTCCCTGTGACACCCTTTTAGATACTTGAAAGCTGCTTGTGTCCCCTATAATGATAATGAAGGGAGATACCTATCTCTGAGAGCTGGAAGGGACCTTGAAAAGTCACCAAGTCCAGTCCCCTGCCTTGATAGCAGGACCAAGTACCATCCCTGACAAGCTTTGCTCCAGGTCCCTAAATGGCCTCCCCAAGGATTGAACTCACAACGCTGGGTTTAGCAGGGCAATGCTCAAACCACTGAGCTATCTCTCCCCTGTCTTGGCCTTTTCCTTTCCAAACTGAACAGCCGATGGACCCGTCTACCCGGGGGCTGTTCTAAGACGCCCGCCCAGTGCAGAGAGGAACGCCCTGTTTTCCCGTTTGCAGGAGGAGTGCAAGGAGCTGTGGCAGCTGTTCCGCAGCGGGCTCTTTCTTTGCCATCGAGATAACAACCCCGTCCGCGGCCCCGACGGCACAACGTACTCCAACAAATGCATCATGTGCAGAAAGCTGATGTGAGTACGAGAGAGAGCACTTGCGTCAGTCGCTCACGCCGCAGCTTGTGCCGCTCGATGGGCTGTTTCCCAAGCCGCCTCTCCTCCGGATTCAGACCTACTCTTGCAGGGCTTAATTCCCCCTCTATGCCATAGCTCCTTGGCAGAGGGACATACTACAACCTCTGAGTCCCAGTTCAGAGAGGTTAGCTGCCAGCTCCCAAAACCGACCCCCATGAACCCTGGCACCCTTCCCTCCCACGCCAACCATGCAGGGGTAGGGGAATACAATGGGCACGCCCAGAAAAAAACCAGTGCTTGTGCTTAGCTGCCTGTTTTGCCGATGGGCCATGGAAGGGAAAGTTGCTGTTGAACGCGAGTGGCAGAAGTGTCTAGGGGGAGGAGGGGAGGAGAAAGCGGCGAGCTTTCTGGATGCAGAGAGCGTGGGCAGCTCCCTTCGGGCCAGACTCCGTGGATCATGCAAGTTAGGGCGGGTTTGCAGGATGAGAGCCGTAGGCCGTGGTGCTCTTGGCTTTCCCGCTGAGGTTGGAGCAACTCCCTGTGGCTCACTGCCTCTCTTTCTTGCAGGGTGAATCAAAGAGATGCCCTGCTGGGTGACAGAGGGAACACCAACAGGAACCTGACACAAAAGGTGAGGCTAAAGGTTACCCTGCTTGCTGCAAAGCACCCAAAGGAAGCGCGTCTTGACTGCCCTGCTGTGCCGGATCAGCGGTTCGTCGGCACAGCGCGGCAGCCATGTTTATTTTAATGAAGCGGGGATTATTTAAATTCCCACTTTGTTGCCTATGCCGAATAAACTATTTTACACGGCTCCGTCGATGGAGCCTTGTAGTCTGGACATAGCCAAAGTGTCCAGTGCTTTGAACACTCACAAGGGAGAGGGGGAAACCTGTGTCATGCAAATTCTAGTCTAAACTCCCCCAGCATAGCCAGCTGCGATCCTGAGAGTGGAAGGATGGTCCAATGGTGACAGCTTGAGGCTCAGCAGACCCTGGGTCAAATACTGGCTCTGCCACACACTTTCTGTGTGACCTTGGGCAAGTCACTTAGTCTCTGCATGCCTGAGTTCCCCATTTGTGAAATGGGGATATTGGCCTGGCCTTCAGTCACAGCAGCGCTGGGCAGATAAGTACAAGAGCAATTGTGTGGCGCTCAGAGGTTACTAGTTAAGAACCTGATAGATCTCAGAAAGCCGGAAGGATTCTGCAGCGTAATCCTCTAGTGTTGTACGTGGTGATTGTTACACCCCAGGGCAGAACAAAAGCCAGACAGGGAGTATTCTAACAGACTGCGTTCCTTCCTAAATTCACATGCTAGAGGTAAAGCCGACTGCTCCTCTGTCAGGCGAGGCCCGGCGTGGGGTTGGTTACCTGCGGTTTCAGCTCCCCCATCACTGCGTTCCCTCGCAAGGGTGGGACGCTCTCATTTCCGCCTGACTTAGAACCCAGTCAACATTGAGGGACTTAGAGGGTCTCATTCACAGCCCAGGGTGGAGCCCTGTTTAGAAGTGACAGCCAGCGGGGAGCAATGGGATACCCCCAGAATACAGCGACTGACCTGGGCATAAAACCAGAGCAGGATGGTTGGAGGGGAGCCAGGCCGGGGTAAGATCCGCCGAGGCCCCAGGCCATGGCAAGTTTAAGAGGCCTGTCAGGGGGTGCGCTCCCCACCGTGCCTCAGTGACCCAGACTGGCTTCAGCTAGCCCATCTCTGGGCAAGCTACAGTCTGTCTGGGCCGCTCCTCACCGGCACTGGGGTATCTCTGCTGCCCCGCTTACCTGGGGCGTTGCTACCACCCTCCAAGCCGCAGGCCCCCAGCCAGGAAATGCCTTAGCCAGCGCTCCCCTAGCCTGTCCGGCCACCCCAAGTCTGTTCTCCCTCCTGGGAGCCTCCTGCTTCTCTGCTGCCAGCTCTTCCCTGCTCTCCCCTCCCAAGCCAACTGGGCTTCTTTCTATAGCCCCCAGCTGGGCTCTCATTAGCCCTAACAGCCTCTGCTGGGGCTTTGCTTCCGGCCCCTGCTCCGGGCCTGCGTTTTGCCCTTAAAGGGCCAGTGCAGGGCCGGTGCCCTGTCACAAGGCCCCAGTGCGTGACCAAAACTTGACATTCGGAACGTCGTATTTGGAAACCCCTCGGAATCTGAGGCCCTGTGCTGCAGCTCGCTGAGTTCATGCATAAATCCGGCCCTGGAGGGCAGCGAAAGGGACCCAGCTCTGGAGACAGCAGTGGAGGAAATCCCGTGAATTCCAGACCAGCTGCAATGGCTGAATGAGAGAGGGAGATGAGGGGGCAGCAGCGTGGGTCCGTGGAGGACAAATCATGCCTGGCTCATCTACCAGGATTTAGTGGGGATGTCAGCAACAGTGTTTCAGACCAGCGGCCAGATTTACCCACCAGGCTCCATGACACCTCTTGTGGGCGTGTGCGTGCTTGGTTTGGTGGGTCGCATTGCGCTTTTCCATGGAATTGTTGCTTCTTAATCCGCGTTAATCATTTGCGCAATGTCCGGGCAGCTCGGGGACTGTTTTTAAGCTCAATTGTTATTGCCACTCCCACTGCATGTTAAAAGAGCTGGGAAAAGTGTGTGGGCAGGATCCCAGATCGATCAGATCACACGTATTTTTAAGAGGCCATCATTAGCAACACCATGTTAGTAAAGGCCCATCATGCGCTCCCAACTCAGCGAAACTCGGCATCCCTCTGACGCACCCTCCTCTGCAGATACTGGGCGTTGATTGGTATTAAATGCCCTTCTTCCATTCACACCCCGGAGTTTTATGCATGATGCAATTCCTGGAAAAGAAGCCAATGTGTGCAGCGCCTCAGCCAGTAGAAGCCAGGAGCCATCTTACACAAGATGTTCTCCTCCCTTCTGCAGGCCATTGACTGCAGTGAGTTTCTGCCCCAACTCAACGCCAAAGGAGAGCTGATCTGCACCAAAGAGAATGAACCGGTGTGCGATGCTTCTGGACATTCGCACCTCAACAAGTGTGTCATGTGTGCAGACAAGTTGTGAGTACAGAAACTTGCCTTCACGTAGCTCCAACCCAGGGCGGAGACACGTTCTCCCCGGTGGCGCCACTCCTGGGTGTAGATTTCAGAGCGGGAGCCTGTGGGACTGCGTCAGCGACACCCGTGGCACCTGAAAAGTGGCCAGTTTGATTATGGCAGGGGCGTTCATGAGCCGCCACGCACTTCGTCGGACGCATGAAGTGGAGGAAACGTGGCGGGGAGGCAGTGTCGGTAGCGTTACATCAGAGCTAATTAAACCGGACAGTCTACGGATGGACGCCAACCAGGCAGCAAGAAGGGGGACATACACACGCTCGTGGGAAAGCATTTTACCCTCCCTGGACACGCCGTTACCAGCGAGGGAGTTGCCTTTCTTAAGCAAAGGAACCTCCACACCAGACTGCCGGGGAAACGGCTGAGCGGGAATCCACGTGCCAATTGGACACCGGCAGGATGGGTCTGATTAGAAACGGGGAGTGGCTAGCTCACGCCAAGAAGCAATTCCCATGAGGTATTCTCCCCTTCTTCTCACTGCTGGACATGGGCCGCGGCCCCCCGGATTGAACTAGCTCTGATCTAACGCTCCCCGCTCCATATCTCTGCCGTGTTTCTTTCCCTTTGTGTCCCTCGGCCTCTGTGAAGGCGCCAGGGGCAGGCGCGAAGCAGCATGGGGCAGTCGAGTGTCAGCAAAAGCCCAGGACACATGGGCAAAGATCAAAAGGTCCCTACCCCAGTGATGGATAGGAGAGCTGGCCTGCGCCCAGAGACTAAAGGGTTAAACTCAGGTAGCGAGTGGGCGTTGGCAGAAAGCCAATGGGAAAAGAGGTTGCCTTTCCTTTGTGTGAGTGCTAAGTTAGGAGCGGGAGGCAGCAAGATGCAGTAATCAGGCAGAATTATCAGGCCTACAAGGAATACTGGGCATGGGAGTGAACTGGACCCTGAAGGACAGATCAGCCCAGAGCGCGAGTAGAGAGAGGAACGTGCGTTTAGTCGCGATCAGGGTCCCTTCGTTTGGTTTGGTTGCTCGGTTAAATCTCTCAGGGTGTGTCTAGACTACAGGGTTTATTCAAAAAAGTGGCCTTTTTTCGAAAAAACTTCCCCTGTGTCTAGACTGCTGCCGCCTTCTTTCAAAAGTAAATTGAAAGAACACGGCAGTTTTTTCGACCGCGGAAAACCTCATTTTACGAGGAAGAACGCCTTTTCCCGAAAGCGCTCTTTCGAAAAAAGGCGCTATGGAACGCAAACGCCGCTTTTTAGAAAGAGCATCTTTGAAAGAGGCAGCTGCTGGACACAGGTTGTTCTCTGTGGGTTTTGTTTTTCAAGTTCTTGTGGCAAAAGAGCTTGGGTTGTCCCTTGGGAAGATGGTCACGTGATCCTTCCTGGGTCTCAGGGTTCACTTGTCTCGCAGCGCCAGTGCATCTGTGATCCCGGCGAGGAGTTGTATGCAAAGCCCAGAGAGGGAAGGTCTTTGTGGTCTCTTGCAGGCCCCCAGCTACTGCCCACAGTGCCAGAGTGGGGAACGGCCCTGACACCCCTGTTCTAGGGCAAGTTCTCTCTGCTCTTGGCAGCTCCTGGGAAGATGTCCGCTCATCTTCCGTACCGTCCAGAGGCCTTCCCCAGGGCATGTGCTATGGCAGCACTGACATGAAGGCATCGTCTCGGTCGGGATGTAGCATGCGGGGGAATGGCGAGGAGAAACTCAGGGAGTAGGGCAGAGCCCCCGGAACCTGGGGCGTGGTTAGACGATGGTGGCATGAGGCAGCATAGACATGTTGGCGGCTGTACAGGGACCATGGAGGGATTCAAAATTGTACTAGGGGCTCCATCGGAATTCTGGGACGCCCTGACCCCAGTTCTACCTGCAGCTGGAGTGCGGGGTTCCCCCGGCTCGCACCCGGCCGTGCTCACGGGGGGCGGGCAAACCTCCCGGGTCAGGGAATTGGCAGAGTTGGGATGGGCAGGGCTGGTGTCCTGGCCTCTGGGTGTCAGAGGCTGGGGGTGGGCGACAGAGGAGGGATCACGGGCTGAGTCCCGGTTCTGTCTCCCTCTGGGGCACCTGGCCTTGGCCGCTGTGGGCCGACAGGACACGGGGCTGGATGGGCCTTTGCTCTGGCCCCGTCTGGCTTGTTTGGGGGTTTTGCTCTGGCTGCGGGTTTCTGGGCGGTTTCTCTAGCGGTTTTTTGTCCCAGCTCACGTCCAGCGTGGGCCCCAGGGGGAGGCAGCCCTGTGCTCACAGCCTCGCTCTGTCCCTTTCTTCCAGCAAACAAGAAGCGCAAAGAGGCGTCCTGCTGGGTAGCAATAACTCGCAGCCGCCTGTGAGTGGCGCCGGTGGGATGACCGCGAGGCAGGTGAGGCTGAGCTTGGAACGGATTGCCACCTTCCAGGGCGTTTGACACGGCACCAGAGGACATGGGCCGAGGATCTGTCCAGGGCACAGTCCTTGTTAATTTCACGACTGCGCGAAAGGAAACCCTGGTCCTTATTCTAATGCCTAGTGGCCTGGGGTTTGATTTTATTATTTAGTTTCTTGCTGCTCTGGTAGGAGACCGATGTTCAGGTTGAAGCCCTGGTCTTAGACACTAGTTGTCACCAATGTGTGGAATACGTTTTGTTCTGTGCACCACGGCGTGTGCAGATGTGCACTAATGGTAGCAACGCAGGCTGGCGCTGTGGGCACTCTGCTAATTCGACTCTCTCCTGGGTGGCCGCCTAAGGGCTCAGCATCCAGGGAATCTGGGTTGTCACCATGCTGGGGACTCCACACGAGTTCAGAAGGCGCTGTGCCCTTCATAACCCCTGGGAGAGCCGCTCCCTAAGGCCAGTTGCAGCCTGTTTGCTGCTGGCCTGCGAGGCACGGCAGGAGCGGAGCCGGGGGGAGAGGCCCGCGTAGCTAGCAAGGCGGCTCGTGACGAGGGGTGACCTGCACCGCTAACGGCCACACAGAGACAAGGGGGAGGGAGAAAAGCGCGTGACTCCGATGGAAGCAAACGCTCGTTCACTCGGAGGCTGATTCCGCCTGCATTGAAGCCAAAGGCACAGCCCCCCCGGCTGCTCCGCACCCTGCTACCCTCGGACGCCTGAGACTGCTCCGGGCACAGAGAACCCCCTTCCCTGCTGCCTCCCGACAGGACAGGGCCAGGAGAGGGCTCTGCTGTTCCCAGGCCCCTGGGCTCGGCAGGGACAGGAGTTTTCCTCGTGCTCTGAAGCTGGGGCCTGCGGCTGGTTTTGGAGCGGTCCCGTTGCTTTTTGTCCCCCACCTGGTTCTCGAGAGCTCTGACCCGTGTTATCCGTGCGCCTGGTGTCCTCCGGCAGGTGTATTCCCCCCAAAGCCGGTCCCTGGTCATTCCCGTCTCCCCTGCGAGGCGCCGTCCCGGCCGATGGCCCTTCGGTGTCTTGCCTATCCCTGCACCAGGGTGGGTGAGACCTGCTCTTGGCATCCGTGGCCCTGCCTCAGACCGGCTGGCTGTGCAGGGCGTGGCCTGCGTACGGAGCGCCCAGGGAGAGGGAACCTCCCGCTGCTCCCAACACGAGCAAGCTGCGCCTGGGTAAAGGCAACGGCATGGGTCACGCCAGGGGGTGAGAACTTCCCCAGCCGCCTGCAGCACCGACACTAGTGCGAAGCGGGTGCATTCGGACGGGACAGTGCCTCTCACTAGGGCACACGAGGAGCAAGGCCATGGTGAATCGGGCACTAGGGCTCACCGAAATCCCCGCTCTGCTCACACTCCCAGAGCCTGCCCCGTGTGGAGTATCCCGTGCTCCGCTCCCCGCCATGTGTCACCGGACGGCAGCCGCTCTCACATTCTGACGTAACCTTGAGGGAGAATGACGCATCCATTGGAGGCTTCTTTCTCCATTAGCCCCCTGCCCCCAGAAGAGGCCAGGCAAAAGGTGGAGAACCAACGAGACTGGATGGAAGCGGCTCCGTAGACAGTTCCGTGTTAGTACTAACCAGGTGGCCTGGAGACGGGATCCTGGAAGCGTTGCAGGGCCAGGCAGGGAGCAGGCGTGCGGGGCGCGTTCAGCATTGTTAGCGGCTACACTGCAACCAGCGCACACTCTGCCGCTCCCTTCCTTGCAGCACACAGGAAGGCACAACTCAGATGGCTGGAAAGTGCGGCGTGCAGCCTGGCTTCCGAGGAGAGCGCCCGGGGTCGGCAACGGCATTATCATTCCGGTAAAGTGCGCTCTTGCAGCACCCAGCAGCAAAGGAGCAGCCTCACAGCGCCTCGCTAGCTCTGGAGTGGGGTGCTGTCGTCCCTGGTTCAGGGCAGGGCAGCGGCGGCTCAGGGCCTGGCTAAGCACTCACGAAGAACGACTGTAAATACTGGGGCGGTGGCCTTAGAAAAGGAGGTGGAGAATAGGGGACATGAGAAAAGTCTAGGACGTGGTTCAGAGAAGGTAGATTCACATGGCTGGTTTCCTTCCCTGCCCTGCATGCAAGAGCAAAGACACTTTCATGTACATGGGAAGGTGGCAGATTCGAAAAGGAAACACTTTTTCACACCGTGTATAATTAGACAGTGGAACTCATGGCCACAAGAAGTCATTGAAGCCAAGAAGCTAGCAAGACGCAAAGAGACTGTATCTTTATGTGAATTCCAAGACTACCCACAGTTATCACAAATGCTAACACAAGCTTTGGAAGAGTTATAAAACACCAGGGCTCCAGCTATCAGGGAGGAGGAGAACTCATGTGAGGGACACATTGCCCCATCTGCCTGCTGTGGGGTTCGTAGACCTTTGCCTGAAGCATCCAGTGTTGGTCATTGCCAGAAACAGAGTCCTGGAGTGTATTGACCGGAGTCTGTTCAAATCGGGTGTCCCCTGTGCTCCGAGCTGCTGTGAGCAGCGCTGGGTTATGAAGAACAAGCCATGCTGGAGACAGCTCGGTTATATTTCCTGACCCAATTTCAGATCGATGAAACGGTCACAACCCTGGATGCTCTTACAAATGAACTAGCATTGGTTTGCACACGCACAACGGCCAATATGGCCCCATGAGCCGTGACCATATGAACTCACAATACTTACTTTTTGATTGTTTTTAGTGTTGCTTGCTAGGCTCCCGTCAGGTTTCTGGTTTTGCCATCTGGTGGGTGCTGTCTGTCAGATGAGACAGACGTCAAATCCTGTCCCCTTATCGTTACAAGAGGTCAGGACTGAAAACACCCAGCCGTTTCTTCTCCAGCAAACTTATCTGCAACAGTCCCCTGACATGCTCTGCCTGCGCAGATGAAATCTGATACATTCAGCTCGAGCTGGGGAGGCGTTGGCTGCTCTAATAAAGGGAGACCTCCATTGGCGGGTAGCAGAAGTAGACTGTTATCTTCTTTAGGTGAGCCGGATCCAGAGGGAGACCTCATACATCGAAACGTGGCCTCAGTGTAGATCAGAGGAGCCGTGGAGGGCAGGGCTGTTGTGTACAACGCTCTGCCTCAGTGGTCAGAATCGGCCGCCTTGCTGTGTGTGCTCTCAGACACGCGTCTCCGCGCCTGAGAAGCGTGCCTGAAGATGCTCCTTCCGGGGGACTAGGGCTCAAGTTCTGGTAAATCACAAAACACCGTCTCCCCAGGTAAAGATGCAAAGACCCGTCAGATATGATCTCCCCTCTTTTTAGGTGGACTGCAGGCAAATTCCGCATGGGATCAAGGGCGGAGCGATTCTCTGCCAGAATTCCTGGCAGCCGGTTTGCGGCAGTGATGGGAAGACCTACAGCAGCAGGTGTTCCCTGTGCTCGGAGATGCAGTGAGTATGAGCAGGGCCAGTGCCAGTGAGGCGCCAATTTCCACCCTGGCTCGTGCGGCGTGGCCCTCGGCGCCTCGCGCTGGAACGCGCACAGAGCACGAGATGCAGGATTTACACGGTGGCCGGCCGGGGCCCCTCCCAGCCCAGCGAGGCGGAGGTTTAAAAGTCCTCGTACACTCGGCAGCACCCGTGGGAGGCAGGTCTCCTAGAAGGTGTCCCTTCCCGAACCACCTCACCCGCCCCACCCATGCTCCCCCGGAGTCCGCCAGACCCGCTCCCCCAGCCATGGTGGTGCCAGAGGCTGGGGCAGGCTAGTGGGGGCTGCACTGCACAGCCTGTTCTCCCAACACTGGGCCACACTGGCCGTCCAGCGCGGGGGCTCGGCGGCGGGGAGGCCTTGCTGGGCAGGAACGAGGGCGCCGCAGCCCAGCCAGGAGGCTCGCCAGACCTTCAGAGCGGGGCAGGCTGCAGCCGTGCCTCCTGCCTGCTCTTCGGAGCTCTGGGGCTGGGGGAGGCTGCGGCTGCGCTGCCCGCCGGCTCTCGCGAGCTCCCGGGCAGAGGGAAGCTGAGGGTGCTACCCCGGGGCAGGGAGGGGGAAGGGCCGGCAGGCACATTGGGGGGGTGGGCTGGGCAGGGGCCTGCAGTGGCCACAGTGAGGGCGAGGCCTAGACTCTGGGGGGGGGGTTTGCCTCCCCAAGCCATGGGGTCACTCTCCGCCCAGGGGGGCACCAGCCACGCAAGGTGAATTTGCAACTCGCTGCTGGGAGGGGTCCGTGGCCTGGTCCCTGCCTGCCCGCTCAGGCCCTCTCTGCCTTCTGCAGGAGAACTGGGGCCCGCATCGCGCTGACGTCTGAGGGGGAATGTGCCGACGCCGCGCCGGTCAAGGTGAGACGGCACCGCACACACCCGGCAGGGGCACACAGCTCCTGGGTCTCGCGGCCACGGGCACAGGACAGAATTCCTGGGGGGCGGGTAGTGGTCGGGGCTAACGGCCCCACGCGTGGGTGTGGCGCCAAGTACCAGGAGAGTCCCTGCCCGGGAGGGAGAGGTCTCCTAAACCAAGCCGCATGGCGGAGCAGCAGTCACCACTCCCCCGGCCTGCCCCACGGAGCCAGTCTCCACCTCTGCCCCATGCCTGGCAGCCTCCCCTTCGTCCAACAGGCCGGAGCCTGGACTCCCTGCAGGCCGCAGAGCAAAGGGGCCCAGCTGCGACTCTGGTTTAGACGTGGGCTGCAGACCCCTCCTGGCCTGTGCACACTGGCCCATCCCAGTCCCACCCCAACAGAGGGAACCAGACCTGCTCAGCTTCACACAGACCTCCCTACCCAACCCCTCTCCCCTCCCCGCGACTTCCCTTCCCTTCCCTTCCCTTCTCAACACCAAGATAGCCGGGAAGGGGGGTTCCCTCAGGCCGTCGCTCACGCCAGCATGCTGCTGTGTCATCCCACAGGCCGACTGCAGCCAGTACCCCCAAACCAAAGGAAAGATGCTGTGCACCCCGAGCTCCCCGATGGTGTGCGGGACCGACGGTGTGACACACAGCAGCGAGTGTACGCTGTGCGATAAAATCCTGTGAGTACACACCTGCTCTCCTGCACAAGGCTGCTCTCCCGGCCTATTTATAATTCTAGCGCTAACTAGCACTCTTAGGGTGTCTCCACAGCACACTTAGGGTGTGTCTAGACTACAGGGTTTTTTCGAAAAAAGTGGCCTTTTTTCGAAAAAGCTTCCCCTGCATCTAGACTGCTGCCGCGTTCTTTCGAAAGTAAATTGAAAGAACGCGGCAGTTTTTTCAACCGCAGAAAACCTCGTTTTACGAGGAAGAACGCCTTTTTTCAAACGTGCTCTTTCGAAAAAAGGCGCTGTGTAAAGCAAACACTGCTTTTTTGAAAGAGCATCCAGACTGCCTGGGTGCTCTCTTTCGAAAACACGGCTTGCTTTTTCGAAAGTACTGGTTGTAGTCTAGACTCTCTTTTTCGAAAGAGGCTTTTTCGAAAGTATCTTTCAAAAAAGCCTCGTTCGAAAGAGGCTTGCAGTCCAGACATAGCCTTAGCTCCAAATAAGCATGCAATTTGAGCTAAGCACATTGCATAGCTTACTTCGATGCTATTTTAAATAGCTTATTTCATAATTTTAAAATAAGTCACTATTCTGAAATTCCCCATAACCCTCATGGAACAAGGGTTACCAGGATGTCAGAATAAACTGCCTGTTATTTTGAAATCTATTTTGAAATAACAGGCAGCTTCAATAGATGCAGAATAGCTATTTTGGGATACTTCCAGTATCCCAAAATAGCTCCACAGTGTAGACACACCCATATAGTGCTCTTCTGATAGATGGATCTCAAAGTGAGAGTCTCTCCATTTTACAGATTGGTAAAAAGAGGCACAAGCGAGGCTAAGTGACTTGTCTGAGGTCATGCAGCTGGTCAGCGGCAGAGCCAGAGATAGACTTCTGCTCCCTTGCCTTCTAAACAGCTGGTTGGCCATGCCTCCCTTGTGACTTTAGTAGAGTCATTTGAGTTGACAGGCAGCAAGCTGGGTAAAGGACTCCTTGGGTAATTCATGGCAAAATTGTTGAGGAAGTGACAGGAAGAGCTTCCAAAGGATCTCACAAAACCAGATGATTGGGTAACAAATTGCAAATGAATTTTAATGTTGATAGATGCAAAGTGATGCACATTGGAAAACATCATCCCAATCCCATACGTACAAAATGATGGGGACTAATTTGCTAAAGCCACTCAAGTGAGAGATCTAGGAGTCACTGTGGAGAGTTCTCTGAAAACTTCCACTCCGTGCGCAGCGGCAGTCAGAAAAGCCAACAGAATGTCGGGAATCATTAAAAAAGGGATCGAGAATAAGACGGAGAATATCTTATTGCCGCTCTATAAAACCCTGGAACGCCCACATCTTGAATACTGCATATAGATGTGGTTGCCTCATCTCAAAAGGTTTAGCTGGGATTGGTCCTGCCTAGAGCAGGGGGCTGGACTTGATGACCTTCTAAGGTCTCTTCCAGCTCTATGATTCTATGAAAAGATCTATTGGCATTGGAAAAGGATCAGAAATGGGCAACAAAAATGATGAGGGGTTTGGAACGGGTCCCGTATGAAGAGAGAAAAAAAAAGACTTGGACTTTTCAGCTTAGAAAAAAGGAGACTAGAGGGGAATATGAGAGAGGTCTATAAAATCATGACAGGTACGGAGAAAGTGAATAAGAAAAAGTGATTTAGTTGTTCCCAGCACATAAGAACTAGGGGGGTCACCAAATGAAATGAATAGGCAGCAGGTTTAAAAAGAAACAAAAATAAGTTTTTCTTCATGCAGTGCACAGTCAACCTGTGGAACTCCTTGCCACAGGATGCTGTGAAGACCAGGACTTTAACAGGGTTGAAAAAAGAACTAGATACATTCATGGAGGTTAGGTCCATCAATGCTATTAGCCAGGATGGGTAGGGAGGGTGTGTCTAGCCCCTTTTTGTCAGAGGCTGGGGATGGGCGACAGGGGAGGGATCACGTGATGATTCCCGGTTCTGATCCCTCCCTCTGGGGCAGCTGGCATTGACCGCAGGGGAGGTCAGGTCCCTTCCTGGCCAAGCTCCAGGTTTCTGTGATCCTGCCCCTGCCAAGCGTGTGCCGTTGGTGCCATCTAATGGCTGCTGCCCAGAGCGGAAGGTTGCCTGGAGCATGTTCCCTGCTGGCGAGCTCAGCCGCTGTGCGGTTTGGGCCCTTTGGAAAGTGGCCTTTCCCCCCCGGGGCCGTGCTGACACTGGCGTTTCTGCTCCAGGCCGGGGCAGCTTTTGAAGCCGTCTCCAGCAAGAAATCCTGGAAAGTTCCCAGTGGGAGCAGCACTGTCTCAGTGCTCCGGGTGGGCGATGCTGCAGACCCGACCCTCTGCGCTGTCCCGGCCCCGCCGGCTGAGAGCGCCTCTCCTTCAGAACTGCACCTGACCTACTGGAAATCAGAAACCCTGGTTTTCCTTTCCCCTCGCCCCTCCGGTGCCAGGATCCCCCGGAGCCTGACAAGCCTGTGGAATGGGGGAGCATGAGAGTCCCTGTCTGCAGCTGGGAAACTGAGGCACAGAGAAAGCAGCAACTTGGCCTGAAGGGGGCCCACAGCCAAGCTGGGAATAGGCTTCCAGGCTCATCTCCTCAGAGGCATTTCGGTGCCAGTGAATGGGAGTTAGGCACCCGGGAGAGTCCAGGCCCGGGTCTTTCCTTCCTTTTGAATTCCTTGCAAGGGGAGCGTTCCCCCAAGCCCCGCTCGGGAGCAAAGCGGCACAGGCAGGAGCAGGCCGCCCTGCGGGGCGCCCCCCGTACACATGGCGAAGGGGGACGTCTCAGTATCTCCTCTCGGGTGCGCGGCCAGGGCAGAAGAGACCAGAAGTGAGGTGCGATGGCCCCGGGCAGCCGGAGGGAAGAGAACGTGGCTCGTGGGTGAATTAGTGCATCTCGGTCGCCTTGTGTTATTCTAACTGGCCCGTCACTGCAAGCCCCTGTCCCCCATTAGAGGAGTAGCCCGTGGTTTGATCCCAGATCACCTAGGAGAGTTAAAATGAGCCCACAGAACCGGTACATTGGCTCTTGCAGCCCCAGGCGAAGTTGGCACCATGCCCACTTGCTAATCTTTGCTCCTCACTGGGTGCCGTGCCACCCGCCTGATGCTGTTCTATAACTCTGCCTGTCTGGGAAACCCTCCGGCGGCCTCTCTGGTTTCCTAATTGGGGGCCAAGAAATAAGAAAGACCCGGGTAATGGTCCCAGCAGCGGAGCTCCGCCGTGCAGCTGATCGCGGCTTGTGCTTTAAGGAACCTTCCTTTTCCGAAGAGAAGCCGGGGATTGAACGTTTGCTGCTAGCGGCAGGGGAAAGTGGAGAACAGAAAGTATCCGCGAAGCTGCTGGAGGCGATGGCAAAGGGCCCAGCAGAGGCACAGACACAAAGAGAGAGAGTGAATCCCGCTGGGATTGGGGAGCGATCAGACCCCGTCCCAAGGGCACTGGCAGGAACCCTGTCGGTTGTGTTCTCAAACTAGCTAGTGCGGGGCTGACTTCCCGAGACCTCCGACTCCCACGAGGAAGGGGGGCCAGGGAGCACTCCCCTGTCTGATCTGATTCTCTGACTCCCCTTTCCCCAGGAAAACACGCTCGGAGATTGGCATCCGGAATATCGGCGTGTGCGCTCAGGTTTGTCCAGCTCTTTTGCTCACGAATGAAAGTGACGCCAGATGCAAGAATAGGGCCAGGTCTCTGGGACAAGGGCCATCGCTTTGTTCGGTTTGTACAGCGCCTTGCGCGAAACCAGCTAGTGCATGGCTAAGGTCCCGGCGCACTACCACAGTACGAGTAACTCACACTGGTCACGTAACAACAACAGAACATGAGTCTACCTGCTGCCCTAAAACTATGGGGGAGGGGGGAAGGAGAGAATTAGAGACTGAGCAAGGAGGTGCGAATTTAGATCTGGATTATGTCTAGGCTGGGATTCAGACTGTTTTAACCACCCATCACACTCATAGCTGGCGCCTTCCGCATAAAATCACTAGTGAGAGCAAAGTCCCCGTGAACATCCAGAGTCTCTGGAACAGCTCCCTTCTCAGGGTCAAAACTGCATGGGGAGAGGGAGGGGGCTGGTGGGGATTTGGGAATAAATGGGGGCTCCAATTGAGAGTGCCACTCAGGGG